>NC_071336.1:19425833-19747500 GCF_027744825.2 Synchiropus splendidus
CAAAATAACACAATTTTAATTGTCCTAATGACTCTGCGGTGCCACCGGCGCCCAAATCAGGGGGAACTCAATGTTAAAAGCCACTGATACAAGTCGATAAAAATCTCAACAGGCTTCTGCTTCTACATCATTAACGGGAGAGACAAAAGAAGGTAGAATTCTTCACGCAAATACACCTCCAAATCAGTCGGCTGCTGACTATGCCCAGTCTTTATGCTGTGTTTTTTGTACAATATAGCTAGAGTGACAGCAAAAGCAGTTTTGGGGGCTGTGGTTTGATCTAGAGATGCAGATAAGCAACGCAGTCACAGGTAAAATGGTTTTGCAGGTGAGCAAAGACGCAGAGACAGACAAGAGCTTCCATTCAAACAACCTGACCAGACAAGTGACATGAGGAGTGTCGGCCGTCCACACAGCTAAAAGCTTGTCAAGCAAGTACATGCTGTCTCTCATGGAGAGATGCAATCCTTGAAGGGATGGTGGAAGTCACCTAACAGCATGGAGGCAATTGTGAACCGCGCTCAGTGTGACAACCAAACATCACTCTTTGTCCCCCAGCCTTAATGACATTATTCTAAAATCCCACAGTCATCCTTTTTCTAGTCGCTGCTACCACGTTTTTAAAGACCCCGATCCCCTCCACCCACCTCTCCTGCCACGCATTCATGCGCTAATCCCTCAATCCAATCCCTGCATGACCTTTCAGAAATTGCCTTGTTGCTAATTGCTGTGGTAAAAATGATATGATATCCAGTCAACATCGAGCATGAGGAGGGGATGTGAATGTCAAAATAATAAAATGCAATGCACCTGTTTTCTGAAGGTGGAAAAAAATCATAAAAAATGTTGAAATCTAACAACATTCCCACAAAAAAAAAGTAATTGATAACGCAACAAATGCAGAAAAATATTACCTACAAAGAAAGTCCTCTGGAACACAAAAGTGACTTTTTTAAAGAGAAAATGGAATAAGAAACTGTGGTAAAAATGTAGAGCAAGATGACTATTATTTATTTATTTTACCCAAAAAAATGCACCTTTGCAAAAGTAGTTCTCCACAAAGTTTTCACAAGGGCAGCATGACACAGCTTGTAGATAACATATTTTTGCTACACAGAAAGAGGCATGGAGAGGAATAAAGTATATTGCTGTCAACAGTTGCATCTTAATTCTACTCTGTCCACAAGTATCGTGAACAAACACAGATTTAAATGTATGCTAGATAAAAATTATACATTGGTAATTACCATGCTTGTCGTGTTGCCAGCTCCTTCCAACAATGACTTTCATGTGAGACTGGAAACCCCCCGAAATCTAAAGGAAACAGTCTTCTTCCTCCAGTGTTATTTTAGCCTGAGTGGCATTTGCTCTGTCCTTCTCTTACTCACTGCGGATGAACACTCATTTCCACGATCAAGTCATCCGCATTTGGACAAACAATACGGACCAGGTGAGCAGAAGAGGTAACTAGGTGTCAGGTCAATGTCCATGTGCGTCCAATTTTATAATGCTAGAAATTATCTTTGTGTCCTCAGAGGGTACTGCAACAGTTTTATCTCAAATCACCTATATCTTTTACGTTGATTGAACTAAAGAATGCTGTAAATGTAGTGACAAGCTGAGTTACCTTTGGCAAATAATTCATGTTTGATCATCACACTTCTTTTGTGGGCGGAAATAATAGTGATTTCTTTCACAGAAATATTAGTGAATAATGGTTTCTTTCTGCTACTGAGACCTACTGTATAGCCAAAAACTAAACACAAACAAAGCTATTTTTATATATACATGAGGCTTTGTATTATACATTTTTAATGAGGTTGCATATGGTGGCAAACATGCTAAAATACAAAAAAAATAGATATAACACTCCAGCTCTCAGGCAATATAGCTCACTGACCTCCAGTATATAATAAACCGAATGTGGATTTGCTGACAACAGTCATAATTCTGAACCTTTATAGGCACAACATGAGCGTATGAAAATCAGTTGGGTGCGAGAAAGTGTGAATTTATGCTCCTATGTGTTGTGTTTTATGCGCAACATGCTGCTTTGTGGTCTTTTAATTAAGCAGAGTTCACAAGTCCAAACGTAACCCAGGAGAGCTCAGTGTTTTGGCATGTTGTGATCCGCAGCTTGCTCTCCATTTTCCTCGCTCCCCGTCTCCCTTCCCAAACAAATAGATGCAAAGTATTTGCTGACGGGGCAGCTCAGGTATGATCTGTCTAGACTTGCTTTATTATCAATTTATCAAAAACAAAAGTCATTTGGTGCTACAGAGTACTTTCACAGATGATGCAATGAATTATTGACACACTGTTGCACACGTTTTCTGAGAGCTCATGAGTCACACTGTCCATCTACAGTATCAAGAAATGGCACTGCATTGACCTCAGAACACATGGAGAATAAAAGCTGATTTCATTTGTGCTTTATAGCAGTGCAAGTATGTTCAAACATCTGCTTCTTCTATTTTACACAACATGACGTACTGATAGTTTCCTTCGTACCCTTGCTACATCAGACTAAGATGGAGCAGCAGATACATAGCTATATGTACAGTAACCTCAAAATGTGTTTGAAAAGAATACCATGTTCTCACTGTGGGCATCATAATTTGTATCTGATCACTGATGCGATGTCTTGCTCATGAATGACAAATCAAGTCTATTCTTGAAGTGGAATTTAATCTTTTCCATACCATAACCAGGAGGGTTAATCATCAGCAAAACCTGCAAACGTCTAAGGTTAAACATACATTTAAAAGACGCATCACTCAAGCATCTACTAACAAAAGTACCGTATGGAAGCAATGGAAAAGGGTCGGCCGAGGGCTTCGCCAAATGCTTGAATATGCTTCTGATTTAGATGAAACTTCTTCTGTCTTTGATTCTCCTTTTGAAGTCCGATTCATACCTTTGGCCTAAGGTGCAGTCCAGATGTGCTGCATGCAAAGACTTGCAAATGAAGATATGGATAGAAAAAAAAGAGGGGGAGACACAAATCTTTCCTGTCCCTCCTTTTTGGTGGATATAAAAGCTGGAATTTCACTGTCTACATATCAACGTTTCTGTCAATAACAGCTCAACATCAAGTGAGAAAGTGCACATCTGGTAGCCATATTTAAGGTCAAAACAGATTTCTACCCAATGTACATGAGGAAAAAAAAAACACATAATAGATAATATTATCATTAAGTATGAGCAAGGCTATTAGATAAATTGACTTAGGTTATACAATAAATCAATCATGTTTTAAAACATTTCACTTTTGCATTTATTGTAATGCATCTGTTTAACACATTTAATGTAATGCCTTGACAGAAATATACATGACAATAAATTAAATGTGAGCTACATGAAAGCACTGTTTCATTAAAGTGATATGTACATGGTAATATATATAAGGTCAACATTAAATGCTATGCATGACAGTAACAGTGTTATTGAAATAATGTTCAAATTGTCTGTGAACACATTATTAATGCACAATAAAAGCTCTGCACGTCTTTTGAATCACAAGGCTCATAGGTTTCTCAGACTGTGCGTCCAAATGCTCATAAGTCATTTGTCAATAATAACTTGCTAATCTGGTCCAAGGCACCTTCAAGTTTGGTCTTGAGCCGTGAACGCCAGTAACTCTGACATTAGCGCCAAGAAAGAGGTGCATACCAAAGAACCAGCGCAGCCCATTGGCACTCACCCTTGAACTACATACAATTATCATTGTTTGGTGGCGTGTTTTAATGCCACTTCGTGGCTGTGGATGTTTGTGAAAGGTCTGTCCTGCGTGTGGAATGTTGGGTCATACGGTTCGAGAGGTGCTTGAGATTTCACCTCTGCTCGCGTCTGTCAAAAACGCTGTCCCATTTAGAAATAACAAGCATGCTACTTTAAACAATAGTTCCCTTGCTTTACAGGAGATAAGCCCAACTCCTGTTGTCAGCTTAATCTCTGCTTGCTATCACTCCGTTACGCTGCGTAATCGTGCTGAGAAAGAGCTCAGACCTGATTAGCTGCACTGATTAACGCACAAACACGTCGCTTGAGACAGTAAGGAAGATTCTGTCTGGCGCGACTCATCAGCGCTGATCAGAGGCACCTTCATCAGGGCCTTCTGTTCGAGGGGCTTAACCCTTCGCAACACGGGATTACGCAGCATTGGCGCCACTTCAGGGGCCACTTGTCCTCTCAGTTGGGTGCACAACTCCCACTCCAGCTCCAGTTAGATGACCAGTCAGTGGACACCATTAACCCTGTCTGCCTTGTTTGCAAGGCAAGAAACTAAAATAAATCAATACTGTCACTCCTTTCACGGGCAGGATGTTCAAACCATATTTTGCATGTACCATTCATTTTCCAACATTAAGGGGCATTATTCTTGCCCTACTCACAAAAACATTTTGTCATTGATACGACAAGCAAGAGACAAAGCTCTTAGCGCTAAAAAATTATAAATGTATGCTGATTTTTAGATTAGATTAGAAACCAGAAGTTTATTTTTCTGGAACGCCCCTGCAAATTCAAAAATTGCGATCATCTAAACAAGAAAACAAAATTGATGATAGAGTGAGGAAAAAAAAAACATCAGTGAAAAGTGGCAAAAGTGTTTTTTTTTTATTTGCGATAAGGACGAATTATTGCTAAAGTTGAAAGAAAACCAATGAATTGAAGCAAGAGAACTGACAATGTATATTGTATCAGAGATTCGACACACTATATACATCCATCCATCTGCCTCTATACATCCGTCTCTGGTGTCCACAGCTGCAGACAGCTGTCCTAACATGGCTGCTCAGTTATGTTCGTATCCCACAGCAAGTCACAGCTCATCACACAAAGGCGCAGACACAAGCGAGGAGGGAGGGAACGCAGTATTTCAGTGTGTTTGTGATCAGTCAAGCAGTTCTGTGTGCGCTTGTCACAGCCCCTTGGGCCGAGTGGGGTGAGAGGATGGGTGGTGGTCAGGCAAATAGGATGTTATCTCATCCCCCTTGGGTGGGATCCAAGTCTTTGCAGGCCCAATAGCTGCAGAGGAAATTAAACTTTTGTTGTCAGTAAGTGGTGTGAAAGAGAGAATCTAACTGTATGTGTGACTATGTGTGATTGTGGATGTGTGTGTGTGTGTTCAAAGCATTTGGGGAATGACAATGGGTGCAGGAGGGTCAGTAAGCACTCTGGTTAGAGAGCTATCAGCTTCCCAACCTCAACCTCACCTTGAGAGACCTTCATTTCAGTAACTTAAACCTCCTGAGACACTCTTATTTCTCACCTCTGAAACACGCACCACTGCCAGCGAAGTGGCTTTACCGGTGGGGTAAGGCACTTTCACACATGCAGGTGAATAATCTCCCACACTCAATCTCAGATATGACAGGAGCAATGCATGAAAATGGTGAGCTGTTTTCTTTGGCATTTCTTTTGCACTGAATAGACAATGCTGTGAGTGAACGATGAATGGTAAATGAGTGTGCATTTAATATGATTCAATTACAACAGATCTTGAAGAATGGTGAGTTTAGATTGTCAAACTGCCACCATATCTTTGGAAGATCATTTTCAAGTCATTTTGGAACAACTATTATGTCTTTCTGCGAACAAATCTAGAGAAAAAACTGGAATAATTAGATTTATACACTTAAACTCAACTAAATGAAACCACTATGGGAAACTGGCCTGAGGAAGCAATAACCAGATGCAAATCCATGTTGTGTTATGACTAACCCTGTATCTCACATGTGGTAGAATTAACATACAACTGTGAAAAACATGTGTAAGTGCAAAAGTTAAATAAGATACATGAGGATAAAAAATATACAAAAATATCATCACAAACCTGGCCATGTTTTACTCACTTCTCATTTCAAGATTGTCGAGATAAAATCAATTTGTCATTAGCATTGATGTAATCTTTGGTTACTCATCATTAGCAATTCAAAATGAGCAAATAAACATTATCCGTTTGCATGAGATGCCAAACTTAACTTTTCTCTGAGCAATTTAAGTAAACAATAATGCTAATGCTATCGACTGGAGACTCATGAATATTTAACAGAAAGGCCATGTAAAGTTAGGTGACGAATCATTTACAGGTTTGGGCTAATATTGGCTGAAGCTAAATACACTATTTCATATTGAATGACTGTTATAACATACATTTTTGGCTGTCAAAAGTCTTAGGAAGATTTCAGACTGTCAAACACAGCTAAATAGACAACTCATGGCAGCAAATACGGATGTTTCAACAAGAACAGGTGAGCACACAAACTTCGGTGTCGCGAAGAAAGTAGCATGATGTAAATACTTGAGCATAAAGACGGCAAATCGGGACGGTGGCGGTGACAACGTGACTCTAATAATGGCTTCACTTCTGTGTCAAAGCAAGGTGCCAACACGGCGACAGCATCCGTTCCCAGTGTTTGTTTTGTTATTAGCATATGCATAAGCGCCATCTTTCTGTAATAACAACAAAGAACAAAAGGTTCAACTGAGCACGAATCATTCGGTTCGCTTGAGATACTCGTCAAGTTTGCAGCACCTGACACCCTGCAGCCGACACAAACTTCTGACCAGTTAAGAGCCGCTGTTTAAGAAACGAACAGATCATGAATCTAAAAGCCGCTTACCAGCTGTTGTCTCGGACCAAACCCGGTTCGTGTAAAAAAAAGTTTAGTGTTGTATTCCTCTGCAGGTCCAAAGATCCATGTCGCCAGAGAACTCTCCGACCATCGCCTCCTCTGCACTGACTTGAGCTCCAGCAGACTCCCGCAAGTAAACCGAGCCTCTCCAGCGGTGACATCATCGGTCACCATAGCAACCAAGACTCCACCCCAGAGCAGAGCCGAACTTACCTGTCTGACTGCCTCATTTTCACAACAAACTTCTCTGCCTCTCCCCCGCCTCGCTTCTCATCAACTCAGCATGTTTCTTCAAAGTTCCCCCGCGGCCCTTACGATCGATCCGCTGCCAACATTATATTGCGGACAAACAGTTGAGTGAATCATATTTACACAACTTCAAGGAAGATAGTGTGTGATAGTCGCCAGCCAGACTCAGCGCAAATTCAAGCGCTGGCCTTTCCAAATTAGAACACAGAATTCAATAGTAAGGTGGTCTAACGTACAAAATATCCATGCACATACAGTAATTAACTCTATTATTAATCCATTCCTCTCATCTCCTACCTGCTGCATCCTCAAATGAAACGGTGAAAATGCACTGTATTAATCATTGGTAGCCTTATTTTTCAGTGTAGATGCGCAGAATGAACTATAAAAATGACAAAATTATGTTTCCCCAAACTACAGTCCAACCTAATTCCTAGTGTCTCCTGCCCAGAAATAAGGAAGTAACTACTTTACCAAACATACCAAGAAAAAGTCCACTCATATGTGCAATTCTGAGTATCATGGTTTTTTTTCTCTGGCTGTGAGAGGAAAGTGGAGTGCCCAATGTAAAACCCAATTAACCTTGGAGAGATCACACAAAGAAAAAAACCTATGTTCACCCTGAACTGAGGAGCTTGTCACTGCACTGTGTAGAAAACACATACTGTCCACCACCAAAAATGTGTTCGTTGTCTCTCAAAATAGAAATTCAATTGCTCTAAGACACAAGAAATACAGTTTGAGCACGGCATGTCTAAAATGAGTAAAACAATGATGACTTCCTTCTCAACTCCACCTTCGCCGCACACAAACAACACGTAACTTCCCTCTTGCACAATGACTTGAATGGTGTCCCGAACCTCCCCGGTGGCCCGGTGCCAGCTTCACCATTACCTTGATTGTTTTGGCTACAAAAGCATGTTTGCCTTTCCCTTTGTCTTCTTTGACCCGCAGCACACACACAGACCAGGTGAGCAAATGTCCATCTCCAGACACTGTTCCACCAAATACCGCTACTGATCAGGTATATTCAAGGTGTTCATGACTTCAAACATGACTTCAACTTCGACTGTAGCTACTGGATTACTTAAATCTGATTTAATTATAGTCATTTCCACAGGTCTGTATGTTTGTTCCAACTCATCACAGGAACTTCCCTCCATACTCTTTCAGCAGCCGTGAACGGGAAACTGAGGTGCTGATTCATCAAAGAAACAGTTTGAACCAGACTTAACGAAGACATTTATTAAAAACATTATTATTATTATTATTATTATTATTATTATTATTAAAGTAATCATATTTATTCATATTCCCCTGTACTTGTTCGTTTTCTGTTTATTTTTCCACTTATCAGTAATGGGATTATTATACATACATTTTTTTTTCTGTGACATTCATATTAATTAAATTTTATTTGATTCTGATATTAATTTATTTTTATTTCTTTTTTGTAATGACAGTATGTAACATCTGCTGAATTTGACTGGCATGACCAGCAATACTGGATGGAGCAATTCAAAAACATTTTCACATCCCTGTTAAATCAAATTTGCAGCTCTCAACAGAGAGCAAAACACACACCCATCTTCAGTAACACAGGTGAGGTTTGTTTTTCTTCAAGAGGGTAGACTATAATCCCTGACTGGTATTACTGAGGTTGCGTAAGCTATGTTAAAAAAAAAGTGGACACGACTAACCAACCAAGACTTTGTCTTGTACAAAGTATTCAAGAAAAAAAGAAAACTGTTATATAACAGATAAAAGATGTTATATCAAAGCTACTAGCTTCAAGATACTATAAGGCACTGACCTGCTCACGCAGCCTCTCCTGGTGTCCCATGATTGCAGAGGCGTGATGAGGGTATTTATGCTTCAGGTGCTCCAGGAAAGCCTCCCTCTTTTTATCCATGTCTGATGGCTGCATAGCCAGGATCTCTCGGGTGCTGCGCGCTCCCCCTAACGTGTGTCTCCGTGGCACGGTCTTGCTGCCCTTGGCGTCCCCTCTGGAGTTAGGCGTTCCATTTGGTGAGACCTGCCTGCGGTTCAGGTGCTCCACATCCTCCGGGGAGGTCACTCTGAGGTTACCCTTGCTTTGCTCTGAGGGGACAGAAAGGGACACAAACAAGGGGTCAGGGAACGTGCTGATGTTTTGACCACAACATTGCGTATGTCACCCTGAGGTTCAAAACAAAACCTTAGCTCTGAGTTTCAAATTAAATGGTTTTAATACTACATGACCAACAGATGACCCATAGAGATCAATTCACCCTGCCAACCCGACCCACTCGGCCTGTACTCGCGTTGGGAAATGTAATCAGAACAATGCTAGATTTCATTGAAAACAAATCAAACGAAAGGAGAGATTTCCTCCCTCCCTTCATGGACATCAAAGCAATGACCATGAAGTAACTTGGAAGACGCCATATCAGCGTGGTGTTTTGTTCTCAGGGAGAATGTGCTGTTCAGATTGTTGTAACTGTTGCGCAACAACAAATGGTAAGTCGTATACCTCAATCAAAAACAACATGAAGATGTGCGATTCAATGAATATACAGATCTATGCAAGCAACAAAGAGTGAGCAACAAAAAGTTGTGCTTCCTATTGTGCTATGCATGGAACAGTCTTTGGTTTGAATGCATTAAAACCTCTGGTTAATTTTTCACTCATGAGAGAAGCTCGTGTGGACTGAGGTTTCTTTTTATCGTCACCCTGAGTACTTAACAGTATCCTTATGAGCTGTGTTTGCATTACACATTGTAAGTTCAACCAGTTCAACTGTTCTTGACCTTTTCATAGGTTCATCAGGGTATGTTTGTAAGCCAAAAAGTAGACTAGTAGTAGAAGAGTAGTAGCAGAAACAACTCTCCTTTGCTCATGCAGCTTATCAAATATGAAATCTATTTGGCAAAAAATACAGATAAGGTACGCTTCCATATGAGCCCGTGGTTCTTCTAAGTAAAGAGCAAATCCTTGCCTTAGCTTGTATCTTCTTCCCAAAAGAGGGGCCATACTGCTGTACAGAGAAATCAACCAGCGCGGCGACTTTGTTCAATGGAGTGTTGTAACAAGGAAGCAGATGGATACTAACTCGGATGAAGTGGATACCTACACTTGGGATAACTAACTTTTCAGACTCCTGATTAAGAAAACAGAGGCTGGATAAAAAATAAATGGCAGAAAACGTTTCCTCTCCAGCGCATCAGAACACATTTAATACGCCATAAGTCACCTACTGTAATAAGAACATCAACTAATACTTGTGGGTATTGCCACAGTATTATTTTCATTTTAATGGAAACGCATGAACTAATACAATCAATTTCTGGATCTTGAACTGAGTCAGCATTTATGAGCCCAGAAGTTTGAAATCTAGTTTACTGTATCTACTGTAGTGGATCTCTTGGATTTAAAGCTATCAGACACTCTTCTGTTTGGTGCGGTCGAGAAAAATCCCCCTCTCTCAGCGATACAAACTTAACACAATGATAAGAGTTAAAGTTTCAGGGTGATTCACAAACATCAAATTGACATCCAGATGAATTCAGTGGCACGTCACGTCCATGTAAGACCCTTTTTGACACCGTAGATAAAACACTTTATAGCTTTCATGGCATCATGCTAATGTAAGTCCTGACACAAAAGCTTATCTTTCGCTGTCTCCAAAAGACCATACTCTCCAGTGAAGCAACACAATTGAGCAGTGTCCATAAAGCCACAAAATTGTCAATAAGACAGTCATGACAGAGCCTCAGCCAACGACACAATCTCTCACTGTGCTCACTTTCTGAGCCACTCCGTGTCTCATGTACTTCCAACACTATTTTTAACTCCCAACAGCTTCCCCGCTGCCAACTAAATTGCACTTGGAAGAAAAAAACAAATAGTGTAATCACTCACTGGCCGCACGTCTGCTATTCTATTACCTTCATCCTGTGAACAATCTTTATCTTCATCTGCCATTTCTTCTTCCATTTCGCTTCAAGATCAAGACACGGCAACAGAAAGAGAAGGAATCAGAGACTCAGCAGTGGCTCTGCTGGCTGCCGGTTCAGAGATTCCACAGGCAGCTCACGTGGAAAAAACGGGGCTTGAGATAGGCCCGGCCCCAGGATAGACTGGTGGGGATTTAGAAAGTCAACTGCATTCCAGGGCACAGGGCGACGAGACCCCCTTCGCCCTCAGGCTAAAATCCCAGTTGCCGCCTTGTAGTGAATGTAAATAAATGCAAGAGGTTATTAAAAAGAACTTTAACTTGAAACTTGCGGTCCTCTTTAAGAAGTGAAGTGAAATAAACTGTTGGTCATTTATATTGATTAACAAGTGAAAATCTTCCTGATAATTTTATTATTTTGTGTAATTGATTATCCATCGCCGGCTCTGTTTAACTGATGTTACACTTTTTTATTTTCCATTCATGAGTTAAAAGCAAGTTTGCTGGCAAATTCCTGTGCAAGGCGAGACAGTGGGGCAGGGAACTTGGGGGCGGGAAAACACTGGATTAGAGTTAATTCTCTCACAGATGCAGAAGTGAGAGAAATGCATGAAAACTGCAAAAAAAAGGTGTAGTGTGACAGGAAAGTGTAAGATCAATGAGCAGGTTTGTGAGCCATGTAATTGAGAGCTGTGGGTCGAGCGCATGAGCAAACACAGCAACGCAGCAGCTGATGGATAATGTCAAACCCATGCAGTGGCGTCTGTGTCGACCCACTCTCTGTCCCATTTTATGTTCCTGCATGCGACCACTGTGCCCGCCATTGGACAGGCAACAGATCATGGCGCTTGGGACTGAAACAAAATAAATCCGAATTGACTTTTGCAAAGCTTGTAGAATTACATTTCTGAGACCGATCAGCCTCACAGAGAACAGGCTTCAACATGTTGCACTCTCAGTGGGTGAGTCGTTAACCCTTCAGGCAAAAGAGATCTTTTTAAATGAAATCACAGACAAAATATTACCGGACAACCACCTTTGTTTTGACGCTCCACGGATGTGAAAGATGTTTCATGTTATTGTCTGTAAGTTTTCTGTATTTCATGCACAAAATCTGTGTTTTCAGGTGGAGATTTTGACTGATCAACTGGTGATGGAAGTAATAAGAACAAAAACTAACTGAGGTCGAGGTGGGTCTTTTGTTTTCGGTACTAGATCATCATAACAAAGGGGACACTCTGGACAGGTCCATCTTAGACCAACCATCACGCATAAGGACCTACATGTGGGGAAAATGGAACTAATAACAGCAAAGACAAACTACTTGCAAAGTGACGATCCATCTTTAAACAAAGGTCAGGTCAAACATGCATTCCACCTTAATTCCAGTGAATGGTTTCAAAAAGTCAAACCCATTTTTTTTGCTGTCATTATCAAATACAGTGAACATCCAGGCCACAGAATGTAGCAGGGCCCCCTGATGTTTACTGTAACTCTCTGTGTGACACACATAACAGAGGAATGCATCACTGCTCACACTCCCACTCAGTTGTACCGTCCATCACTCCCTCACAACCAAGAAGTCAGACACAGAGGTCCGTTGTGGGCTGCAGAGGAAAGTTTCATGCAGCTGGAAGACATTTCTAATAGCACAGAGGTCTGACAGAATTCATAATTTGCAAAGGTCCTGCAGGTCAAATGGAAATAGAAGAGATAAATAAATACACGAATTTGATTGATATGCTGATTTACAGAAGTACTGCTGGTTATTCCCTGAAATTACATAGTAAACATTGGTCAATATAATTGTAATTAATAACAGTATGTTGACGTCATTTGGCATGTAAAATAATTGAGTTATTAAGTAATGAATTACATTTACATATATCAAACTTACTATCCAGTTTAAGACTGTTTCACCTGATGAATTTTTTGATGTAAATATTGAAGCTCAAAGTCAACAACATGCTTTTTGCAGGCATTGCATTTGCACCGCGCATGGCCACGGCCCACACTCACCACTGGTCTGTGATCACTAGACTTCTACCTTCCAAAACAACTGCCCTCTTCCTCCCACACTTAAACTCTACACACTGTCAGTCTTGTTTTCAAGCAAGTAAACGTAGACATGACCTCCCAAATGGGAGAGGAAGCTGTCTGACACATGGTTGGCTGATTTGAAAGATAAGCTCAAAAGTTAGAGTAAAACTGACAACAGCGAAACTGCCACAATGCAACCGGGCCGCATTTTTCTCAGCCACCACGCATAAATCTGCACGTTCATACAGCATTGCTCACACATAGGGGAGGACAGACTTCCGATGAAGGCGTCTGTAGCTCTTCTGCAGTATCGGTTCAGGAAAATTCAAAGCCTGGTGAGAAACCGTGAGAAACCGAAGCTTGTCTGTGGCTAAAATGGACGTACAAAAGAGTAACCTTAGACACATTTCATAAAAGTAGAGAAATACAGTGCCTCTTCAAACACATGATTCAATTTAAATAGTCCCATTAGAAAATCAGAATTAAGAAATAATTTTGTGTAACTTTGTCCTCACAAGTAGTTCCCACCAACAGAGCCACTTGGGTTTGTCATGCGAGTACTATCATGACCAAGAGCCTTTATTCCTAAAAACAACTTGATCATACCAAAAATGCAGCCATTATATTAAAAAAAAAAAAAGTATTTGGAATCTTGAAGTACTGCAGTGCACAATGTGACTGATAGTACTATGGTAGGACAATATGCATTTGGCTCGATTTGATATTGTCCCAACCATCAATCACATAGGTGGTGTTATTCCAATATCTACAATCCTCAAGTGATATACTGAGCAGAGGTTAGCAGATAGTGCTAACATGTTAGCATAAGACTGCCAACTCTCTCGTAACCGGCGTAAACCTCTTGCAAACAAAGCTTTTGTCAGGCCACACTTCCCATTGTTTCGTCTTTCTAGCCAACTCACTCAATATGCAGGAGATACAATGGAATTCAGCTTACCAACTGTTTACCAGAAAACGGATATGATGTCACATCTTCCCACCGTCATTATGTGGGGAAAAACATTAATTCTTCAATGGAGAAATATTAGTGTTTAAGTTTGCTCATACATCTTGATAGTGTTACTCAGAATAGGTCACTCAAGACATATTGCCACGATGTCTCCCTGTCTTCTACTGTAAGTACACGAATATTTCTGCACCTGCAAGGCAAAGCCACAAGATGACTGACTGTCTGCTTCAGATGAAGGCAGCAGTCCAGCTCTTGCAGGCCACAGCCAAACAAATTCCTTTGCACTTCTTTGGTAGACACCCGTCAGCCCATGAGGAAAATTGAACCTTGATCAAAGAATGTTCACACTTACTTATTGAATTCCGAGCTCCCATATTATTCAGTGCTTCAAATTCAGGACAGGTATGTCACTGCCCAGTTCGAGACTTCATTTGCAGCTTACTTAGCAAGTAGAATCACCCTGAAGTTCTTTTAAAAATGGATCTGTTGATGAAGTCTAAACAACATGTGCTGAAAAGGGAAGCGTGTCATGTCCATGTTGGGAATAAGAGCCTTCCACGGAGTTCATGTTTTCTGGGATATTGTCCATGAGTGGGCAAAAGATGGTGCACTGAAGGACAGATTGGCGACTAAACAAATGAGGATCGAGCATCAGCATTCCGTGGTGAAGAAAGAGCTCAACCAAAAGGGAGCAAAGTATCTCAAACGGATCTAAGAATCTACAAACATTATGAAGATCTGTTTCTGAGCGAGCTACAACACAGTCATCTCTACTTCCCATGGAGTGTGCAGTACAAAGGAGTTCAACTATCCTACTGCCACCTACTGACCTACTGGGCTTACTGCAACCAACTACATCTCAAATACAAAAAAGCTATTGAATTTGAGGAAAAATTAACGCAGGGCAAAGATGGTGGGTTTACAAAAACACCATAATACGGGGGTAAATAAGAGACTTGTTCACTCTCGAGACCTTTGTGGATTTTTTTTTTCATTTAAATTAAATTTTGCACACTTTTTTTTAAATGTGGTTTTAAATAAAAGTTTCTCAGCTGAAGTTACTCATTAAAAAGAACATAGTTATTGAATGAATAGACTTCACAGAAATCATGAAAGCATCTGTTTGCAATTATTTTTATGTGTTTGACGTCTTTTGGTGGCATTGATCACGCACTCACTGGCAGATATGCATTGGTCTCGCTACTGTAACTGCGTCAGATGTTGGGACGTCATCTTTACAACCACACCAGAGGCCAGATCCATGTTTGTGCACGACTCAAGGCACATTCCACACTGTCCTTTGAGACAGGATTATGTCAACATCTTTTCTACCAGCCTAATGAGGCGTCACCCGCTGCTAATGACCACCAGTCCCCTGCCCCCAGTTAAGACCCCAAAACATCTGTCCGAGCCGAGACTGGCAGCACAGGGGTCGCACATGTGAGATACATTGGTCCCAACTGAAGACAGATAAACAGACCCGGCTGCCAACGTGCAGTCCGCCCAGATGATACGACTAACAGATGTTGGAGCACGGCAACAGCAGCAAAGACAAAACAACAACATCTTAAAATGGTAATGGATAATTACAGATACGCAATACAGGAAACCCCTTTATCTCCCCCTGGGATGTAATTTCCTATTTATAAATGTGACAAATTGATTTCACGCTTGCTTTACTGAACAGATCTGCCGCACTGGGCCAAGTCTGTGAGACTTGTAGATCTTTAACTCAAGTGTAAATATAACAACCTTAAGTGGACAACAAGCTGAATAAAGATTAACTCGGGTCTTAGCGACAAGTTTAACCTACTTTGACAAATACAGTCTAGTTAAATCAGCAGTGATATCTACTTAAGGATGAGGAGACCATCCGTTACCACGTTTCCATTTGAGTTCACTGTTTGCTGTTATTCTTGATCGAGCTCTCTTAATATTAGTCAGATTTTATTTATTTCCTCACAAAATAATCTTCCTTATGATCCAAAATGTAGTCCTGTTTGAACACTGAAACACTTTGTCATGATTATACTGACATGTTATGTTGGCTATTTTACTTCTTATTTATTTATTTCTTTATTAATTGAAAGAAAATGTAACCCCCTTTCACTTGCTGGTTAAACTTGTCGCCATGAGAAAAATATTTTCGGTTTCATTTATATTTGCCTCCGTTCTCAGGTATTCACAGACAACATTTTTTATTATTACTTTTGAAGTAGCATAATTACAGTAATGACAAGAAAAAATGATTTGTGTTCAGAATACTACTGTAGAATATTTATATTTAACTGTTAATACATCATATCACCCGCAGCTAATTTCCGAGACAAGTTCAATTAAATTCTGTCCCCATGAACATGACTTTAAATGCTTAGTCAGTCTAGACAGCAGGGGGCGCTGTTGAGCGTGCGGCATGCTGTAGTGCACTGATCAGAGTTTGCAAAGTTCAGGGCGTAGTAGGAGAAGACAATGCACCAGGAAATCCACTCCTGCATATTTCTGCCGTCACTTATTAACTGAGACACTAAGTGCTGCTTGATGGAGCACCGCTCTGTTTGTTACACAGCCTCTACACTTCATTAACTCTCGGCCAGAGTAGGTGGTGAGTCAACTTGCCATCGGCTCAAATGTCTGCTGGTCTCCCGTGACAACAGTCTCTGGGACGACAAAGAGGCAGGTGGAGAGAGGGTCCTGGAGAGGGGATGCTGGGAACAGCTGGAGGAGGAAATCCACCCGAGCACAACTCGCTCTCTCTTTGTTAAGCTACTTTGGGATCAACCTGGCGAAAAAGCCCACCAGGACCAGAGTCTCTGGAAATGATTCACTCTTTGAACTTAATATTTCAAAAAGTGAGATAGGCTGGAAACTAATTCACTGCTTTTAAACGAACCCTAAACCCTGCTGACTGAACTTCTGAGGAACCTTCAAAGTGCAACTAGAATTATGCTGCTGCCGTGGTGGCAGTCTATTTTGAAACCTACCTATATAAGGAATGATTCACTGTTGCCTTCGCTTAACTTTAAATGTTCATTTTTTTAAATATTTGAGGCTTGATCTAAGGTCAGGAACCAAACTCATTTGGCAAACACGCACAGCATGGGAAGCACCAACTGTAACACGTACACACAAACGGATAGAAAAGCCATTGGAACATGAGACCTAGACGGATTTGTGTACCACCTTCATGCAAAGGAAATACAAATCTTGTCCTGTAGTATTAACACTGTAGTTGGGAGTCTTCGTTGGGAGTTGCCACAGTAAATCAGCCTGCTCATCTTTACAGCATCATCCTCCCCAGTCACTCACATCCTCCTCCTTTTGTCTTCTTCTACCTGCATCTCCAACATGCTCTCTGACTTTCTCTGCTCCACATTTATAAACCGTCTCTTAACTAATTTTGATCCATGAAATGATGAATAATGTGACTGTCAAGCCATTCCTGTACAATTTTAGCTTCCTCGTAGGATGCCTTGTTCTGCTATTCAGGACGTTTGAGTTTTCAGCCGCTTCTCTTCTCTTACGATAGGTGGTTCACACAGGTTAGTCGAGGGAGGCCAAGACTCTGTTTTTTCCAATTTTCGATGGCTAAAATATGTGGATGAGAAATTCCATATTCCAGTGTTTTTGTACTCTTGGCCTAAAGATCACATTTTCAAGGTCTTGGAACAAACAACATTTTGAATGCTTGGTCTCGGTCACGTCCAATCGAGCCCACAGTAATTATTCAGAAAGTCTCAAATGTGTTTGAATTCCTGAACAATGAAGTCTTCTATTTCTGAAAATGCACCACCTGAATTCTATCTTGGGGCCCATTAATAAACACTATTTACGTCGGAGATGAGGGGAAAACAGTGTTCTGACTGTGAAGCCATGTAGCTCTGGGGATTTACTTTAGGATTTGTTAGTATTGCAAATAATATAATGTTTTCTGTATTAAGTTTGGTCTTGCTCTTGGACCTCTATTTCGCCCCACTTGAAGGTCCTGCTCTAGTCTCAGTTGAAAGCTCAAATCTAGCACATCTTTCACTGCTAGAAAGGCCACAGCTAAAGGGCCACACACAGTCACATACAAGGTGTACAAGGTTGAGGCTATTGTGTGTGAAATTTGGTGACCAGCTCTTATCAAAACAATATAGTGTGTGTGTGAGGTGTTAATGCTAACATCTCATGTAACATGCAGAACACCTACATACGGTACGCTTGGTAACGTTGCATTCTTTCAGGTCAGACTTGTCCAAAGGCCTAACCTTTGGTTGGTGAACTGCCATTAGCGCCGCCCAGGATGGCAGTGAAAACAGCATCACCATACCATAATAAAGCACTTAAAAAGCAATACAAGATCGTCACTAAGTGCTGTAGAGTTGTAAAATCAGGATAAAACAGATATTAAAAACAATAAATACTTAAAATGAAAGCAGGGCAGATACACTAAAAATTACTAAAAAGATCAGCTGTGCGGTTGGATAAAATCCAAAGAGTAAAAGTAAAAGGGACTTTATATTTTGTGGTGCTCCAAGCAAGGTTCTTCAGACATTTTCAACAGACTTTCCCCCTGCAGCTAAAAACCATCAGAACCATGGAACAGCAGTAAACAGCAAGTAGAACTCAACAACCTCAAAAGCACACTCAGCAATTTAGGGTACAAATGCTTGCTCAAGTACAACTCAACAAAGTCCTGGAATGTTTGAGAAGTTCTCGTGTTAAACCCCCAGCACACTGAGCTATGAGCCCCTGCTTCCCCCCTGGCTGAGGGGATATGTGAACAGAGCACCCTTGTGTAAGCTTGCATAGTGTGCACTGTGTGGTTCAGGTGATTGTATGTGGGGGTGTATTGCAGCCCAGGGCTGTGTGGAACAAATGGGCCGGGACTAGAGGGTTTGTGATGATCTTGGTCAAACCCATTTAAACACAGACGGAGGAAATGCCTTCAGACATTTACACTCCCCACAAAACAGTTATACTGGGCTGGAAAAATATGTTCTTTGCCAAACAGAAAGGAGACATAAGAGTTTTAAATACTTTTCCAAACTGTAAAAATAAGGAAACAAAGAGAGCAGGTGAGCAGCATCAGGGGTGATGAAAGTTACAGGGCAGATGAGGCTTTCGTATGGAAATGTTGCAGCTTTCCCATGAGAGAGGAGAAAAAGGAGCCCCTGTGACATTTAATGGGTTCACCACAAAGAGGTCATAATGCTCTGCCTGGCAGGGATCAGGTCACAAGGTAGGTGGAAAGAGTTACTTAATGGAAAGCGAGCTCATGGCACAGCATGGACTAGGTTATGGAATGTGCGTGACAGTTTCACCTGCCCTTCGCTACTGCAAAATCAACATGGAGGGTATTTATTTCAAGCCTCGTCAGATAACTACCTCCTTTTTGCTTCCTCTGATGGCATCTGGAATGGAAGAGGATCAGCACCTCTTAATCCGAGGCTTAACGTGGAAGACGAATGTTTTAGGCTGAACAATATCAGTGGCATGTCATTTTTGGAGACAAACTCAAGTCATAACAGGGAATATATATATACACCACTATTGTTTGAGCTCAAAAAGCTTGACTCCACAAAGCAAGCTTTCCCCAGATGACGCCCTCTGGCTCCCACAAACTCCTCATAAAGGTTGTCAGACACGCATCTAAAAGGACTTTTCCAATTTCACTCACAAACCCATACCTACCAACAACACTATAACCACCAATATTCTGCTTTTTGAGCATTTTTCAGGGAAACTTGTTCTATTTTATTTTAAAAAAAGCACAAATCTCGCATGTTCCTGATGGTCAAAACTTTGCCTAATATTTACATATTTTTCTGGTTTAACAGTGAGAGAAAATATTCTTCTTAAAGCAGGGAAATCCAACCATTTCCACACTTCAAAGCCACGCCTAAATCAGATTGGTTATGAATGACATCATCCCCAAAGTCACCCCTCCCCGCCATCTCAGACAATGTCATCAGAGTCCAAGCATCCCAGTGATGTAATACAGCGGGGAGACTGTATCAGCACCTCGCTCTGTCTTCTCCTGGCTCTTCCTTTGGTTTATACCTCATGTATATATATTCCAGAATTTCCATAAAATGATAATCCGCTCTTGACTGACAATTTGTTTGTCTGGCGTTCCAGAACATGTGGAATATGGAATCCAGCCAGAAGACCAGCCCGGTTTACATTTCTTTATCTTGCCATCAATGGTGTACATTACTGAACGCTTTGTCTGAATTCAAGAGTGCAGTTAGTAAAAAAAAAAAGAAAAAAAGCAATTATAGCTAATTTCTCACAGATGTTTTAGATGACGTCTATAGTGATGCTGTCACTAATGAAAGAGAACATAATTCATTATAAAAAAGTATTGTAAATATTTAACTATATTTTACTATGTAAATGTTCAGGTCATAATTAAAATTTCCAAACTATTTTATTTTATTTAATTATTAGCTAATTAATGTGATCAACTGTGTCTGAATTATGTATTTAACTTTTTATGTAACATTTTAAATAAACACTATTTTCTACAGGATGAGCACATAAAACATTTGCAAGAAAAAACTCTCTCTTAAGTCTTAAAAAAAGTTTTAAACTTAAATGACATCTCAGATTTTAGCATTATTTAAAAAAGCCTTGATTGTATTGAGGAATTGTTTTATACTGAACACATAAACACATGATAATGTGAATGACTAACACAAAAAGTATTCAACCAGTATTTGATTCATTATTATTATTAATTTATTTCAGATATTGTATTCTAACCTTTCTAATAAACCCTACAGCAGCGCTCAGTGATACCGTGAAGGCAAGGTTCTCTCTGATGTCATTGAACTCTAGTCAAAACGGCACACACCCGAATGTACCCAGATATTTGATACCACCGTCGAAACCTCAGTGATGCAAAAGTGTGGCCCAAACCTGCGGAAACATCTGAAGCGTCCCCACAGTCAGCTGCCTCTCTCCAACCATTGACCAGACGTCCACATCTGTTTTTAAATCACAATTTAGCGAGCATGTGTGCGAGTGTATGTGTCCGGGGTAAACATCCCCAGCTCAAGCGGATTAGCGATCTGAGTCTTCAGTGATCAAAGCAGCGGAGAATCCAGCTTACTGCGACATGTAACACATAAACCACATGGAAACGGTTCAAAGTCGTCCACCACCGACCATCGGAGCAGCAGAGAGACGTCAGCGGAAAGAAGCTTGCATTTCCACTTTTTTTTTTTTGGTTTTTTTTTCATCTGGTCAAGATAGATTCTTGAGGAAAAAGGAATGCATGATGTGGGCGAATGAGTGATGTCATAGTGTGTGAACTATGCAGCTGCTCGACAGACACAATAGCCCAGGAGGTTTCTTGTGTTTTAGCTACGTGCCGTACTTGTGTCTGAATAGAGTTCAAGAATTTTGATAGGACTGCGGAGCTTTCACTCGGAAAACATCAATGTTTGGGTTTCAAGTGCCATAGTGGTCTGCTGGAACACAGTAAAATGAAATAAGCAGGACCTCCATCCAGCAGTCAAAACTCTGAGGACAGAAATGAGACACAACTTCTTCACAATGGGAAGAGTCTGGAGCAAACAGATGTGTGGCATGTTTGCCTCTAACATCTACGGCAGGTTCTCTTCCAGGCGCTTGTTGTCCCCAGTCACGAATACTTCAACTGAGGTGACCACACAATCATCTGCTCACTGGTCTCCAGTAGCTAAAAGTATGGCACACAAAACACTCCCACCACACTCCGAATGGATCACATCCAGTGAGCATCCAGGACATGGAGAAAGTTTAGACCCCCTTCTGTCCCCTTTGCTCTGCATCAGACATCTGTCATGGCTCCCAAATGATAGAATGAGCTCCATAATGACATCCGGACCGCGGAAAGCCTGCAGAACTGCAGAGTAAAAGCACTTCCTCCTTGACTTGGTATGGCCATGACTATGACGACGCTACTATACATGATAAAAAATATAAAAATTATAATAAAAATAATTTGATTTTGGTCAATTGATGTTAAAAACGTTCTCGTTGTTCTTGGTTAGAACCTCCGTCATGGTTTGACGGTAAGATGCATGGATAATTTACTATTTCTCTGTTTTAATCTCCAATCGAAAAAGGTCATACTTAAGTCTGCATGGGGAGTGACACTGAAGATGGTAGCAGGGTTTTGATAATCATGTTGCATTTTGCTTACCATTTGCCTTGGACTTACAGTATAAGGTGAGGTGTGCGGTCATGATCAATAGTGTCAGCATGTATTTATGGTTGAAAGCAGCGCGACACCCGGAACAAATTGCAGGGCACACATACACAAACATCACCACACTCACACGACTGACACTTTGCATGCACTGACTGTCCTCTCTACGGTTTTGGACTGTGGGAAGGAACCAGCAACCTTTACACAGAGTGTAAAGAGGAAAGCGACACTAACACCGGTTCACTCCAGGGTTCCATGATGATCTCATGTTCAAGCAGCAGCAGAGTATTAGCTGGTAGAAAAGTCTGATTTTAGATTTCAGCTGGCATCTGTAATTAAGTGCTTCGGCAGCTGCACAGAAAGTTCTCCATCTAACTGTCTCACTCTGACTGAGAAACTAAATGAGGTGAGTCGGAATCTAATAATAAAAAGCGTCTTGGGCTGTGCCTGTCAGCCTGAGCGGATTCCAAGTGGAGAGTGTTAATAATAGCTATTGTATGACACCAGAACAGGATATTCGGTGCAAACGCTTTGATTTGCATTTCAGCCAAAATAAAATCCAAATAATGGCGCTGACGCAGCAGCATGTCCTATCCATCAGCTTCATTAGACTTATGGTGCGATGTTGATTTTGCTAGCCCTCAGTGGCACACCGCAGACTTCGACCTCAAAATGACTTTAACATGAGTCTCGCTGCTCATTGGCTGCAGCCGCCTCATATCTTGGAGAGACAAAATTAAGTGGGACATTGTTGCGCTGGTGCCACAGAAAGGATAAACATTCGGAAGAAAAGGGAAACCAGGAAGGAAGGAAACTTGGAAAACAAAGTGCTAAGAAAAGAAGCCAAAGTGCACAGCGGATGTAACTGTGGTGCTGGGAGGGAACCTGACCCCAGAGGGATTGAGTCCCCTCTTTCTGACATTTTCAAGAACTCATGAAACACACTGAGAGTTGCACCACAAGATGCAAGGAAACTGAGCAAAAGTCTTTTGCTCGATTCCTTTTTTTTTCATTTTAATTTTATTAGTGAGTGGTAAACTTTACAGGCACCATGTAATAAAGGCAGAGAGCTCCTTCTGTAAAAGGAATGGAAACTAAAAACCCAGAGAAGTCAGCCTTAAGTGAAGTGCATGTTTCACCACTGAGACAGTTTGGTTTCCATGAATACTTTAACTACAGGCTTTTTTCCCCTTTTACTTTTCGATGTTGGCAATTTAACGACAGCTGAAATCCCACAATAACTTGTTTGTTCCACACATTCATTCACACAATCGTCCAAACTTCTATCGTTTTGAAGGGAAGCATTTCATTCATTTAATAGGGGGCCATAATGTATCCCCCGAACTTTATATGAGGGGCTGTCGGTTCTTTAAAATCATTGGGATTTAAAAATATATACATTATAAAATTTTAAAATCATGAATATGTTACATATTTTTTAAATCAAAAAGGCATTGATTCACTATTGATGTCATGTTCCTCATAACTATCGTACCTTTTTTTCCTTGAAAGGTGACTCAAGAAAGCTCCCCAAATAAAATGTAATGGTGTGATTATCATTAACAATCATAATCATAAATGGTGAACAATCAACATTAATATTAGGTTTTGCAGCATTTTTTTATTTATTACAAAAAAAACAAGGAAGCAACAAGTGACAAAAATTTGTCAGAGGAAAAAAGTGAATATTAAAATACCAAGGTTTAAATTTTTAAAATAAGGCGGGAAAAATGAATGAAGTTTTCAAGATGTCAAGTGACGACTGGCTTTATTTTTTTTTTTTAAGTGTCTTCTCTAATACAGCAGCCCTAAAGTTTGGTTGGGTGAGTTTGGATTCTCAAACTTCTGCGGCTTTTCCAGGACATTAGCTCCCTGAGTTGGAATCAATAGCATTTTCACAGTCCTATGAAGTTATCAGTCACCGCAGAAGTGACTTCCCCAAACAGGCAGAAAACACTTCCCTCAAAGCTCCGAGCTCAGGTGGCTGCTGCTCCTAAAATAGCAACGGCTTAACTAAAACATCCCGTGCTCCGTGGGCCTGAGAAAATATTTCCAGAGGCGGAACATTAAGGATCCCTGCATTTGGCTGCAATGACAATTTCAATAATGTTTTATGCGTGCAAAAATGGATCCGGGTGGGACAACAAAAAATGCGGTCCAAAATTCCTACTTCAACCTTAAATTGATGAGGATAAGATTCAACGTCAGCAATCATATTTTATATATTTCAGTCAAGAGAAAGCGTGTTTCACAGTCAGCTAGGATGGACGGATGCTAACTTGAGTGCTTCAGGGATGGATGGGTGATGCAGGGTGATGCTTGCATTGAGAGAAAGAGCTCAGGGGATTCATAGTGACTCAGGAGCAGCCTCTTGCTTTATGCTGAGAGCATTTGGGTGGTGCACACCCCTCCTTCCTGTCATCACCAGCGCCAGAAGAGAGGGTTAAACAAGTGACCTCACTAAAAGACGTTAGTGCCATAAATGCCAAACTAGGTAAACACTGATGAACCAGACACACTGTTGTTCTTTGTGAATTTAAGTGGCCTTTTTACAAGTAAGTCCACTTTTAAAGCCTCTCCATGATCCTCTCACTGAAGGTCAACACACTCGCTCGGTAATCCAGACTCTTCTTGGTGGAAATGACCAAAATCCAATTTAATGACTTGGCTGTTTTTCCGAAAGCTATCGCACATCACGACAGGAAGCATGATCTTTCTCCACGAATAATCCTTGTCAGCCTACAGCAATGTATGTAGCCAGATGAAAACACTGTCTCTATGTTTACCGTCAATCTCCTGCTGAGAGTCGGTTTTTGTTATAGCCATGTTTTGTTCTAATTCAGCGCCGTCGCTCTGTCAGGCCGATTTGAATTTTAACTGAGCAGGATAACTTCAATTAGTTTTTTGTTGGACCCCAAGTCAAAGCTGACATCTTTCCCTAAATACTTTCACTCAAACTGAGTTTATGATCGAGACTTTTTACTCCTGCGAGTGGGCTCATTACAGGAGGTGATTTGCACCAAAAAGTGGGTCAGACTGAGGAGAAGTCAATTAATGTGATGAAGAATCTCTCCTGGAAGAACCTTTATCACTGACAAACCATTTTAGATAGTTTTGCCTCAAAGATGGCGTGAGCAGTTAAATCCTTAATCTGGGAGACAAGATCAGTCATTTGCAATCTCAGTCAGATGGAGAAGTGGCCGATGCTGACGGTTCATGTGCGAGTTCCTCCAACTAGGAAGCCCTTCTCTCTCATGTATGCAGCAATCGAAATAAAGCCAAATTCATCCAGAGCTGCAAAGAATTATTAAGGAGACAATAGCATGAGAATAATGCAACATATTTGAACTGCAGGTGCAACATAAACATTGAAATGAAAAATGCATGAAGCCTGTTTATGTCCACAAACTTGTCAGATAAACTAGAAGTCCTCTTTGAAATGAATACAACAACAGCTGAGCCACTATTAAACCACCATTTAACAAATACATTTTTTGGTGGAAAAAGGTGCCCCATGATTGTCAGGCGCTCTTTTTTAAATTTAGTTCTGCTCCTCAACCTGCCAAATAAACTGAGCTCACCACCAATAAACCAATATCATAAACTGAATTACCTAAAATAATGACTATTATTTAAATAATGAATAATATTTTTGAAAGGTTCAATTTTGTTGACCCTGGTTTATTCATTTTTAAAAATACAAACCAAACTGCCTTCATTGTATCAAGTCCCATAATGCACTGCAACAGTTAAAAAGCACTTATCAGAACCAAATATTTAAATCATGTTCCATGTGACTCAGTGATTTAGTTTTGTGTGACGGGGAGGGTTTTGGAAGGCAGCTTCTATACATATACTCATAGGTCAGGAAACAGTCACATCTATAACCTGTTCACCGATATGAGTGGCAGGTCTATAAAGACGCGTGATTTAATGCTTCAGACACAGTTATAATAACACATCTTGACGGTGGCTGATGACAGATTTGTGGAGGAACACCTGGTGAGGCTCGTCCTCCTGCCTGCTCCCCACTCCTCCGCCACACGCCACCTGGCCCAGGTGGGAGTCCAGCACAGCCAAAACCCCGAGGGAAACACTTGACTTTCATATTGGAATCATGTGATTCAGATGAGCCAGATGCCGTGAAGCAGCTTGTCCAGGTAAACAAGCGGTCAAGAGGTAAACCTCAGTGTGATGACATCAGACCTCTGAAGGCAGATGGAGAGATGTTTATTGGTAAAACAAAGTTGCCTCGCATTCAATTTGCTTACATGTCACATTGTCTTGAACAAAACTTGTGTGGATTGTGTATCTATAGAAGGGGTCAGGAACCTATGGTTCACAAGCCAGATGTGGCTCTGTTTGGCTGCTGCAAAATAACGCAAGCAAACTTCAAGAACAAGCTCAGTTACGGTGACTTCCCATGATGCGCTGCAGCCTAGTCAGCCAATCACAGTATTAATCACTATATTATTGAATTTTGCTGGGAAACAAGCTTCATGCCGCTAAGACTGAGCCATGTCACATCAAACCAGTTAAATCTCTTTTTTTTATTGTCATTAAAGCGCTGTTTTCATCCACGTGTTCCAAGTTCTTGTTCTTCCCACTTCTCTTCTGTTCCTGGCGCATGTTGTCGCGATTGCGCACCCGACAGCAAAGCATCATGGAAACTGTTCAGGTCACAGAGTTCTTTTGTAGTGAGTAATGGGACCAATGCTGCTCTGCATGATGCAATGCCATTGATAATAGGTTGGATGGTATGGTTGGATATGCTGTACCATACTTGCGGAAGTCGCACACAGCTTGTGGTCCTTACTTCTCACATCCAGTCTGTACCTCTAGATAGCAGTGGACACCAAATGGTGCGATAGACCTGGCTCATGGGGAGTGGGTTGAACTGTGGTAGAACAATGGTCCACTAACACGAACGTTATAACGTTGCTATAAAATTAAATACCATTAAAATATCACTTCATAGTCTTATTATAGTCTGAATTTCTTGGTCTTCAATTCTCATTTAGTTGTATCCAGTATTAAAAAATACATATTACAAAAGGCTCATATTTTTTTTATTTTTTGGCTCTCTCAAAAAGGACATTTCTGAGCATATTTACATTTGATTATCAGGAAATGTACCTCATGGGACAGATAATGACATTCTGGAGATCTGGGGCGCCATCTAGACTTTGGAAGGTTTCAGAGGAATTAAGATTTGCTGGTTTGTCACCGCTGGAATTCAGTCAAATACCTTGGCTTCAAAAACACAGCAAACAGTCAGATATGAAACATATCAACTTCCACGTGACTGTGGCAACAAAATGTCTTGAACTTTGTTTTCGGGTTGCTCGATGCTATTTCGGTAGCCAACTCTGGGCGTTCTCTTTCACCCCAGCTGGCTTGCTTTTTGAATTTCATTGCATGATGTGCCTTCATAAGGCCATGCGAAACTAACCCCAGTGCCAGAATACATGGTCACTGCACTTTTCTCGTAGACTAGTTCTATTTCAGTGTTGTCATACCACACACAACAAGGTTAAAGGTGCTTTATCTGTGTTGTTTATATGGCACTCTGGTTTCCTCCAACAGTCTTATACATAAAGTTAATGGCAGAAATTAATAGGAAAGTTCACACATGTAACTGAGAGAGAAAGGGAGAATAATATTTTTGACAGAGTAGTAAATTAATTCAAACAATAATGTCCTTTACTTTGCTTCTCCTAAATGTAGTCCAGTGGACCCACGACCTCCCGTGTCATTGTTTTTGCTACTAATGTCGTGGTATATTAGTCTGTGTACAGAAGATTTGCTTTGGAACAGAAAGTCACAACAGTGCAGAGAGAAGCACGACCAAGTGCCGAGATCACGCAGCTCAAACTTGTAAACGATTATGGCTGCAGCGGCAATGATGACCTACATTGGCGCGTAATCGCTGGTGGAGTCGTTACTGCCGCTGTTGTGATCACTAAATATGATCTATTAAATATGATCGTCAGCCACTGTCACAATATCATCATAATCAGAGCTGACGTTAACGGTGATTCATGGGCCACATTAACTTCGGCGACGCTGTGAACTGAACTGAGTTTCCATTTGCTCGACTTTGGGAAAACAACTTCGCTCCAGATGCAAATCTACTCAGCTGTGGAAAGAGAAAAAACCAAGAGCATCCAGAGAGTCCCAGGCGGGAATTGTGTTGTAGGAGTGCAAAATGTAATTTACAGCGGTGACACACCACTGCAACCTGACGGAGCTCTGCTCATGACACACCATCGATCTGGGGGATATGTTTGGAATAACTGATTCGCAAACTGGGTCCTGACATGTCTAGTTTGCCTCAAATAAATGGGCACACTTAGCCTCAATGCAGCCTTGACTTCCCATCTAACTATCATGACTCTTAACTCCAGAGTCAACTTTCATATTTGACCGACACAATGAGCCCAGTTTCAGATCCAGACTGTACAAGTCACCAGCGTGTTCAGATGTGACACTTCTGCAACAGAGTAGGGTACTCTCGGCTGTACTAAACCTGTGAGGATGAATTCTACAGACAAAGAAGGAGAGATTGTTTGTTAAAGCGCTGCCATATTTTCCAGTTCTCGTCTGACCCTCGGCGCTCTGCTCCCCCATTAGCTTAATTAGACACAGCCACACACACATTAGCTGGTTCCCTTCTTTCTTCGTGCACTGAATAGCTGGCTAAAGTTCAGGCCTGGAAAAAAAAAAAAAAAACAGCTTTGCAAAGCCAACAAACAGCTTTGAGTGAGGCGAACCTCTATAAGCAGCCGATGAAATCAGAACGTAAACATGTCACATGTGTTAGTTTGTATGGAGAGGAACTCACCGACTGGAAACACTGGACGCGGTGACACCGGCAGCACACAGTCCAAGAACTTTTTGCTCTGCTCCGGCTGATTTGATCACTTTCCTCAGCTCCCCTCCCTCTCTCTCTCCCTCTTTCTTACTTTGCCACTTCCTGGGCTGCTGTTTATGCTCCAATCAAGTTGTCCAAGATTCTGCCGCTGCCCCCCTCCTCGCTCCCCCTGCCCAGCTATTATTTGGAAAAGGCTCGTCACGTGTGGACGTTCTGCGTGTGTTCCCTCCTGACGGAGGTTTGTCAACCTCCCGCTACTAACCAAAGTCTGGCTCTTCTCAATTGAGGAGAGGACTGACAAAGAGCCGGAGCTGGAGGGAGGATGGGTAGAGGGCTTGGTTGGCTGAGGGAAAACACATGCTTCCTGCTTGAACGTCTGAGACATATACAGGTTTTAAAGAAGGGCAGATGACTGGAGTCAGGGAGGGGAGGGGGCATCTGAAACTTTCTCTGCAAATCCAAGAGCTTGTTGATACAAACCGCAATGAGACACAGCCCCTCCTGGGCCACAAGAAGCTGCCTCCAAAACAAGGCTCCTTTGCTAACGTCTGCCAAGACTTTTTACCGTCACACCACAAACGCCAACCTCTAATTCACTTTTTCTGCACACGACTGAGCCCGCTCTTTCTGGGGATTTTAAGATAGAGGTGTAAAGGGGGGGGTGAGGCACAGAGAGGTGAAAGGTGATGTGTGGGAGGCGGCAGGTTGACAGCAGCACACTGAGCTTTTGTTGGCGCTTATAGCGGTTTTCATCGAGGCTTGACGGTGGCACCTTGTCAGTGGCGGCAGACCTGAGGCCGCTTACATCTGGTAATGCTTGACATCTTTCCACACAAAACTCAATTATATGCAATGGAATTAGGCGAAAGAGGGTAAATCGTACGCCATATTAGCATGGGAAGGAAAGACCTTCAGACAAGGCGAGGAGAGAAGCTCTTCTAGTCCAGGGGCATGTGACCTGGCCGTACATGTATTCAAAGAAGCAGAATGGATTTTGGAGTTTGGGTTTCTGCAGTGTGGGGGTGCATCCAGACATCTGGCTCATATGTGGCTCACCATGGAGATTAGATCCCAGTGAGGTAAGAGCAGAGAGGGCATGTACCCCTCGTCTGCTCCAAAGGCACCTGTGTCACTTGACGAAAGTGGGATGTCACCACTGCGTTTGCTGCATGGCACCATGTCTCACCAGACGCACATTAAAGCATAGAATCTCTGCAGTAGTTCAATGGGGAGTTCAAGGGAATACCAAAGCAGGCAAGGGAGACCGTCTTTTACCTGGTGGATGTGCTGGAAACTGAGAGGCTTCTGAGTGAAATGCCATTCAAAATCTACACGTAGCACTTTATTTTCAAAAAACTGACTGGATCCACTGCTTTCATCTGCTGAATTTCTGGCCAAGTGAACTGTGCTACTCGAGACAGATGCGTGTCAAAAATAGAAGCCAGATATTTCAGTTGAACAGCAACACCACGCCACATCTGGCACGCTTCAGAGACAACACGTTACCTGGTGGAAATACTATCATTAACTAGAAGTGGACTCAGCACTTTCTGTGGTAACAGTGGGTTGAGGCAGTGCCTTTGACTCCTTGAGTATCTGCAATGCATTGTGTTTTTGAACAATCATGTCAGTAGAAATCTCCTCTCCCTGTAGCAAATTGTATCCGAAGTGACCTCCTGTGTGACGGACGCAAGACAGGGAGAAGCACGCTTGTTGTTGTGTAATGCACAAAGGGTTGTGTAACACACAAGGGTACACTTAGTAGAGAGGAGGGATTAATAAGAGTACGACAGAGTAGCAAAACTTCCTGGTCATGCTTTCACCCCGTCAGTGCTGCACTACACATTCATAGTGTCTTCACATAATTTCTAAAACCTATTTCTGAGTTCAGATCAACCTGTGATGTACGCAAATATGGGAATAATCTCGGACAATAACATGATAAATAATATGCAATAAACTCATATGCATTGGTTATTATTAGGTAAATATGTATCATTTCATGCTGCAGCTGATTCATATAGTTTGCTGTTTCTATGAAAAGCAGCAGAAAAGCTGGAGTGGCAGGCAGGACTCGAGTGCGACATGCCTGGACTACAGATATGGGCTTGAGAGGAAATGCAGTGGCGACATGTTTTCCAGTTCAAACGTAAACAGAAGCACTTTGAATAATATCAGTCGGTTAAATCCCTCCAATGCTGATAAAAGAGAGTCGAAACATATGCAGAGCACAGACAAAATAAATCAAAACATTTGGGATTGACGAGCTCGCGAGTGGTGGAGGATTACACCTGAAGCATTTTAGATTTGTGCCAGTCTGCTATTGAGAAGCTGATCCTGCCGCAGTGCATTGAATCAGCCACCTGGGTGATTCGGAAGGCAACTGTATTCACAGCTTTTTTTTTTTTTTTACAATATCACACAAAATTTAAGGGAAAAAATGAATAAAAATAACTCCTCCACATGCCCCAGCAGAAGATGCTTTAAGATCCAAAAGGCAAGTTGTCATGAAAAGAGCAGACTTGTGGAGGTTTTACGGAGAGATTTCTGTGCACATGACTCATGGAATACAAAAGAGGGATTTGTCAAAGCTCTAAAATGACGGTTTGTCATTGACCCCTGCTGTTTGATCCAGCCACTAACAAATCCATGACTCGTGCAAAACAAAATAAGAGTCAAGCATTTTACTGACAAACCAGTTCATGGTACCTTTTGGTTACAGTTAGGCAGCCAAGATATAGAAGTTATTTAATATTATTTTCTCCGCAGCAACATGGATTTGGAAGCCAAGGCCAGGTGGATTTTTGGTTTGGCAGCTTCAAAGCAGCAGAAGCTGCAGATCGTCACGAGGGAAATTGTTTGAGAAAGTGGCAGCAGGGTTGTGGATCTGATACTCGAAGTTCAAGACCATGGCTTTCAGTGAGGAAACGGTACATAGCCCATGAGAAATGAGATCCTTCCTCATGTGACCTAAGGTTCGCCCAGATATATTGGTATTGACTATAATAAGAATGACATGTTAACATGGACAGCATTGTTTAATCGGTGAAGTCCACAGCTGGTTTCTTGTTGTCCATGTTAACGTTCATGGTTTTGAAGGGCATCCTTTTCGAAAAACTGATCAGAACATAGCAAGTCCTGGCAGGCTCCCCTTAAATACCACCATGCTCCCGTCTGTGGAATAAATAAATAAGCTGCTTTTTACACATATTTAGCTTGAAATCCAAAATCCCTGGTGAGCTACTGCTCTCTATTTTAAGCCGGTTTCATAATGTTTCACAGGGATGTTGGCAAGTTTAGCTGATGGCAACAATTGCGTCAACAAACCGAAGAGATGTTGAAGTCCATGCACAAACAAAACATCAAGTAATAACAGAGATAAGACGAAGGCGGTCAACTTCTCGCTTCACGCCGTTGTGCATTTGTGAGAGGAGCAGCTTCAACAGCCATTGATTGAATTCATTACAACAGGCTGGTCTGTAATGAGAATGTGAATTGAGAGGTGTGAGATCACAGCCGGGTCAGATAAGCAAATGTGGCACTATGAGGTCAGTTTGATGGGACTGTGTCCGACCACACAAGGGAGGCAGAGAAACAGTGTGAGAAGCAGCTCAGCACAGAGGGTCAGAGGGCTACGTGACTGCTTGTGCCTGTCTGTCGCACAGTTGGTCACTTTGTGGGTGCACGTGCATGAACTCAAGCAGTGGCCACCGTGAAGAGGAGCTCTGACACATGAAGTTGAACAACCAATGACAAGTTTGTTTATACGAGTGGGAGGGACAGCAGGGAGAACGGGGAGAACAAAGGGAGGAAAAACGGTCCAACTCTCAATTAGAACTTACCTCATTTGTACTTGTATCTTGCAGCAGTATTTGAGCTTCTGAACTTTTTGAAATTTATGCCCATTACTGAGTTAAGTTTTGGAAAGCCCCTGACAGCAAGAAGACGATGGCACATCTGTTACCAAGACAGTGAAACCACAAGAGAGTTTTCAGCAATAAAATCTTTATTCAATTTAAATTAATGGAATTTCCTTGTGGACTATTAATAGTTATCAGCAGCACATCAATGCTACGGTGGCAGAAGCTTAAAAAAAACAACTTTTAAAGACCAATTTATGAATCAGAGCTGTGGTCGCAACCACCCTAGAGCTTGTGATCAGTTTGATTGAAAAAAATATAACAGACACCAACTATTCACAGTCAGAATGCCCATGAAATAGATTTGTCACCAGGGGAAAAAGGAAGAAATTAAATAAATAAAAAATCTCTGCACAAAGCAAAATGTTAAACTGTCTTGTCAAAGATTGATCTACACAAGAGTATTCATACATCGACAGTTCACACACAGTCACTGATCCAAAAATATGGAAAGTGGGAATAAGGTGCAGGCCTCATAAGAACTCTTGTTCGCTGTTCTCCTTTTCAATCTCTATATCTTGTAATAAGAAATACTGACATCATAATAAATTAATAACTTAATATAATAGTCATGAAACACTCATGATATGCCAAGTAATGTTTGAAATGTCTGCGATTTATCTGTAACGTATCAAAGACTTGAAATAAACATTCACTCATTCAGAAACTCGAAATGAATCCAGCCTTTCTGGATTTTGAATATATCTTCAGGTAAAAAGTTGGAAGCTAAAATCATTAGTGGAAAACATGACTTTAGATAGCACCACTATTCAATTGTGTTGTGATGCATTTCTTTTTCTTTTTTTTTTGACCAACATCTGACCCATAAATCCCTTGTTGCATTTGTGACCATCCTTCCACTGACTGCAGTGGTTGGCCTGTATTCAAAATAACTCCAACAGTTAAGGACAGATTTGGGTGAAATTTTCAGGAAATATGTCTCTAGTGTTAATATACATTTCTTGTACTTCCAACAGAAGCCAGATGCATTATATAAAAACATATGTTTAGCTAAGCACCTTATTTTGACTGCCACAAAATAAGGAGTTTTTCCGAGAATAGTACATACAGAACAGAAATCTTTTTTTTTTGTTTGTGAATGCAATAATCATCTTATTGTCTGAGGGTTGCATCTTATACGCTGTCTTCCTTGTTTCTGCAGTATGAATACGAAGCAGGCAAAAATATAAGTCATGTCACATTTGATAAAGGAAAACTCTTCCCCAATGAATTATTGACAAACTAAACATTAAGCCGCCATGTTGTGAACAGCAGGTTTTAACTTTACCCTGACATGAGAACCCAAGTCCATCTGCCTGGCATTTTCACAAAACGGTGTGGTATGATATGTATGTGACAAGAAAAATATTTGGTTTTAGTTACATCTAGTTATAGGAGCCAGAAAAGAGAAGAGAGGGTGGAAAGGTAGCCAGTCAAGGGGTCAGATTTGAGCAGCTTGTCTGCTTTCTTCAGCTGAAGCGATGAACAACAAGAGCAACACAGTTGTGGCCGTGAAATCTGTCGTCTGACCTCAACATGTGCAGCTCTCCAAGAGCTGACAGGGGGCCTAATGGTTTAATAGAGAGCTGACTGTGACCACTGTCCTCAAGCAAGGAGGCCGGGCAGAAGAGAGATGTCTCTGGAGGGTTTAAAGTTGATTGATGGACAGAAAGTGAGACTTGGAGCTGACTGGAGACAACTGGAATACAAACCAGTTGAAGTAATAAGGGTCATGCTCCTGGTACAAAAGCAGTGTGGGGTCAGTGTGTTCAGGCGGACATCCTAAAAAGTACTGACGGTCTCATTCCACTTTCTACAGGGAAGTACTCATTCATTTAATTATCAGTGTCAGATGTTGCATTAGGCCAGAAGGTGTGAGAGACCAACCACTCACTCAAATCACACACAGGGGGGCGCACAAAACATGAAAAAGGTTTCTACAGGCTGAAGTACTGATGTACGTAAAGAGAGCACAAAATTCATCCTGGAAATGTACGTGTATTAGCCATCTGTTTCATCAAAATAAAATAAAATAAAATAAAATAAAATAAAATAAAATAAAATAAAATAAAATAAAATGGAGATGATGGAGATGAAGTCACACAGTGGGAGTCTTCAGTTCTTCAGATTATTGAGTCGGAAGTAGTCATGTGATCGGAAAGCCACGGAGGGAAATGGCTTCCACAAACCATAACTTATCCTTCCAGCTCCTCTCTTTGTCTGCGTATTTCTTTCATGTATATGCAACACATGGAATGTCTTTTGAATATGATGCAGGAAAAATACATTTCCCTCAAGGTTAAGTGTATCTTCGCTGAAACAATACAGTATTTATAATAAGCATTGTCCAATTTACAGGACATAAATGATGAGACCAAACTAAAAAACTTCTCCTGCAAATGAATGTTACTTTCATGTTACACATCCATGATACCATTGTTATTGTGTTTCTTCCTCTCCACCATAAGCTCCCTATCATCATCCACTTAAAAATACATGTTAATTGGATATATCTAAATCCCAGTGACCGCTCCAATTGAAGCCCATAATGCTCTCCCACCCAGTCTGGGCGGCTCAGTGTGACACCCAGCTGAAATACAGCGCCGGTCTCGTGATAGCTTTCCCTGCCTGCTCGAAAATCCTGCATGTCTTTGCAATTACTTCATCACCCAGCTCAGCCGCATTACTTTTCTTGGCAAAAAAAAAAAAAAATCCCCAGATTTAAAAGTAGGTGGGGGAGAAGCACATTATGTCCCGGGCTTCCATGTTCCCATGTATTTAACAGCACGAGGGTAGCTGTCAAACTGGAGCTGGTCTGTCACAGAAAAGAAACTCTGCAGAAAAGTTTTGAGTGAGAAGTCAAACAAGTTGTGCTGCAGATGAATAAACATCAAACTGCAGCAGCACTGGAACATGCCATGTGGGGATATTGAATCAAGTTCAACCTGAAATCCTATTAGCTGTACAGCTGGGGGCGCTACACGGCAGGCACTATTGAACTCTGAGGTGGAGGCGAGGAAACTCATTCCACTGTGATGGATGTGCAGAAGCCAGGAGAAGTGCTATTGCAGCATGTGTCGAAATGTGAGCCATTTGAAGTTGCAAGACGAGAAACTACATGAAATTTGGATTGAACTACGTACAATGCACAAGTGTTGAGTCAAATTAAAGATCAAAGGAAAAGAATTATCATTTCAGTGATTAATATTTCCATTACTTCGGTTGCAGTAAGTGGTTTTGACTGCTGTTAATCAGCTGACATAATAATAATTATAATAATTATTATTATTATAATTCCTAAATATATTATTATTGTTATTTTATTATTATTATTATATTATTATTATTATTATTATTAATAATAATAATAATAATAATAATAATAATAATAATAATAATAATAATAATAATAATAATAACATATTTAGGAACATTTTCATGAAGAGTGCCCATTTTTCTGGCTTGAACATATGCTCCAGAATGTCCCTACACCTGCCTGGCTTCCACTGTTGCAGTGCATTATGGAGTTATGGAGTATGACAGGAGCCCAAAAAAGGGCTTTTTGTTTTAATGAAAAATGCATTAATGTCACTTTAGAAGTAGCTCAAAGCTAACGCTGCATGGGCCTTATTGATTTTAGTAGAAAATACTTTGTACTACTAACATACTTCTGCAACTGAAAAAGATGCCTCGACTTCATTTGAGCAGACACAATGTGAGATTCATGCAAGGTGACAATTGTTTCACCTCAGAGGCACTCATATCGTCAATATAGTTATGATCTGTATCTGTATAGTTACGAAGTGTTTTAGGCACCACTGTCTGATCAAAATCATTATGTACTTTAAAGATTAGCCTCCGTGCTGAACACAGGTGAGTAAAGGAAATTTCAGATCCAGAGTTCATTGTTATAAATAAAAATAAAATTACAATTACGATAAAATATTTGTCAGAAATAAATAATAAATGTATATACTTTGTATATATGTGCTGCTCATTTTACATAAAACAAATCACAGGAAATTAGACACACACTGTGGCTGTAAACTGAATTAGAGAGTGGTATATTTATTGTCTCCTCTGCTACAGCCTGGTTATTACTCTCCGTGTCTCCGAGTCTTCTCCTTCTCACGGGACCGAGGTGGGAGGGCAAGTAAAAAGCAGCCCAGTACATCAGTGAGATTTAATGCTGCTTCATCCCACATGGGCCTCCTGTCTCATGATGTGCATCATCAATTATCTTTACAAGCCATCACCCTGGCACAAACACGACAAGTAATGTGCGGCTCCGAATGGACCCATAAAGCCAGAAATTTAGGAACCATATTTTCCTCGAGTCACCGTGAATCACTTCACGAGAGAAAACATAAAGAAATGCCCCGCAGAACACGGTTTGGCTATGATTTGTTTAGAGAAAGGTAGAGGGGAGAAAGACGCTGCTGTCATAGAAAAGTTCTGACATATTGAACTTTATTTAAAATCTCTGTGAACATTAGAGCTCAGTGTTTGGCCAGATTCATTAAAAACAATGACTTTTCTAGCATATTATATTTCTATTTCCAAAGTGATAAAGCATTTTTTTTTAAAAAGTGCCTTCAAGGGGTCAGGCTAGAGACTAGGCTGCATTGAAGGACTCCTCATGAATAGAAAACAACGTGTCAAACACAAGACAATTCCATATTTCTACAGGTGCCGACCCTGTTTTGCTGGCTGCGCTAAACATGCTACATTATTTTTTTTCCTTCGTCATGGTCCCCGAAAGTTGTTAAAGTGACCCCCAGTCTCAGTAATTGGGGGGCCCAGGGACCACTTTGGAAGCCACTAGGAATGGGCGATATGGACCAAAAAAGTTATCACGATAAATGTTGTAACTTCAGCAATGACAATAATTATCACGATAAATACATTTTCATTCTATTCCATGTGTTGGACACACTGCAGTGTATCTTCAAACTGTTTTATGATGAAATTTGTTAGTGGAGTTTGTCTCCAACATCATTATTTGTCTATGTTTAGATTTAATTGTTAACTAAGCGTAGAGATGAAAAAAATCAGTGTTTCACGTCTCTGGTAGAAGCCGCTGGTGTCTCACAGGCTGCTCTGCCAGCTTTATTTAGGGGTTAAATTGAGCCGTCTGTCTGCTGTATATCATGTCTCTTTTTCTCAGTTAACTTTAGCCTGGAAACATTTGCCAGACGCTATTAAAGAATTATTAGAAATCATGTGAATAAATGATCATTTAGTCATACTCTATTCTCGAAATCACCATGCAAACAGTCAGTCCTTTGTCTTGTGTGATGAAAAACCTTTTCACAATTCTCCCTCCTAAAATGGTTGTTTTCCAGTGCCTTACTGAAGATTTCACGAATACTTTGACCGCTTTATAATTTGTTGATGGCCCCTAACTGATGCCGTGTCATAGCATTAGAGAGCAGAGAGTGTGTGTCAGTGAACCCTAGTCGGGGACGGGGAAGAGGACGCTGCCACCAATACCAGAGCGGAGCTTCGTCCAATATCCAACTATTTTCACCACGGTGTTACGCCGAGGCGCCAGCGCAGTGGGAAACCTGCATGTGACGACGTGAACCAAGGCAGACGACCATGCCAGAGAACCTATGAGGACCACTCCATTTAATAAAATAAACACGGATCCAGAGAGTCAGAGTCAACCAGTGTCACTGTCAAAGGTTCCCTGTCTTAAAAATAAGTTTTAAACTACGACCATGAACCAAAGTCCACCACACTCTCCACCACTCATGTCTAACAGATCATGAGCTGATTGTTGGCTTATTTGGATTATCTGCGGAAGCAAATCTATGGGTTGTTCTTATCTGCGATCACCATCATGTCCCTCTGTAGCATTAAACATGCAGAATGAATGTGGCTCATGTGCTTGTTTGGACATTGGTATACTGCTCCATGAGTGCATGTCAAAGTGACAGATTTTCTGCCTTAAATTTAAGTGAATACTTTTCACCATTTATTATTGAAATAAAAACAACCTGCTGCCACCGTCTTGAAAAAAGAGATGCAGGATTGTGATTTAAAAACTGGGCAAAAGACACTGGTGCTTAAAGAAGCAACTGCAGGTTATCAGCTTGGTCTCAATAATAAATTATTTTAAATCAACCTTGGATTATAACACTCAACAGTGGTTTCTCAATTTCCACATAGCATACACAAAAAAAAAAAGTTTTGGGGAGTGATGGATGTGTTTATATGAGTCAAGTTTCGCCTGGATGTCACAGTATACATAGTTGTCTTGTCTGAAAGAAACCTTACACATTGTGCTGTAGTTCTTCAGCTAATTTTTGTGTTTGTTCTGGCACTGCAATGAAGAAATGAGCTGTTAGCTGTATATAAAGTCAAATATCTAAATGATAATGACATGGGATTAAACGCTTGTTGTTGTTGTATTGACCAAAACAGGGTAAGGGAGTGGGGGCAGTGAACATATGGTGGAATAATCTGCGCTGGACCCCGGCCATTGGTTGAACTTCACAGCATCAAACTCCCTGAGGGACAGCAATTTGCTGAGTGAGTGATGTGATGATGGATGCAGTCTGACACAATGCGTCCGACCTGCCACACAATTTGTGTGAAGACAGTGCAATTTATGTAACAGCATGTTGATACATTGTGATCGTGTCATGCCTTATGATCCATGTGTTGTGAGTGACAAAACAAAATAGACGACATGACTCAATGGTGCATAACTACAGGCACTGGTAATAACAGGGGAGTGGAGAAATGGACACAGCAGCTCTGTATACATTCCTAACTTGATCCCTGACTACGCGATCGATGGGATCATGATGGGCTTGAGCTTGTTTCGGCGAGTCTTGAAGTGTCACGAAGAGAAAGAACATTACTAATTCAATACAACTCCATAGTGTTTACATTGAGTTACACAGTCAACAGCTGCACGGGTCACGTCATCTGAATAAAAGAATTCCACACCTAGACAGGAGCCAACAATGGCCCAAGTTATACCCTGAAAAAAAACCCAACGTACCCAAAAGGGGGCTTTACAGACACAAACTCATGGAGAGACACATAAATAAAGCTCTTTCTTCTCGCTCAGTGACCTGATTATCTCTGTTTCTGTTCGGGAGCTGACTCACTTCCACTTCGGAGGGAACACAGACGGCAGGTCCATGAACGCACCATTAACTCATCTTGCTAATGAATCACTGCGGGTTCTGAGCTACTGAGTGATAAGACCAGGTGGAAGGTGAACCGTCCCATACAGGCGCCAATAAAATCCGGCAGGTCAAATAACACAGTCAAGCAAACTGGAATGATACTAGAGATGAGTGTTAGAGGTCTGTTTGATCAATGGAATCAGATGAAAATGAAACTACTAGAAGATAGATAGATAGATAGATAGATAGATAGATAGATAGATAGATAGATAGATAGATAGATAGATAGATAGATAGATAGATAGATAGATAGATAGATAGATAGATGGATAGATGGATAGATAGATAGATAGATGGATAGGTAGACAGACAGACAGACAGACAGACAGACAGACAGACAGACAGATAGATAGATAGATAGATAGATAGATAGATAGATAGATAGACAGACAGATAGATAGATAGACGGACAGACAGACGGGCGGACAGACAGACAGACAGACAGATAGATAGATAGATAGATAGACAGACAGACAGACAGATAGACAGACAGGTAGATAGGTACATAGATCAAAGCAGAAGCGTGTAACACAACAGTAATTCAGTGATGCTGTCAAGAGACTTGGAGTTGAACGTTCAAACATCCGTCGAAAGACAGGCATGAGTCAATAAACGCCAACACTTGCACAAACAAGATGAACTATGCTGATGTTGTAAAATGCAGTCAGGCAAGCAACAACAACTGACAAGTGTTCAAACTTGTGACACATGTTGGCTTTTGCAACACAGTGTGCTCCACTGACTCACAATTGAAAAGGCGAGCTCCATCCAGGAGCTGTCTCTTATCATGTACAATCTGTAAACTCCGGTGAGATAAAGGAGCTCAAATGAGGTCATGAAGACGGGCATGGGCGCTGTTCTCACAAAGAAAGGAGAAGTTTTCAGAGACTATTCATCTGGTTGTTCTTATCACCTCTGGAAACATTTTTCACTTCAGAACCACCAACTTTCCCAGTTAGTCAAGTCAATAATTTTTTTGCTACACATAATTTGGGCTGCAAAAATGAACACATATTTTTCAGCTATTAGCTAAAAGGCTTAATCATCACCGCTCATTGTGAGCAGCCCACACTGACGCCTACAGTGAACCCGACCAACTTTTACTTTTGTTAAAAATCGACCCACTCTGTTCTGATAAGTTTAATAAAAAATGACAGAGATCAGACACTGTACTTTTGATTTATTTATTAACGAGAGAGACGGCTGATAATTGTCACTGTGTCGTCTTTTGAAATCACTTCTGCTCACCTTCCAGTTGAGGATTTAGAAAGGGAAAAATGTGGCGTCTGAAGTTCTGCATGATGACAGGAAAACTGAATGTGACCCTGTTCTGAAGCCAACATGTCGTCTATAGGTGGAAAAAATGTCAAATGAATTCTGCTTGGCTGGAGCTGACACTTCAACAGCCAAATCTGGCCCTTTGGCGAGGAGCAGAGCCACCTCTGAAGAGTGTCACAGGCTGAAAATGTTACCTGTCACACAATTATACTCTCTGTTAACCCTTGACGAGGCGAGGAGGCAACAAGCCCAGTAAAAGACACACAAGAATTACACCCCATGTCAAGCACTTAGTGGCAGAAACTGATATTTTCCCACCTGAGTATTCCGCAAATATGTGGAGGAAATGAACAGCGTTAGGTAGGAGCACTAAACCATTGCCAGTGATAACTAGAGGGAGACACCAGCACCAGGAAAACTGTTTCCGCCGGTTTATTTATTGACGCAGTTATCTGGGTAATTGACATTCGTCAGCACACAGCTGGTGTTTAAATGTCTGACAGCTGAAACGCCTGAAGTGGACTAAACAGTCTCCAGAAAACAGATTCTCAGTGTCATACTGTACCACACACTAATCCTCAGTAGAATCGTTTTACTGTTTTCATGTGAACCGGTGGTCTGCACACAAAACCACAGAGAAAAAAGGCCAAAAAGCTTCTGAGGCAAGAACATCTGGTTTCCAGTAAAAACCTGCCCCGCAATAACCCATAACCTGTCTTTACTGTGGGGAGGGGTTCACTCCAGACGCAGATCAAGACCTGCTGATGCTCCTGCTCACATTCCTGACCTGCTTCTGTCATTTTCTGTCTTAAGTCACCCTGAACTCCACATTGAACAAGCAGAGCCAGTATAGAACATTGATGAGTAGAACCCTTTCAACTATCTTGTTTAAGAGCGCTAGCTTCCAAAAACAAGGGGAGCTGGCGCCCCACCGGGCCAGTGCCGAGGTCCACAGGGAGGGTGATAAGACTACTTTCTCAACCTCTTGGCCTCTATTTCCTAATCTGCACCCAACTGGGGCAGTTGGAAGTGATTCCACAAGCAGCTCTTCTGGACCATGTTCATACTAAGACTGATGCATTCGGGCTGCAGTTGTGTCAAGGATGTTGTGGGCCATTTATAGACATGTTGCCCACAAAATATGTTCAACATCCTTCATTTACACCACTAGATAAATGTGACATCAATCCGTCCCATGGACGATCAATGAAAATGAAAGCTGCCAAAATATAATAAAGCAAGACAGCTGAAATAAGAAAGACAGGTGAGTTAAGAAACGCTAAATATCCTCAAGACAGTTACAGCGGCTACAACAAAAATGAAATTGGTGCAATGCAATTTCAGGTCCCTTTTGCTGATCAAAGCTGGAGATGTGAAAAGCTCACTAGAATTAGTGAAAGAGACGATGAAAGAGTGGATGGCGCAAGTGGAACCAGTACAGTATCGTGGGTTGTTATTCAGAGGTGAAACACATCCGATTTAACTCACACTCACATCTGTTTTGTTTGTTTGCTTCCTTTATTGTTTTTTGTTTGTTGTTTTTCTAGTTTTTTTTTATTTTAAAATTTTGTATTTATTAATTTATCATTTTATTTATTTTTTATTTATTTATTTCTTTATTTTCACACTGCTGATCCATGGGAGCAATCACATTTATTCTTGTTATTAAATGACAAATGAAAAAATCTAAGTGTAAATACCTTTTTCACAGTTAACAGAAGTAAGCTTCTTGCACATCACCAGATCTTAATTTAAGAGTGCCAGTTAAAGTTGTGCACAACTGAGATGCACTTTAATCTGAAGATCAGTGTCACATTCTACCACGTATGACGTCACCACCTTCTTTGTGTTTAGCCATTTCCCATGAAGGTAGCTACAGCAAGTTAGCCTCCTCCACCTTTGCAGATCTTGTTCATCATCACCAGTTAGATCAATCCCCTCCATGTCCTTCCTGTAGTGTCGCCTTCATCTCTCACTTTCTACGTCCACGCCTGTCTCTCCTCTGTCCCCGGTCCAAACCATCTGCCCAGCCTAACAACAGGAAGATGCTGATCTGTTCTCCTCGTAAGTATTCAATATAAAATCATGACCTTCAAAATTCCTGGTACATGGACTGATTTGCTGCAAAATCAGATCCAAAACAGCGGAATACATGAGATAAGCAACACATCAAAAGAGCCAATGGCATAATCCCATCCAAATGTCTCCGTTTGTGGAAATCAAAGGAGGGTTTTCAACGAAAGCTCAGTAGTCTTGACGTATGCTGGATTTAAAACCCACACATTTTTAATGCTGTTCGTACAATGACTGATCGACGGCACTCTATTTTTAAAACAGAAGCGGGATTGACCTAATCCATGCAGGACGCTGCACAAATATGGAGATTTGCATCGAGAAAAAATAATCTCTGGAATACTCTGACAGGGAATATTTTGAAATCTTCAAGAGAGAGTACGAACATTAGTGTCAGGACAACTGGACTTCAGAATAGTTCCACAAGTGTTCTTCACAATGTGGAAGAGTAAAAACTGAAACACTGCGAAAGCCACACTTTTGAGTGGAGACACAACTTCTTAAACTTCTTCACTACTTATCCTGCTGCTCAGTGACTTATTGAAGTTTCTAACTTCAAAAGTTTTAATTGTTGCTTCACAGGAATGGTTTCCAACCAGTGCTACTTACTGTTGCCAGATCCAAGATGCTGACTTGAAACTTTAGGAGGACTGATGTTGGTTTTACTTGACTCCATGTTACGATCCTTCTCCTCCAGGCCCTGAGTCTCAGTTTGGGTTTGCTCCTTATCCTGAGACCCAGCACCTTTCAAGGACTTCCGCCTGGTCAAGATGGTTTCGCTGCCTGCTCTCATCAGCTTCTCACCGACCGACAGCACCCGGGCACGTCCCGTGACTATAGCGGACCCAGGGTTCTCCCTCCTCGGGGACGGCAGCTTGGATCCGGCGCCGGCTGAAGCAGGCCGGGCCAGCCTGGAGGCTCTTGACATCCTGAACGTGTCCACAGTGTTTCCTCTGGTAGAATAGAAGGGGCCACTCCGACTTGATGAATGTAAGTCTGTGACTGTGGCGTGTTATGACTGGCGCAGGTAGCTGACGGGGGAGGCAGGGAGGGAGGGTACGTTTGGGAAGATGGGAGGGGAGTAGGTGCAGATGAGGGGGTGGGGAATGAATGACTGCTTGGAAGGTGTTCTCCCCTCCTGTGGTGGCTCCCCGGGATCCGTCTCCAAAACAAACTTGTGTAGGACAACTACACTCAGCACACAACAATCTGCTCAAACTCCCATATGAGAAAGCTTTTTAATCCCCTCTTCATCTGTGTCCGTTTGTCCATCTTTTGCTGTTCTTCTTCCTTCACTGGTCAACTTGTCAGACCTACCTCACTCCAAATAATGCTCCCATTTTAGTGTCCTCCTGCGCCCTCTCCTCGGTTCACTCACTGCTCAGTGGGAAAACATTCCATCGCTCCGGCAGAAAGAGAGAGAAAGATCCAAAGACACAAACAAAAAAGGTGGTTGAAGAAGAAAGTGTCTCAGTGAAGAAGATCTCGTCCGTTCAGGTGCAGCTTCTTGAGCTCTTCCAGATGTGCATGCAGCGGCTTCTCTCATCCGCTGAGCGCTCGCAGCGACAGTCTTTTTTCAATCGCCGGCTTTACCTCACTCTCATCGCACACTCCATTCATCTGTTTCTCCCTTCTTTCTAAACAACTGAGGAACGCAGACGTGAATAAATGCAGAAAACACACGCGCGCTTCTCCTCACTGCTGGAATTTACTGAGAATTAAAAAGGAGGAGAGTGTCATCAGAGAGGAGCGGCACGGGGGGCGGGGGTGTAGGAAACACAGCGGAGCTTTTCTCATCTGCTGCACTGAAAACATCAGCTGTGACAAGGAAAAGGAGGGAGCAGAAGTTTACTCCAAGAGAATTGGATAGGAGGAGAAGATGAGAGGTTTCCTACGCTTCCTCTCGCTCTCCATTTCAGATTTTCACCCGGTGTCCTCAAAAGACTTCCAATTATTTGCATATTTTACGACTACAAAAGATCATCCTTCTGTCTGAATTAGCCTGAAACAACTTCCCACGCAAGTGCCGCAGAATCGGGGAAGAAAACGGGGGATTAAAAACATCTCCCAAGGTCATGACTTTGCTACCATAAAACTTTTGGTTCTGCTATATTAAATCAGACATGTTGGTCCTGCCCACTAGTGTCGATTTGTGATTGACAGATCTATTCAGTCCTTGCGCAGTTCTCCTTAAGTTGGTTGAGATCTGATTTTACTGCTGCAGGGATTGGAAATTTGCAGCTATGGTACTGAGTAAGACATAATATGGGTTCAGTGTCCATTCTTAAGGTTTGAATATCTTGAGTAAAAGTGAGACATTGAACCAAAAGGCAGTTATCCTTTAAGGAGAGCATTTAAGCGTTTTCTGTTATCCCACTGTTGACGCTATTTTATTTTAACTACTTGAGGCTTTCAGAGCTTCTGTCTGGGTTGATTTTTCTCTTCTGTTCTATCTGGGATGAGGAGCACCTAGAGGACTACTGAACAGTGTCTTCACACAGAAGTAAAAAGATTTCACCACCGCAAATATTATTGTCTTCATTACTGCTTGAAAATGTGACAAGTTTTCACGCTGTATGACCAGACCTTGTTGCACAAGCATAGAACAGGTTCTTCCAAAATATGTGGACAAAATGTCTTTCATTTCAGTAGCAGTTGTAGAACTTGTTTACTGACATTCCTCCCATCTTGTTTTTACTCACATGGATATATGGATGTCATTCTAAAGCTGGGGTCACCAACCAGGTTGCCCACGGAGAGAAAGGAAGCAGCCCACGGCCCAAAAAATAAAATAAAATAAAATGTTTGTTTTTGCGATTTCGTCTTTTGTTACAGGTAATTAAAACTCAGCAATGAGACCAGTATTTGCGAGGAATGTCATTATATCATCATACATATTTCAGAAGTACTGAATCAATGTTAGCCCTTCGTGTCACACAGTGCCCTGGAAGAAGCTCTCAGTTGCTAATAGGTTGGTGACCCCTGTTCAAAAGCAACACGAAGTTAATAGAAAGTAAAACAAGTTTCTTCTAAGACTGAAACTTGTGGTTCTGACCATAATTTCAGACCGCACCCATAAAGAAGCAACTGTTCTTCATGCAGAACCTGCACCCTGTCTCCATCTTTTAAGAGTCTTCCTCCCATCGAAACTAAAGACAGCGCCACCCTCTGGCGGTGAATGAATATGGACACATTGCCAATGGCGTCATCTTTGGATGAGCAATAAAGAAGTCCTCACTCACCCAAATAAGAATCAATAAGCAGTATCCCAGGGTTGCCAGATGTTGGAGGTGTTCCCAACTGTGTCGGACTATGGGGCACATTTTAACAAGAAAATCCACAAATCACGCACTTCAGGAAGCTACTTCACAGGTGGTTATTTTATTTTAAGCACAAATGCATCGATTTAGTGACTGCAGAGTAGAGATTTAGAACAATTCACTCATATTACACAGCAAAGGTTCAAAGAAAGCCTGAAGCTTCCGTCACTACCATTGTCCCTTATGTTGTCTGAATCGCTGCCATCTATTGTCACTTCCCTAACTCTTGTGGCGTTGAGTCTCTTTGTGTATCAGCCATGGGATGTAATGCACAGGGATGCGATCGCGTGCCTCCCGACAGAACACCAGAAATGGATTATTGAGAGCTAAAGGATCAACTGTGTCCACACAGCATGTTATAAAAGAGCAACAATCCACACGGACACAACCACAGGCTTAGTTTTACGTCAGGAGCACTTCGCTGTGCTGCTGTTTCAGTCAGATATCCGAAAACTGCGAAGTCTCACTGAAGTCAGATTGGCTTTAAAAATGTGTTAGTGCGCCGAATTTAAAATTGCATGACGTAAGTGAGTTCAAGCAGCCAAAATACACTTGTACGGATTAGTGAAATCCCACCAATCCCATGGAGAACAAATATTGTTGATAATAATGATATGAAATTTGCACATTTTCCCAACCAGAACAGCTTCAGATAAAAGCAAAGAAGATTGACCTACATAATTCTCCACTACTGACAGATTCAGAAGATCCACCAGCTGCAAATGTGGTAGACTTTGGGAAGTGAACAAACAAGAGTGCCTCAGTTTTGTTAATGACGGGGAAGTAAAGAATTACCGCCAACCTTTTAAGAGATGACAGCGTCACATGGTTATAGAAATAGAGACTAAATAAATCAGCTGTAAAAGCCAAAAAGCCACTTTCAGATCTTCATAGTTCTGATATAGGACTTTAGAACTTTAGACTATAAATGCATCATATGAAAGAAAAAAAAGTACTTGATTTTTCCACTTCGCAAACAGCGTTGTGTTGGGTACGGCCGTAACTCATCTTTCAGAAATCATCTACAAATCAAGTAACACATATTTGAGTCTTCCTAGAACAAACAACATTTGTTTCAACTACAGAGCCCTCGTTGATATAGTTGTTAAAACTACCGTTGAGATTTCCAGACTCTCAGGTTGTAAGAGATTCCAGTAGCCAACTCAGTGCATGACATACAGGAGGTAAGATTTGGAGTCCGAGGAGGCTGCTCAGTTTGAGTGTTGTCAGGGTGCCTCTGTGGTATTTGAGTAATTAATGGATGTTGCAACCAAAGAGTTATAATGGAAGCAGCAGGGGAAAATACTTCATGCAAGTCACTGCATGCATTTTTTTGTATGGTAAGTTTGGCTAAAATCTTGGGCAGCTCTATTTATATTGGTGTATTAGCTTCTTCTGTACCTGTCTGACCTGATCAAAGCCTTTATTTTGATCCTGTTTGATTTGAATTTTGAGAAGCTGGAAGTGCTCCCTCAACATGGAGAGAAGTCTGTCACCTTGGCTAGAGCAGCTAGATGTTTCCTGGCTGGATCTTTCACATGAGGCGATAGCTGTCGGGATTCAGTGGGCAGACCCCGAACAGACAGGAAAGGTAGTGTCCTGTGCCCTCTGCGTCCTCTGAGTGGGGGAGTCATACATGTATATCACTGACCTTCAACAGATGGAGTCTAGACGGAGCATGATATCAGAAGTGCACCCGCTTTCTTGAAGTCCATTGCCATCATTTCTATGGTTCTTTCCAGATCTGTTTTATAGTCTTCTCATCCTAAAACAGTTTTGAAATAAGGGCCACATAAAATAACTTACATTATAATAATTATAATAATAATAATTATGCGACAGGAAGTTATTACGTGCGGAAAACTATTTTACGCCTCTTAGTCTTGTAGGATTGAGAAACACATGACTGTGTTAAAATGAGAAAAAAAACAGTGGACCACCGTTGCTCACTGTAGGAAATAAAGAAGCCTGATCATCATATTTATATACACAAGATTCCGTCTTCTAAATATCAACCCGTCAGACTTTAACTGCTCACTCTAAACTCTTCTGACTGTAGCAGGGAGAGAAAAGTTTGTTGGAGGAAATTCAGAAGCCAGGAGGGGGTTGGGGCGGCTCAATACCATCCTGAAGAGGATTAAGTGTGTTTTCTAAGCCCTCAGGGGTTGCTTGTTTCTGTCCTGCATTCCATCCCGGAGCTCCCTCTCAACCACAGCATGAGTCACAACTGACTGTAGCATTTACTCACAATCAGGCGCTGAATCATTTACTGAGGACACAATACTGGACTGTGTTTGTGCTCCACAAAACTAACATGGAAGAGTGGGATCTGGTTTAATCCCCAGAACAACATGTTCTCTTTTCATTCCAGTTTATATTTCAGTTTATTTTGTCATGTTGTGCTACCAGCTCCTGGATTTTTGCGGATCTCAGCTAGCCACCCAAACGTTAACTGATACACAAATAATTCAGCGTTTCACCGGCAATAGTCTCTTGATAGATCAACAGAGCAACATCTACCATCAGGTTCAGCAGATCATCATCTGGAACACGCTGGGATAAATAAGTCTACAATATTGAGCTATTCATCCAGTCACACGTTGTTTCCTCCTCTTCATTTTGCATGTTCACGACTTGTCTTCACGATCAGTCAAAGCAAAGTGACAACAACTGATTCGTTTGGACCTTTGAGGCTAATTGCTCTGAGCAGCCAGTTCTCCAGGGCAGGAGACACCACGACCAGGCACATGAGAAACTGCGTCCACTGACATTTTAAGATGCCTCAACAATTCGTCATAAGTCAGCATCAAAGTTACTAGAGAAATCCAATGACTTTTGACTCAATAAAGATGCATTTCTGACTTCTGAACGTTGTGTTCTGAACCAGTGTTTTATTTACAAGAGCACAAATAATGGTGGCTGTGAAAAGCAATGTAGGCAATACCAATGTAAACATGAGTACGCAGCTATTTCGGGGTTACATGAGATGAAAAACTCATTCAGTAAATATTCAGTTGTGACAGATTCTTGTTCTCTAACATTCCAAAAATAAGGCCTCCAGCAAAAAATAATTTCACGGATACAATGCATCCTCATTAGAAGTCAAAAACTCCTAGTAAAGTGAGAAAAGTACAAAAAGAATGACTCAAAAAGTGTCAGTTCCACTGTCTGATACTGATTGCAGTGTATATAAAGCAGTCGATAAAAGAGTGGACTCTCTGTCCAACGCCATTGCTGCCGGCTCATCCAGTTCCTTCGGTATTCCCTTCAAAATCACTGCATGAAATGTTTCATAATGCTAAAAGACAAGCTTGAATTCTTCTACTAGGTCAGTAGTAGTTCTCAATTATTTTCTGTTGCGCCCCCCGCAGGAGGAAGGAAACATTTCGCGTCCCCCCCCAACTCTCCGCCGCCTCTGTAAATAGTACCATTTGTTTATAAAATGACTGTAAGTACACATCTGCACAGCATTATATCCTTGTATCCTTACATACACTTTATTCTACGGCAAAAAATATGTCCCCTGAGGTCGCATGCGCCTCCCCAGCAATGTTCCACGCCCCCTGTTCAAAAGTCAAGTCAATATTGCCGAATGCTTGCGGGTTGAACAAGCATAAGCTACAAGCATTTATTCTTTATGATGACGCTAAGTTCAACGCTGATGAATAGTCTGTTGTGACTGAGTCTCTGTTGTACCTCTATTGTGCTGTGGGGAAAATAAATCTGCAACTTTGATATTGCTTTCCTCTGACAACAAAAGCAAGTGATCACTCTCAGTGGGAAACAGTTCTGTGAGATGGTTTGTGTCGGCTCAGTCTGGTGGAGCTCAGGACTGGACGTCCATATCATAGTCATCTGCTCCAAGATAGTGCCACCTCTCTATAGCACATATCATCCTTATTACTCTTTAAATGTCAAATGTTCATTTATTCATTCTTTGTGTTTAAATCTGGGGAAATGGGGTCACATTGGGCTGGAGCCCATCCCAGCTATACAGGGAGAGGTGGTTTGTTTTGGATGGGTAGGTTGAGGGTGAGAAGCTGGGCAGCAATAAGAGGTCCCCACCCCACAACGACAGCGGTACAAATATATATGTGTGAGTGTTTACCGTCATTCAACAGCACTGGAGAATGTCAGGGTCTAAAAAGCAAACCCATGTGTTATGACATTTCATTTTATTAATCTTTTTATATGTTTCAAACTGTGTGTGACGCAAATATAAATCTACTTATCAAATGACTGTTTGCAAAAGTGGCACGGCTGTCTTCCCTAACGATCAAGCTGAATGGTTCCTGGCTCCTTGTGTTGTGTCTCTGGGGCCCCCCTGTGGCCTGGTGAATCACTCCCGCGCTGCTCTCTCAATGATGTGAGCGCTCAGAAGAGAAGAGAACTGTCTATCTCGCCACTGATATTTTCATACAGTCGCCCCACAGGCTCCGGCTCCGGCTCACAGCTCGCAGTCTCCTGCGATCCTTTCCGCCTCAGCGTCTTAACTGAGATTTGCTTCTGGTCCCAGGAGCCTGTCAAGTGAGTTATTGGAGGCAAGCCGAAAGTTTAACTTGTAGATGAGAAGATAGAGTCGACAGTCAGATGTAAATAAAAGGCCTTTTCATAAATTCTTTATGGCTTATTGATTTTTAACTTGCCGTGGATAGGAAGAAGACTTGCAGGATCACGTGTACATACACACTTGCACCTCATTCATTTCATTTCTGTTGTATTCCTGGTGGGCCAGGGTTGTGGGGAGCAGGAAAACCTCAAGAAAAATAAAGTCCAATAGGACTAGAATAGGAACAGATAAGAGTCGTGCAGATACCAAAAAATTCTGTCCACGTACAAGGAGGAGAAAAGCTGAGACATTTGAAATTCAGCTATGATTTATGATGCATGAACGCTGTAGATAAGAAACTCTGGTCAACAGCAGCCTCAAACTCAACATGTGTTGGGGCTGCTGTGGTCCACTTGAACCAGGAAGGTGCCAGGAAAATGATCAAGCCAATGTGTGCAACTATGTGACAAACATTCCCAGAACAAAGATGACACTAGTTCGAGCTCTCAAGTGTCCATCAGACATGAGCATCAACCAAAAGAAGATACAGCTCAGCTCATTTCACTTATGTATGCAGTATAATTATCAGTATAATTCATGTCCCCAACTGCACTGATGTCAGTCAGACAGCAGGTGGCTGTAGTGTAACAAAGCACCTGCCACACACACAGAAGCACAAAGTGAGTAATGAGTGAAGAAGCCTTCCAAACTATAGACGATCCAGATGAAACCACAGAACACCACCAAAATCAAATCACTGGTCAGAGAACCGATTTTGAACGAAACCTCAACGTTTCATTTAAGTGCGCTTTGAGTTATTCAGACTACAGACAAATGAACGATCATTCCAACCATAAAGTCCTGGAGGCCTGAGTTGGCTTGTGGACTGTGAGTGTTGAGACCCTTGCTCTATATCTTAGACTTATCTCTCCACAGGAAAAAGGGACCCTGTTGTGCAACTTGTGTTCTTCAAACTAATATATCAGCATTGCATCAAATTAAACATTTAAATGCTTGTATTTTCAATTCAATTTCAATTTTCCTTGCTCTTATCACCTCAGAGGACTACAAAAATGGTAAGTTAGTTGCAGCATTTAAACATGAAAGTTAGTAAAACAATGAAAGCATGTGACATCAGAGACCCAACTGAGATGCTGATGTGATGTGTATATGTGTATAAGTATAAACTCTCTCCTCACCCACTGTGTGAGACGGTCTCTCCCTCCCATTCTTGTTGCGGACACACAAAAAAATTCATAGCTTTATCAATTTAAAGGCGTTCATTGGTGTTTTATTATGTGGCAAACTCATGTATCCACGACGGTGACAGCAGCAAAGCAAAGCAAATAGGCGCCATATTTGTCATTTTGAAATGTAAATTACTTGGAAATGGGGGGACATTGTTCAGGATATGTTATGGTGACATTTCATCTGATAAACACAGTAGATAAGAGTGGAAAAGCATAATAGGGGCCCTTTAAGGATGAAACCATCCCATTGTTGTCGAGTTTCCTATTTAGGTCAAATACATGTTTTGGCACAAGCAGACATGAGAGACACAGAAGCCAAACAGAAATAGAGAACAGATTAGTGAGACTGCTGACTAATCGATGCTGCACACTCTGGTTGAATGTTATCATAGACCGTTGTCAATATTTCAGACAAAAACTTCATAGGGATGATCAATATCACCAGAGGATTTAAAAAAAAGAAAACGTTTCCTTTCTTCTACTACGCTAATCAAGCTCGCCTTGTGGTATTTTCATAGTTGAAATAAATGTGTGTGTCCATGTGACCACAGTGGACTAGACATGAACTGCATTGACAGCAAGATCTGTGCTACAATACAGGACAGGAAGTTCAGCAGCATACATCAATGAGATTATAGACCAGCAGAAGGGTGTGCACTCACACACACACACACACACACACCGCCTCTGTCAGCAGCAGGGATTTGCTGATCAGACAGCAGGCGGTCCAGCCCTCTGCAAACATATGATAGGAGACAAAAAGGATCACACACACCGATAAAGCGTCACACAATAACGACTGCCCAGCAAACTCATGCTGGAGTGAAACTTGTAAACAAAATAAGAAGATTCTGATATGCTTAGTTCTGTGTTCCAGGTATGCAACAATGAATACTTCAATCTAAAACAGGGGACTTTAAATCAGAGGTCCCCAATGTCTGAAACAAGTTTACTTCATTGAAATAGACAAAAACATTAGACACGAGTCTGTTCCTCCTTCATCACCCGTGTTGGCCTCAACTATCTCCTCACCAAGGTCGTATATCAAAGTAAAGGAACCTGAGACACACATGGCTTTCATTGGCTTTCAATTTCAGTTGAGGGGTCAGGGGTCAGACTGTATCACTCTTCAAAACTTTTACCTTATGTCCAGTCCAAACTGTGCCAACCCCCCCACTGGGTGTTTGAAAGGCTCTGCTCTCTGCCCTCCTTTCACAGCCCAAAGGTTTTGATGAAAACACTCAATTCATCTGGGCCAAGACCTCTTTACCACTGACCTCCCTCAAACTGTGACAGAGAAATGTCGAGGAGGAAAGCCAATCGAGATGAAGTAAATACATTCAGAGGAGGGAATAAGCTCGTCTCTGTAGCAGCATCTGGACTTTCAATCGCAGCTTGGTCTCATCAGACGGAGCGGAAGAAGAAGGGCAAAGGGCTCTGGCCAAAATCTCGGGAGTCAGATCCTCATTAAGGAGCACAAAGAACTTCAAAGACCATCACTCTCAGCCAGAATCCCAGTGATATTGAAACATAGGGGGCCTCTCAGTGTCAAGTTTGCATGTGGACGCAGGGGCTTTGGTGACTGGAGTGTGCGGTCACTTGTGACTTTGCACCAACTTGGACTCTTATCTTGCTTCAAATATTCTCCCTAATGATGTCCTTTCAGTGAAGGCCAACTAAAGTTCATTATGGTTATAACTTCATGAGTTACATGACCTTCTCCGAGGATGAGTCAGAGTCAGGAAGGAAACTGGACACAAATGATCCGGTTTAGGAGTGAAGCATGGCTCAAAAGAATTTGCCTGCCGATTTGATAAAACACTGTTTGACGGCACAAATCCAGGGAGATGGATACACAGATCTGCTGTGTCTTCCAGAGGAGGGTCATGGGGGAGTCGTGCCTATCTCAGCAGCAACAGGCAGGGGACACCCTGGACAGGTCGCCAGTTCATCACAGGGCAACACATATAGACTAACAACCATACGCTGACACATTCACAGCTATTGGCCTGAACCACAAATGAGCAAGTTGTTGCACTGTGGGAGAAAACCCACAGAGGGAGAACATGCAAACTCCATGCAGAGATTGGAACCCACAACCTTCTAGCTGCAAGACTAGTGCTAACCACAAATAAAGTTCCCTTTAAATGATTAACATGACAGAACATTAAGGAAGCAGGTCTGTCGACACTGACAGGGTTGCTACTGTGAGAAATAAAATGATGCTTGAACGTTGGTCAAAGTGCTCACAATCAAACTCACGTTTCATTACAAAACATGAACGCTCATTTGAAACCAAAGTCCCAGAGCGAGCTCGCACCACTCCTTGTCTGAGAAGGACAAGACCGAGTGACTAATCCTGCTACACAGTAGTAGGACCTTTGTGTGTTCTCCAGGTGCAAGTGGTGGGAGGTGTGAGTCAGTTTACACCATTACTTTGTGGAAAGCCCCCAAGAGCACAGTTGGCAGAGGTCTTTTGTGGTACTCAGTAGACTTACACAAAGTTTAATATGTACATAAGTCGACAGTGTATTTGCACCGACTTTGGACACATCATATTTTTAATGATGGCCATCAAATAGTTAACAAAGGCCGAATAGAAGTTTCAGTTATAGCTCTTAGTTTCAGGTAAACACTCTCAGCTATTCTAACCTATGACAGTGGACATTTTAACATCACTTCAAAAATCAGTATATAACTTCATATTTTTCTCATATGCTGCGGCACTAAAGACCCCAAATTCCAATTCAAATGTCAGGGAGTTGCGTAGTTTGGTTCCTTTTAAGTGAACTGCTTTATTATTATTATTATTATTATTATTATTATGAAGGAAAGTGAAACAGAAACTAGTTTGCTGACAAAGAGGGAGTTGTCTAGCACCTCCACACCCATAAACTAGCAGCATCACGTCACAAGGGAAAATGAATTTCTGGGAGACGTACATGGGAAATGAGGATACAGCAGTATTGATTTTCAAACAAAGTTTCTTCTTATTTCCTGTTGGACGCAATGTAAAAATGCAGCTGTTCAAAAAATTGGAGCTTAATGACTTTGGATAAATAAATGATGAGTTTGAAATAGTGGAGAACAATTCAAAAGGCTCATTTCACCCCAATTGTGAGCAAGCACAGCAAATCAGTAATGTTAACATTGACAAATTGTAATGTTCATATCAGAGTGGAGCTTCGACTGGCAATAATGGTATAAGTGAAAACATCCTGAGAAATTAGGCAATAAGAGTGCATTAAACATTTAACATTCAGCAGACTGCGGCGCATTTGTAAACACAGCAGAAATAAAAGATAACAACTGGAACATAAAAGTCATTTCCGATGAAAATATTTAGATTGAAATAAAGCCTGAAGTTACATACCGTAACCTCAGTTCTACGAATGCATCTGACTAAAATAAAGCCTGAAGTTACATTGAGTAACCTCAGTTCTCTGAATGCGTGTGGCACCCTGTAACAGGGCTTCGCTATGGGTGAGATTCATGCACTCGCCGTAACAGGAACATGTCCACCCACCTCTTATGCAGTCACCACAGCAGACATGAGGCAGTGAGACAGTTCTTGAGGTGACAGACCTTTTCCTTAGTCGTGGCCCAAACCAAAACACTCACAGATAACAGGAGAGAGCCAGAAAGGGTTAGCTCTCGAAGAATTCATCATGGAAGTAGGTAGAAGAACTGCAGTTGAAACACTTGGAGAACAAAAGGACTGTAGGGCAAAAGGCAGGACTTCGACGCAGTATGGCAGAGGACTCCTCGACATGGATGGTGGACGGTGGTACCCAACTTGCTTGCACTCATTACACTAACTTGTCTGTGACTCCATCACACACCAACCAGGGATCCCACAAGAGACACACAAATCTCAATGGCGGGAGGAGACTGCGCACCACGTAAAAGATGCTCCACCAACATGTGCCGAAAATCTTTCAAACCCAGGATGACAGTCAGCAATGCCAAACACAGACACCTGAAAGTGGGCGTCGCCGAGCCAGGGACTTGAGGAAAAGCAGGATCTGGAACTTCACAACAAGAAGTGTCGAACCATTTGGCACATGATGGGAAGTTGGAGAGTGTGCAGAAGTGAATGTGGAGGCCATTTATGGAGCAAATGGATTACCTAACCCCAGCCTTTGACTTTCTTTTACGCAACGGGCTGCGCACAGCGTATGCACCGAGTTGTGGAGCATGTGCTTCAATCGAAAACTGAATGCGTCAACACACAACGCTGGAGGCTGCCTTTGGCATCAGCATGGGATGCAAAAGTTCACTTTCAATGTCAGTACATCGCGCCATAGTAGTGAAGATGTGTTGTTCCTCTGAATAACAAGACATGTTGAGCTAAATGTGAGTGATGAACAGCTGAAGAGTTTTTAGACTTTAGGCTCTACAGGTCATGATAAAGGTCTTCTGCAGCGAGTTCTTCTGACAGTCATGACATCAAGAGCGTCTATGGTTATTGAAGCCATAGCAGTTTCATTTTATCAGGGTCATCCACGCTATTGCTTCTAATCATTATTACATTGACTCAAACCGATGGTGGATTCATGAAGAAAAAACACCAGCCCAGATAGCAAACACTACAGAGAAAAGTCAGCTTCTCCATGTCTTCATGCGAGCCACCTTTGTGATCACGGGAGATCGCCATCAAACTATTGGGAGCCAACTGTGGCGCTCGACAACATGACGCCACCGCTTAATTCTGCCTCAGTCCAGCAGAGAGACATGTTAATCTCCGAGTCAATAGAGTGAAAATAGTCGCAGCCCTGATTTTTAAACAGATTAAACATTTGCATTCAGTAGCATCTGTCTTCATCCGGAGCCAGTTCTTTCATCACAGCTCTATTGACAGGGCTTAATCAAGTCTGACTAATATCGTTCAAACTCGTGAATAAAAACATTATGGAATTGGCTCTCTGCCTCTCTGGATCAAGAAGCTTAACTGCACAATAGGAACAGTTAATGAGCAAACACAAAAGAAGCAGGGATTATCATTCAAGAATAATGTGTCTTCAGAGTTATTGGATCAATAATTGTTGCCGCATCCCTTCTCAGCAACAGTTACAGGACACTACACTGAACATTCATGAAAGTGTTGCGTTTCCAAGGAGAAGTTAAAAGAGCCTTCCCTTTCAGTCACGGTCACGGCGTAAAACTGTGCTGTGTGTGTTTCTCTTGGGAAAGACAATGGTTCTGCAACTCTGTTGCCAAAGTCATTACAGAATAAAAGGCAGCTGCTAAAACATGACGATGGGTCCCTGCAGAACTTCCCAGTACTTTCAACTCCAACTCCATTGGTCTCACCACCGATCACTGGTGTGTGGAGGGTTCCTGGGAAAAGATCCATTATCAAATACCTAAGTTGTGATGACACGTTTCAGCTAAAAATGTCTTGTAATAACAAGAAGGTCTTCAAAGCCAGGATGTGGGAGAGAATATGTGTGAACATGTTACTTTCAAACTCAACATGAATAAATATTTATGAAGACAGTGCCACACAGACTTGTTGAGTCCCTGATCCTATAAATGATAAATTCAAAAGAGTTATAGAGTAGTAGCAAGTAGAAATGATCAGATGGTACAGGTCAGTTGCCGCTAGTCAGTACTGTCATACTCAGACTTCAATTTGGTCACAGAAGTTATATAGTAATTATATAGTAATAAGATTGATTTAAGGTAACGTCTTCTGGAGGCTACAATAAACAGAATAATGGAGAAGCACTGACACATCAATCCTGCTGTTTAATGGCATGAGAGGAAAGCCAGCCCCACAGTGTACTCATTATAAGGCTTCAGTTTCCCCCAGACGGGGACCTAGACTGTGTTTATCCTCTGATTCCACCGGCAACAAAAGTGCAACACTACCTACAAGAATCTTTTGGCTAATGAGAAGCTTAAGTGCAGGCTGCTGAAAGCTCCATGTGTCACTTGTTGCCGACGAACAGGTGAGCTTCATTATTTCTCTGTTCTTCACACTCAGGGCGCTGAAATGCGCAACTTAACTTCAGCTGTGTGTCAGTGAAAAGTGGCAACACTTGATAGCTTCCTCCGCAGGAAGGAACTCGTGAGGAGGAATCATTTAGGAGCAAAAATAATCCTAAAAAGATGAAAACATCTGGTTCCTCTTCACATTTTTAACAACATCCTGCCGCTGAAAAGTCAGTACATGACTGATTGAGCGACACAATTATACACTGAGACGATGAGTCAACCAGGAGAGAGCTCGGCTCCAAGATTTTCTCTCGTGGACGAAGCAACAAACATTGATGGAAGCATTTGGCTTTTCCATTGTCGGATGTATTCAACATTTAACTATGACCTCACAGAGGTCAGTCAGAGACTGTCTCAGTCTTGACTTGCTCTCAGGGTAGGTGGTCTAGACAACAGTGCTATCTGACCCGTTGGACTAGATTCAAGGTTCTGCAATTTGTCTCTTTCCTGCACTACGCACCTCCAGTTCTGGATTTGAAAACACCAGGGATATTTTCCCAGGACTCACAGTGTGCCGTCCCGCTACCACAACCAACTCCAGTAGCCCTTACCAGGCTTTTGAACTGACCCCCGGCTTTGACTAAGTATTCCTGAAAAAAGAACTTCACAACAACAGCATCACATGCTGATGTTAGCAGCACCAAATCTTGGCCATCTTTGGTGCCTCTGTCGTTGGCTGACATGAAGCTACAAATATCTCCTTGTCACTCACCGTCTCACACATGCAGCATTTAATCCCTAATTTAAACAGACAGAACACAGCCTGTCAGCCGGTGCTGATACAAACGAAAACCCCCTCCCCTGCCCTCCATTCCCCAGGACAATCTAAAATAACCACTTAGTAACAACATCTGAATCTGGTAGGTCAACCACTGTTGACATTGAAATGCTGTCAAAAGACTGAAGTGCATATTAATCACATTTACATGTTTCACACAGTTCATATGAACAGAAGTCAACCCATTACTTATTTATTGTTTGTGTCACATTGCTTGTAAATGACACATGTTTTTGTTGTGCGAAGGCATGCCTTTTCCTTTCTCACATCGATCCAGCTCTCTCTTGTCGTTCCGGGTTTGTTCCTGCTCAGCAGGACCCAGCAGAGGCAGCGGAATGTGTTTCTTTCATTGTATTATAAAACGGGAGATTCACAGGAAATAACAATACCGGAGGATGACGGGAGTGAGGGGTGAATTACAGTCGTTTCACAGCAAAGATTTGGTGCAACGTTTGTTAGCCAACATGGAGGTACAGGAAACAACATGTCTGTTCTCCCACACTAATAAAAAAAATCCAGGAGTGGTGGACCAGGTTCAGCATCCTGAATGCCTGGTGAGTAGCAAACCTGAATACTTCAGAATGGTGTCACTGATGGTAGGATGCTGAACAGGGAATGAGAGTAGGGCTAAGTGCTAATGGCTCTTTGGGTGAGGCGGGTTAGAAAAAGGTCCTGGAGTGGGGGACACAAGGGCACCAATAACCCTGGAGTCTTCACTCTGGGCTGGAGGTGGTGCAGCCTCCGTACCAGTCCCTACAGTCCTTAAGATATCTCTAAGTTTTGCCTCCCAAGTGAAGTTTTCCAAACAATTCCAACAAGGAGGAGCCCGAAGAGCTGACCCAGGACATGGGCTGCAACTCTTGTTAGTCATGGAAACGCCTCAGAATTCCCCTAAAGAGGGGGAAAGGTTGCTTTGCTCCGAGTAAGTAACCATTATAAAGTGTTCATTACTGTCTAGCTAAGACTGGCAGAAGTTCAGCTCCCTAATAGTCACCAAAAGTTCACTCTAAACCAGGGGTTCTTAACCTTCTTGATGTCGGGGCCCACCTTTCCCAGAACAAATGGGCCCGGGACCCATTCAATAGAACTGATTCATTACTCTTGATTTCACTTGTGATCAACAACCATATTTAATCTACTTACATGTAAACAAACATAACATTGTGAGATGACATGAAACCATGTGATCATCACAAAGATATAAATAAGTCCAGCAGTACGAGGTGCAAGTCATACTGATCAAATTTACGAAAGAAAAAAACAGAAAAAACAAATACACTTGATGTATTGATAAACTGTTGAGAAAACTGGAGGCAACTGAATACAATTCTGAATAAGATAAGTACAATAAAACCTTTTTTAAATATCATAGAATAAAAATAATACAGTATATTGTATTAAAACTCTAAAGAAGATATGAGTGAACTGTAAATGAAAGCATCACCATAAAATGTTCTAATTAATTCCCAAAACTTCTTCAACAGGCGCTGAACAGTTTTTACTGTAGGGGGCGCCATCAATTTCTTTATCATTTTTTTCTTTTCAAGAACTTCTCCATAGTTGGTAACTATCACTGATTTGCAGCTGTCAAGTCAATTCAGTGACTCACTACTGCCACCATATGTGGCTCATGTATTGAAACTGAGCATCTCCTGGCCCTATGGTTAAGAATCACTGCTCTAAACAACACCATATTTAGCGAGTATTAACACTAAATAAACAATAAGTTCATTAATTTGTATTCCCCAATCCAAAGTGTTAGCAAAACCTGGTTGAGGATGGTCTGAAGACGATGGGTGGATGGATTGTTATCATAAGAAAAAAACATTATGTATCAACATTGATCAATTAAGAAATGTCATTGAGACAAAACCTAACAATTGTGGGACTCAACAAAAAGTATTTGCTAAATTTAGGTTTGCATCCAAACCATTTCTCACCTTCACACGGAAAAAAAAATCTACAAACGAGTGACGACAGACACACGAAGTGCATTTCAAGGTGATGGCCTTTTATCAACGAGTGACGTTTTCCACTTAAGAGTTGGAAAAACTTCTTGTGTTGTTCTTGGGTGACAGAAGGCCACAGCGTCCCTTAAATCTATGGTCTTTAGACTGAAGAGCCCTTCAGGGACCTCTAATCCTCCATGAAAACAGCTGCTGAGTGTCTGAAGTGTCTGGATTTTCCACATGGATCATCACTAGACACCAAGTGATTTGCCTTAATATGAGTGGGAGACTGGGTAACGTCACCCTGACATGGATAGAAGTGTGGGAACTGTGATGAGCTCAAACTGGAGCTTCACTTTTATCCTAGCAAATGTGCTCTCTGCTCAGGGCACCCTGGACTTGACACAGACACCCACCAACCCACATTCTTCTGGAAGTTAACAAAGCACATTCCGTGACTATCATTCCAATGGAACATGTTTAGTTTTGCTCACAGACTTCCTGACAAGAGAACACTGATAACCCACGCAGTCGTCATAACTCCTGGGACATTCTCACAGTTGTGTCCTTTCAAACCCGCAAAACCACAATACTGTCACACCACCTCAGGGCCATTCTTTCTGAATTGTTTTCAGCAATCACCATGGCGATGGAATATGACAGTCAAGATGCACATTTTTGCATGGCCTTGCGTCAAGACTTGGATTAGGGACAATCTTACCTTCATTGATGATTTCACTGACGCTTGAAGTAGACCAAAAATTATGGAAGCCACTAACCTACGACTTCCAACAGGAATAGCGTCCGAAGTGACTCAAGAGAATACTTCAGCTTCAAATAAACCCAAACTCAATTTCTGACCAAACTTCTCAAAGCTTCCAGAGTTCATTTATGTCTCATGAGTTCCATGTACCAACAGCAGAGTGGACTCAGAAGCCACAAAAGATAGCTCTGTTGAGCAATCCGAACAAACAACACGAGGTCAGAATACAAGCGCATGGTTTCTTGTGGGTGACAGCATGACCAGAAATAAAGTTGGGTCCAGCTCAGTCATAACACTGCTTGGCTCAAACTGCTCCTCACCCTGATAAATTGATATCAACCCAGGAGGGAAAACTCTGGCTGCTGCAGGCCAGGAAGGAGATGTCAAGGTTTTCAGCATGCATTTGTTTTGTTGTGTTTGGCTGCGTACATTTAAAATCCATGAAGGCTGGAAGACAAAAGAAGTCTGCATTAACTGATGTCGATACAGATTGAACATTTTTACAATGACAAAGGAACCTCACATGATGGAATCGGCTCAGTGGACGAAAGAACCATGACCGAAAAGCTTCTTCAGTCAGTCGCGCTCTAAGCGCGTCATGTGACTTCATGATCACAGTCATTGGTCCATTCACTCCTCCAGTACCTCAGCAAACTGTTGACTTAAAAGCTCCAGGGAATGAAGGAGAAACCTCTTGACTGAGAGTTCAGCTGTCCCGGACATGAGTCAGCTGATACGCAGGACTTATCGGCTCTGATAAAGTGATAAACTTACTCAGGTGACTATCTACAGTATGATTGTTCTCTTTCTCCTCCTCACACTTTGTTTTCAATAAACAAGAGAACTTGTACTTTCTAAATCCATAATGTCCAGGCAAAACCAACAAAGCCCTGATGTACATAGATGCTCAAGAAGAGTGACTTCAGCAGTTTTGTGCCCAGACTGCCTCTTATCCAGCATCACCCAGCGTCTTATCCTCCTGTCGTCCAACGCACGTACAGTCAGTGTGAGCCCAAGTTTAAGCTGTTCTTGAGTTGAGTTTTTTCGTCACTAGTCAAGTCTGATCCATTTCCACGGGTTCAGATCAGTTCATACAGAACTGTTGCTTCGACAAACGCTGGCAACATCTGCTCTGATTCAGGGACACATCTAAAGGTGCGCTCCATCCGGACATGTCGCGATGAGGGTGAGATCTCAGGTTAGTGTTTGGTCCTTCTCCATCTTCTTCCATCTCACAGAATTGTTTCCATCATACAGCAGAGGGAGAATCAACCACCAGCTTAGTACCGCATGTCATTAAGCTCCAAACACTTAAAAGTCAGAATGTGTGGTGACTGATAATAGCAGATACTGAGACACCTCGGCTGCAGGAAGACCTCCAGCATCTATCCACACTCTGTAGATGCATTAGCCTGTCAGCCAAGATGCAGCTCAGCGATAGATTCCTAATTCCTGGCGCGACACCCCATCACCTCCACTGGGTCAGGCAGCCGTTACATAAGCTGCCATCACCGGGACATTTTCTCCAACAAACGCGTTTTGAGTGAGGACACTGGCCCGTCCTCAGTTGGGATTTCACTGCAATTTTCCGGCACAGCCTCACTCTCACGTCCCGTCACTCAACCTGTCACCATGGAGATGAGCTCAGCTTCCCTGTCTCATGCTGTTATGTGCAGTCGCAGCAGAAAAAAGGCAACCTGAGCTGGCGCTGTCACAGAAATCTGCATCTCTACCTCTTCAAGTTTTGCTTCATACTTCTGCTCGAGATCATTTCAACAGACCAGCTGTGTTGTGAGGAGAGGAGCGTTCGCTGAAGGGATCTGAGGAGGAGAATGAACAGAAGATTCAAAAGGGCAACTGCCACTTTCTATAAGTGTGTGGATAGTGCAAATGCTGACTCGCATGCATGGCTCAATACAGAGGAGGGGGTTGCAAGGTAGCAGGAGACGTCCTCTCTGCATGACTTTACAGCACAATCCTCTCTGGGATGTACAACTGCTACTTGCTTTGTGACTTCACTCACATTATTAGTTGTTTTGGCACAGAAATGTATATATTTTCCAATGATTTATTATCCAAAATTGCAAACAATAAATCATTTCATCGCCACACTTGATGGTTGATAGATCTCACAGGCACAAAATAAGGCGCTATACACACAGATGTAGATGCTGAGAAGGAAGGAAGGACAGGACCACTTCAAGGTATCAAGGTGCACCAAGGACAGAACCATCATAACACCAGATAAAGAAAGTCAAACGCTAAGTCAAACCTCTGAATGTCTGCTCCTCTACCTGTAGATAAGTTGAGGTAACTAAGGGCATCTCGTCAGGACGCCACTCTATTGAAGGGTTCTGAGCGAGTGGGAGGAGGCCCAAGGGCAGACCCAGGACTCGCTGGAGAGATTAGGTGTCTCGGTCCATTTGCAGACGCCACGGACTACCAACCCTCACAACAACATCTAAAAATGCCTGAACCCTGACCATCACAAGTCTGCGGCGACACCTTCTCCGTGACTTAGTGAAAGGAGTTGACCAAATAAAAAGAGTCCGTCCTTACTCTGGGCTTTGTTTTGTCCCTTGCGCTCACTGGGAGGCAGATCCGCGAACTGGACCCGGTGTCCCGACATGTCCGGCTTCAGGCTCTCGGGTCCGCCGCGGGCAAGTATCCGGCAACTTCACGCAGTTGCACGAGAATGACAGACCCACGCAGCGATGGCACGCGCACGCGCCTGAGGGGGGGCGTGGCTCTTACAGCGCGTGGCAGGACCGCAGCCTCGTCTGTCCGCCCTCAAATACTTGCGGGGTAAGAATCACTTCAGCGACAGTGGCCACAAAACGGTACATGTGCCACAAACCTTGCTGTCAATCAAATTGATGACAGAAACGACAGCCATTCATGAAGATAAATGTGTCGTTTAACACTTTTTCTTTACATCGCTGCAGCCAGTTTCAACTTGAAGGCAAAAGTTCAGCTACATAGAAGACTGTAGCGCCCTCTAGAGGCATAAACAAGCAACTGGTGGAACGAGCTGGGGGAAGTGACATCGTCGTCTTGGGGGGCCGCGAACCTGTCACGCGGAATGACTGATCAAATGTGCTTTAAAATCTTAGCAGCAGTAGTAGTAGTTCGCTTCAAGCAGTTGGAAAAGAATGCTAAATAAAAGAACTGACTGAGACTTCACTGACCACGATAGGACCCTACACAGAGGTGAGAGCTATTTCATGCAAGAGTGTTTTAAAAGTGATTTAAAAGAAGGCAAACACGGAAGGCGTTATCAGTATATCAACATATATTCTTTTGGTTGTGGCAGCAGCATTAATCAGACAAACTTATAACACATACACAAATCAACAACGCAATCGACACTGTAGAAACAAAGTCACCAGGAAATGATACCATGACAACAAATGAAACTTGAGCATATTTTAAGTGAAAACACTTATTATTGAATAATGGAGTTGAAGGGTTTGAAAGAGGTTTCTGATGGTGGTATCATCTTTTCCTGTATGTTGGTCACATATTGATCTGGTTCCTAATGAAAGCTGCGGGGTAAACACATTTGAGCTCAATACACGATCGATCAATGCTGGTTGAGCCATAATAGCGGATCAGCCTGGATGGCACCGGCTGCCATCATCAATGCTCATGTGTGCGTAAAGATAAGTAGCCAACTCATACTTCAACAGGTTTGACAGACAAAAATCAACATAGGCAAGATACTTTAATAGAAGTTGTTTGTTGACGTTAAAAAAAAGTGGAATCATAGGAAACCAAAACAAAGATACTGTACTTTCAAAGTGTGCAAAAGGCAGCAAATCAGAATCAAACTATGAACCAAAAATAAGTAACAACACAAGTAACACGAGAGAGAAATCACAGATGGTCCATGTACATTATAAATTGATGAACATGCGTTGTTTTTGTGTGTGTTTTTTTCTTAAACGTGGGACAAATTTGTTTGGGCCAGCGAATAATCCATTATTGCAGCTGAGAGAAGGAATTTTATTTTCAGCATTCCTCAACTGGAATCAATTACTGGCATCCAAAATCAAAACTCACTTTACTGTGTTATATTTTGATCTATTTGTTTTGAACACATCACATTTGAAACAACTAAAATGACTTTTCACCTGTCAGTACATGTCGAATCAATCCTAGATACTTCTGACCGCAGTTCCTTAAGTTATGAACAAATAAATACAATGCGCTTATGAAAATATAAATCTATCACTCAAACCACCACCCCGAACAGACTCGCAACCTTTCAGTTTGACCAGAGTGTGTGCACTGCACTTTTTCTTGACAAAAAAAAGAAGAGTGTAAAGTCATTGACATCAAGTTGTCAGCACTCTGGCACAGTCTGGCTCACAGAGCCGTTGCTTTCTATGTACATTTTGGACAAAGACGCAGCCATTGACTTGGCCAGTTCCTCGTCCCGCTTCCTCTGCATCTGCGTGTGTCGGCACCAGTCTTCGTACTCAGGATTCGGGAGACTCTTGTCCAGGAGAACGTCATAGTGTCCGTTACTGAGCCAGCTGAGCCAGATAGCACGCCTGGATGCGTCCTCGTCCCCAAGGAAGTGGATCATGGTGGACACGGTGGGACTCTCCATGCTGCCCCCGGTGGTCAGGTGGACGTTGACGTCGAGCATCTGCGTCATGGCCAGCAGCTCTGGGTATCCTGCCCAGGATCCATCCTGCGCCGCGTTGATCAAGAAATCCCCAGCATCTCCCTCGATGATGGGGTTGAACTGGTCCAGGTGGTCGGCGATGTGGTGCACCGTCTGCTCCCGCAGCTCACCGTGCCTGGCCTGGTCCCCGAACGTGGCCTTGCACACGGCTCTGTACAAACAGTTGCCATCTGGAATGATGTGGTACCTGAACTTCTGGTGCTCCTCCAGGTAAAGGTTCTGTGTCTCCACCTCAGCCAGGTAGCGCATGACTTTGTCGTCACCCTTTTCAGAGCACGTCTGCCTCGGAGCTTCTTGTAGAACAGAGAGCTCAAACTCCCTCTGACCTTCCTTTGGTGCCTCAAAGTCGCATATCTTCATCGTTGCATCTTCTGTGTCACATGACTCTGACTCATCATTCAAGGCCCAACCGTTTCTCCTGGAACCTTCTACCTCTTCGCTTGAACAGATTCCTCCGTGGTCTTCTATTTTGGGTTGACTTTTGCTGAACACAAGTGTGTTTCCATGGTAATCGGAGAAGCTCTCGTCTGCTCCATGAGTCAGCTGATCCAGCAAGTCAACCAACATGTCGGAGTCTTCCGGTGGCTTTTGCTTCGAGCCCCTCACGACATGGACCGGGTAGGACGTCTCCACGCCGTCGGGTCTGCGTATCAAAATCTCAGCCGTGGACGTGAAGTAAACGGGCCTCATGGACGAGGAGTCGTAGCAGGAGAAGGCGGGCATGTTTGCGGAAGAAGGCGCCTCGCTCACCGGATCACTGTTGACAGCTGTCTCTGCCTCTTTATCCGCCTCGGGGGTGTTTGAAGTCCCGTTGACAGGCTCGGAGCGGGTGGATAAAGTTATGGTAAGTTTGCTGGAGGACCTCGGGTAGTGCGTGAGGACACTGTTGTACAGCTGCATGTTGTCCCACTCCTTTATATCGGACGAGGCGGGCGGGCCGGTCCGGACAGATGACAACAAGCGCTAAAAATACTCCCCATGTCAGCAACAAGTAGAGGGGGACGTTCCCATGGCTCGGGTCCGGTCAACGGTGACACACACACAGACACACACGCGCACACACCGAGGTGACGACGGTCCAGTTTAGAGTTCGGACGTCATCTGCAGATGGGGTTCCTCCCTAATTTTAGAACACAACTGTTACAGAAGCTTCCTTGTGGTGAAGACGCAAAAACAGAGCGAGGCACTTTCCGCTTCCGTTCTTTCAAAATAAAATGTGCGCGTTGAAACAAAAACCCATCCTGTGGCGACCGGTACACAGAAATGATCATCAGCGGATAAATCCTCTCAAAAGCTGCGAGCAAAAAATAGGGTTCTTAATAGTGATAAATTCAATTGGACTACATATGTCTTTCTCTAGATAGCAATCTAGACCAAGACCTGAAAGTATGAAAGAATGTTTATTTCAATCCTCTGACAGATTACAAATGTGTTACTTGACATGTTACATGACTCTTTTGTACGTATTATACCACATGACCTTATCATAGCTGCCCAGTTTATCTATGATATTCATATTCATTCATTGCCTGATAAAAAAATATATATAAAGTATTTAACCGTGACATTGTGAAATGGTAAGTCAGCTACAGTGATTATTTATTTGTTTATTTATTTTCTCACTCAGGTTTACAAATCCAGCGTCTGGCAGCTGCAGGGCTTTACATGCGTGGACATTATTATTGTCTGACTGGCTCGTCTGGTTTAAACTGAGTCACACAACAAAAGCTAAATATAGAAGTGACCTCACTCTTCTCCTGCGACTTCCACTCTCAAGCAGAAGTAACACAGCAGGAATGTGGTCGTGATCTGTTGGAAACAGATGTGGGAATAAATAAGGAAACGTAAACGTACAAGCATTTACATGTATGTAAAGATAGAAATATTTGTGTATTTGAATGTAAATAAATGTATACACCTTTTAAACACATTTCAGCAGTATTGTACTCTGCAATAATCTAGTAGTACAGGTACCAAACAAGATGCACATGCGCACTGACACTATTTTACCAAGGAAAATCAACCACATTTCATTTGAGAGGAAACACAGTTAATTATGTCAGTGTTGAAAAGAGTTTTTTTTTTTAATATAACAAAAACAACTAATAGTGTGGCCCCGGATGGAGCCTAGTGTGTTGGCCAAAGAGTGTGAACCAACAACCTCCTCACGAGATTCAGTAGTACGCAATCAAAAAATATTAACTTGCACTAACATTGTTTTTTTTTGTTGTTGTTGTTTTAGTTGTCCATTATTCTCCCACCCTTTCCAAGTGCAATGCTTAACAACAACTGGCGTTCAGTTAAATGTAACTGTGTTAGCATAACAAAGTTTCTACTTTCTGGTGTCTATACTTCTACAGTGTTGATTGTTGTGTTCCTCTTAATTGTCTTTGCTGTTGCTATACTGCCGTAAACAGCGCAACAAAAAAAACCCCATTGTTACCGGGGAGAAAAAAACAAATCTCATCGAAAGAGTTTTTCAAAATGTCAGCAACAGGTCGCATCACTTAGCTTCCACCACTAGAGTGCGTCCAAGAGCCTTGCGTTTGACAACTGCAGCAGCAAACACGGGCAGTAACCTGAAAGGACTCCAGGGGGCGGTGTTCCGTCTGAGAGACGTTCGCCTGGAACAAATGCGAGCAGAGACGCTGCCACAGCAGCTGTCGCAAGGTTGCGCACCGTGTACAAATGAAGGCATTGATCGCTTGCTGAATCCAAGCGGCGGACACAGACTGGTGCACTAACCCCAAGCCGTTGCTGGGTCGACGGTTCACCCGCCTTCGACACCAAAACACTCTTGGATTTCAGTGGCGCTGTCCAAATAGGACTAGGTGTGTTGTTCAAGTCTTTGACAGAAGGGTGACATCATGGCTGGAAGTGTGCGGGCGTAAACACAACCGTTACTACAATCCATCGAGTAAAACACGACGATACCAGAATGTTGTTTTTGTGCTGCCATGAGCTCTGCGGAGGGTTTTACTTTCTGTTTCATTATTCATGCTTATAAACGCTAACCCGCCAAAATCCCAAATATCCCATAATAGACGGTGGTTAAAATGGTACTGGTTAATGTTTAAAAGCACCACATCCATGTCAGAGTGGAACAGGGCGCATGCTGATGTCAGAGATTTGTCCTGCTCGCTCTCCACAGTGGGAGGATCTCGGTGGTTGAGTCACGCAGCTGTCAAAGATAGCTGTCACCCAGTTTCTCCATCAAACACAGTCAATGAGGAAAAGCCTTGGAGGCGAAGGGACGCGCACATCTCAGGTAACAAGGATCCCGAGCAGGACCACCGAGAGCACGCCGAACACCATTTCTCCCACTCTCCGACGAGGACTAAGCGATTTTTTGGATGCATTTTCGCCACATTGGGATACACGCTGAGGATCTATCCAGAAAGCACTGCGCCAAGACGGAGGACTGCTTCCCTCTTGACTTTCAAGAGTCCACCTTCCGAAAATGAAGTCGAAAAAGGGTAAGTCGGCGATTTCGATGTGGGGAAAACAACTCCAAACGACGGTTGAGGCTGTAAACGGAGCGATTTCCTTCAGATGCGAACCACGCAGTCTATTGTTTCCTTCCCAGACATGACAGGGGGCTTTTCTGCCATGTGCTGGCGCGACGACAAAGCTCTCCCACACTCACCGTTCGGCTGAAAAACCACCATTTTCACACATCTCGACTGAAAACCAACCACGCGTTGCGCTTCACGGTTCATGTCACGTTGACCTCGAAACATTTATGTTCACTAAAAGTCACAAAATTGACTCGAAATGTCGTTTAAAGTTAGGGGAAATTTCCGTAAGAAATCATTTGCGTCAAAGTTTGAAAAGTTCCAGTCTTTATCAGGTCACCGAGGTGTTCAGCTAAACCGTCTTTTAATCGATATACACACATCCTCACGTTACCTGTGAGGCGTTTAAACACCTTTTAAATCGTCTTTGTCAGTATTTGGGTTAATGTTCGAGGTGACCTAATTGTGGGAGGTTGCTGTTTGCCTTGTTATATATGGACCTCGTGGTGCAGCGCTCACACAATAGAACCGCGCGCACAAGTTGTCTGAACTTCCAAAAACACCGTCTCATCGGACTTGGATGAGCTTTTCCAGCTGGCCGGGGTGGACTCGGACTCTTGTGCCGTGTTGGGGCTGTTGGACAGGTCGATGTTAGCGAGGAGAAACTTTGAAAACGACGTACAAAGAAGCACGCAGTGCCAGATTCTTTTGTTTAGTCTGGAGACGCTGATTTGCAACAGGTCTCCCCTCCCCCCATCCCCATCCCCAGCCTACGTAATTACCTCATCCTGTTGGCCGTCCAGACTCGAGAACTACCACTTTGTCCCAGAACACGCTTCTATGTCCTTCGGAGAAATTCTCTGTTTTACGTGGACTTTCATTCCGTCGCGCATGTGCTGCGTCGACGCGGAGCGTCTGTAGCGTTTGAGCCGCTTGTGAGCTGCTGTCTCTTGAGATTCTGTCGAGCAAATACTTTATTTAAACCACACACTTAGTTTAGAATGCGTCACAGTTGACGAAGCATTTAGATCGCCACGAAACAAATGGAAATAGAGGTCGACTCAAGTCTGAAGTGATGGATTGAAACGAGCCCTCAAGTGTGAACTTAAAATCAGGATCCGACAGCTGATCATAAAAGTAGATCACGAGATGTTCAATAAAACCCTTTTCATTTCTCGTATTTTTGAAATGACTGTGGATTGAAATGGTTGGTAGGTTGCTATGTATTGTTTGAGATTGACTTTATTAACCTCAAACTGGGGAATGACAGTTACCAGGGCTGTTTGGCAAGTAGCCCAAACACAAGCAAACATGCAACTAAAACGGAATCAATAGTTAGAGGTGGTCTATATTCTAATAAATAATACTGAAATAATCTACACAGCCTCGTCCGATTCACTGTCCCCAAGCGACAGTGTCTCTGCTCCGTGATGATGCCAAGCTACTGGTTGTTTGTGGAGCCATTTAGAACTGATCTTCCAAATTGGGAGAAGGAGCAGACACCCTCCAGGTGGTGAGGAAGCCTCCCCCTAATCCTCCACACAAATGTCTTAGCTGACAGAGGTTAGTCATGTTGATGATCTTCTCCCTCCATCAGCGCTGTCCTTGCCACAGATGCTGAGCTCCAAGAGAGATCCTGTTACATTCCGCAGCAGAGTTGAATGACGTCAGAGTAACTGCCGTTTGATGGCAAGTCTATGGCAAACCAAAACATGTCAAGTGAGATTCCTCAGAAGCTGTGACGATGGAAGCAATAAAATACCTGTCATAAAGTGATCGTGCTTAAATGGATTAATTCGATGATAAGAATAATGAGTTATTCCTAATGTGTCCAACTCCCTCAGGCTCCCTGTGGCCCAGTTCTCAGCCAGCTCCAGCTTTAGCTGTAGAGCCTTCACTGTCCGATCAATCTAGTGAGAAGCAGTTAGCGTCACGAAAACTGTAAAGTACTTCTGTAAACTGGCTTTTCAAAGCCCCAGATTCATGTTTTATCGTGACGATTAGACAGTGCAGCCCTGTAATCTTTGTAAACATGCTGTTGCTGCACCAAACCAAATCTGCGAGTGATGTGGTCAGAATCCTCTTATCCCTGCGTGATACACCTTGCACATGGGTGCCGAGCCTCTGAGCAGTCTGGAGCCAGAGCTCTGACGTTTGCCAGCATGGGTCCAGCTTCAATATTGACATGTCTTCCTGTCCATGCCAGATTTTCTGCTCAGATCAGAATCATCTGTTGCAAAACATGTCTGTTTAAAAAAAAAAAAAAAAAGAGGCCGTGCTTCAGTTCAGAGGGCAAAAACCCCTGTTGTGATGTGGCCACGTTTGTGGCCTTTATTGTCTTTGCTGTCGGGTCAGAATGAATGATGCTACATGCTGGTTTTCATTGCTTCCTCCAGGGACTTGTACAGAAATATAAATGTAGCAGTTCCAGACCATAACATTCTGAGCCCCCCTCCTTCTGCCTTTTTTCATTTCCGAGGGCTGAATCACATGGCTGAACTTGACAGATTCTGACACATCATCTGCCCATCCCAGAACCTGACAAAGGAGCGGCTGTCACAACAGGCTTCCTCTATGTGATGTCCTCATACACTCTCTCTGGACGCAGGTTTGATGATGCTGTCTGGGAGCGAAACCGAAGACGAGGACAGTGTGGACGCCCCGCTGGATCTGTCATCCAGCACCGGGAGCAGCGGGAAGAGGAAACGGCGGGGGAATTTACCGAAAGAATCGGTTCAAATCCTCAGGGACTGGCTGTACGAGCACCGCTACAACGCTTATCCCTCAGAGCAGGAGAAAGCTCTGCTGTCGAAGCAGACACAGCTCTCCACACTGCAGGTAAATAAGCCCTCTCTGTCAGACCCATAGAAGGCGGCAGGTGAATCACTTCCTGTCAGGAATATGACACATAAATGGTGAACGCAGGGTCATCCAGAGCAGTTTCAATAAAAGTCTGAGACAGCATGAGTAAACTCTCTCACAGTGTGGCTTTGGCTGAGCCACTTGGACAGGAATTTCCCTCCCTCCAGCCCCGTTTTCCACCCCAGCTGTCTGGGAACAATGCAGAGTCATTTACATAGCTGGAGCCAGTGAGCCAGTCATGACTAGCCTGGAGGAATCAGAGGGAAAGAAGAGTTATAACGATTATCACCACCACAAAAGGGATCGCAGTTCATGTAAAGTGTTCTCAGTGAAAGATAGTGGAATTTATGAGCTAAAAAGTTGGTGTTTTTAACTGCCTGGGACCAGATGGACCCGGTCTTGAGCCCAAATGGCTTGGTAGCCCCCTTCTGTTGTTTTTGTCTGGAGTTTAAATGTTAACTGACTGCATTGTCCGGTCGTTACTGCCGCTCATGTTTAAAGCAACGAAGGAATGCCGAAGAACAAATGTTCCTCCACAGTGACTTTTGTGTACCTCAAGGTGCAACTCACCCTGGAGCCGAATCTATACTGATTTCAGTTGAGATGACGCTCAGTGGTGTCAATGGTGAGCTGTGTTTATGAAGAGCAAGAAGACCCGGGTGTTTTGTTGTCCTGAGGCCTGTCCAACTGTCACTATATATATATACTTAAATATTGTAACAATATTTGTCAATAGAACAGATACTTTTAGTACTTACACACTTACTCTCTATTTCTTCATCAGATACAAATTGTTTTACTTTTTTTTCCCTATATGTATTTAGCTGGCTGTTTTCCCTCTGTCACTCCCTCCATTTGTCCTACAGTAAATGTATATAGTATTATAGGACACAATCTTGGCGTGTTCATGCGCTTTTTGGCAGCGCCGTCAGTTCCCCCGTAACCAACCTTCAGTCTTACCTGGAACAATGTCTCAAAGCAGGCTTTTGTCGTTGTCACAGGTGTGCAATTGGTTCATCAATGCACGAAGACGACTGCTCCCGGAGATGCTGAGGAAAGATGGCAAAGACCCGAACCAGTTCACCATTTCCAGAAAGGGCAGCAAAGCAGGGGACAGTTTCTCTGACAGCAGCTCTCAGTCCCCGAAACACAGCAGCCCCCCGACGGCGCCGGAGGACAGCTACGACAAACGCGCCCTCCACCCCTCCAGCTTCGAGGCCACCAGCGTCCTGAGGAAAGCCGTCTCTCCTTCCACGCCCTCGCCCACCTCCATGTCTCCCACACCGCCTCTCATTCCCACCCGCCCCTCTGTCATCTGTCACACCACTGTTACTGCTGCCCTGCAGGCCAGCCCGACGGCCGCCTACCCCTCAGTGCCGGTACTGAACTCTGAGCGAGCGACCGAGCTGCTGCAAGCCCAGGCGCTGCTCAGGTGCCTGGATGAAGCTCCAGGCCAGCAGCCTCCCCACACCACCACCACCACCACCATCCTGAGCAGCACCAGCATGGAGGGAAACCTGAGCCCCCGCAGTGGGCTTTTCAATACCCCTCCCCCAACCCCACCAGACCTCACACAAGACTTCAGTGGCTTCCAGCTCCTGGTGGATGTAGCCCTGAAACGGGCAGCGGAGATGGAGCTACAAGCTAAACAGTTGGTTTCTTAAAAAAAAAAAAAAAAATTTAAAAAAGGATGTAACCAGCAGCTCACTGACTCTTCTGCACGCTACAGAGAACAAACCCACACGAAAGCCTGATCATTTCTATTTTTGGTATACCAATCATTTTGTTTTGTTTTTCTTATCGAAAAGAAACTGTTTCCAGGTGCCTTGGCTGTTTAGATGTTTATCCATTTCATTTAAGTATGTATCTACATGTATTTGCACACAGGGACCAAAAATGTTATCAGAAATGCTGCCTGTATTCTGTCTTTGCATCATTACTGTACGGAGATCTAGAGCTAGAGTCTGGACCGCGGACCAGTCAGTTGGTCTTTTACTTTCCAACATTTCAGTTTGTGATTGTTCTGCCCTGTTCATTTGCACACTTAAGTCAGAGGAAGGTCATCTCAGTGTCTTAAACATTCTGTTGGCATCAAACCTATCCACTACTGTTGTAAATGTCTTTCTCTCCAGACTAGTCTTGATTTTGCTATTTACTTTTAGTTGTTTTTTTTTTTTTTTTAATAAACTTTTTTTACTCACGCTTTCCCCTTATCTAAGGATAATTTCTGTCGACTAATGTAGCAGGTTCCTAGAGGGAGCCTCCATTACTCAGCGAAAACCCGACGGCCAGTGGACATTACAATTTAACACTACAGATGTCTTTTGCTGTTTCACAGAGCATGACAGCAACTCTGAATCCACCAAATAAAACCAAGAACATTGTCATGTATAATAGGACCGTGTATATAGGTAATGTGACACGATGCCCAATGATGTGATTTCTTTTCATACTGTGCAATGATTGTGGCAAATAGGGGTCACATGGGATTCAAATAAAGTTCTGTTTTTCTACACATTCGTGTCGACTCACTCCACCGGCATGCTCGCACACGGATGTACAACATAGAACACGGTGGAGGAGGCTCACTCCTGCAGCTGCTTCGTTGTCAGACCGCTTCAACGGGACCAGCACGACCACATAGATGTTGTGCAGGTACTGTATGTCTCTCAAGAATTGCATCATTAAATTTGCATCCAGGTTTATGTAACACTGCAGCTGTTGCTTTGGTCAGCATTTAGAACCCAGATTCTCAAACTGCCGGGAACCTCACCAGCTACCCAGATATGCTTCTTCAAAATGCTTAGAGCGTAGAAGAATCAGGTACATTCTCAAGCTAGTGATGCCATAGCTAACCTGGCAAGACAAAAAAAAAATCACAACAAAATACAAAATAATTTATTTGATGGCACTTTTTTTGCTTGTTTTTTTGTATGTGACGAAAAGATCACAACATTAAATAAAAGAAAAAGAAAAAAAAAGGATGTCATGAAGGACAGACAGGATGGACATCTTTCCTGCGGAACACCGCTGAGACATTCCATGATCCAGCTCATTAGCATAATCCTGCATAAATTAACACGGGCGAACAGCAGACGTCAACTGTTTTCCGCTGAAGGGGTTTTGCGCTCAATAGTCAATGGTCGTCAGTTGAGGAGCGAAGATGTTGGCTGCTTCACGGCTGACAGCTGTTCCCTCCTGCTCCCGCTCCCATCTGAAAGCAACCAAGCAATCGGCCTCAATAGGATTTGGTGTTTAATTCTGCCTAGATACTTATCCTTTTGTTTGGTAGACTTTGCTCCACAAAAGTGAATCAGAAAAGCAGCAAGCAGCCTTGTATATGCAGTGCTTGAATCCTGTATTTCTGTTTGTTTGTTTCAATAATTCCCCACCACAATCGCCTGGCTCCTCTGGACTGTGCAAACTTTCCAGTCTGCAGGGGCAGCTCTGCTCTGCTGGCGCACCACAGGTAGGGAGTCTAATGACTCATCAGGATTTAGGCAGATCTGCAGGCAAACAGAAGGCAGCTGCAGCCCACCATGAAGGTCCGGCTAAACGGCGTGATGACCCAGGAGCAGCAAACAATCATAACCCTTCCAACAGCACAGCCTCCAGCCTCCAACCCCTGAGCGCCGCCAGCTGCTGAGTCGTCCCCTCACATGAAAAGTGAAGGACCAGAAGCGGGACGGCAGCAGCTCTGACCCAAAAGTGCGGCCTAATTATGGGGATCCGCCTCTATGGAAGGGTAAGGTTCCCAGAACGCAGCACGCCAGCCTTGTAATCTGCTTAGTTGCATCCTGATTGAAAACACATGTGGAGAGGTAGACAGAAACATAACAAAAAGTAAACTATGTATATGTACAGATATAGATTTTTTTATTATTCCAATAAGAGCTCATACACGTGCCATAACATCAACAGTGTAATAACATTACTTACAAAAAGTATATCGCCTTAATATGTTATTTGGTTGGGTTTCAGTTGACATTTACATCGGGAAACATTCAATATGTACAAATGTTTATCACAATTATGTTAATATAACTACATCACAAGCGTTCAGATTCTTTACAGTATAATCCCAAACCGGACATTCCGCCACTCCCTGTGTTCCCGGAGTGTTAGATTGATATGTCAATATCAGAAACATAAGTAAGAGTCAGTTTTGTGACAGATAAACACAAACCTTTGATGAAAATTGGCAATAAAAAGGACCAGGTGAATTATGACTGCACATTTCACATGAAATTCTCCTCGGCACAAACACGAGTCATGATCCCATGGCACAAAACATCAAATCTTACAGTTGAAGCAGCTTGGGCAGTTTAGAGTCATGTGAAATGAAATCTCCACGAAAGACCAAAATCTTCAATCTCTTAAAAGATGGACTCACTTTAACGCAAGAATGTCGCTCGTGTGCCACTGCTGGTTTGGAGGTGTCACGTCAGCGGTTACATCGAGTCGCGTGACAGAAGGCTATATCCACCCTGCTATCAGACTGATGTAGAGAATTAATCACAATTGTACGATATTTCCGGTGACAGGTTCCAATTTAATATAATCTTGTAATATTAGACATTAAATCTCACGCATCCTACTTTTTTTTGCACATTTTATGTTTTTTTCCCCACAAAAGCAGCACATATTGGACATTCTTTATCTCCAAAAACATGTTTTTTTTTTAATTTATAATAATCCCAGAACAGAGTAAGAATGTGTTTATTTACCTAACACATGAGATTTCTGTATTGCTATATCAGTATGTCATTTGTCAACCTGAAGTGGGGGGGGAATCAAGGTTCAACAAATAGTTAACACTTCATAAATACTCAGTAAATAAAGTCATTTCAATAACAAGTCAAAGATATGGGTTTATTAATTTGATATTAACGGACGCAAACCTGACAGATGCTCACGTGGTTTGCAATATATACACCGCAGTGATCCTCTTGCGTGAAACTAAATCTTTTTCGCTTCACTCTTCCTCTAAAGTTGAAACGTAGCCTCAGACCCACACGCTCAGCTCACACACTTCCCAGACTAATGTGCTCAGCCATCAGAATCATTATTAAGGCTGAAAGAAAAAACAACCCAAAAGAATGGCTGGTGTCACGCTGACTACTCAAAAGAAATAACTCCAACACAGTTCAAGGACCTTGTTGTCAGTGCATAATAATCATAATCATGTCAGTAAACAGTCTTTTTACCGCCAGTCAATATATATTAATATTTGTGATCTCTTAACAGGCAGATCGCGCACAGTGAGGGGGAAAACAGTCCCTTGGCAGACCACTAGTGTTTATACTGTCAATTTGTTGTCTTAAAATGACAAACTAAAATATAGTGCAACAACGATTGTTACCAAATACCTTTGTTTGACAAACAAAAAATATATAGTGACAATATGAGACTTTAAAAAGTGGGCATGCATGATAATTCTTATTTTTACAAATGATTTTTTTCAATATACAATGATGAAGATGTGTGTGGTTTCGAGGTCATCTCAAATGCTACTTCCATGTTGCTCCACCTGAAAAGAACTGCGAGAGATCGGAAGCACTTGTAGATGGCTTTTCATGACGGTGACACACAAAACCTGCAGCCGAGCGGATGATCTTTGCCCTGCGAGTGACCTGCCAGTGCTACACACCGCTAGCTCTCGCATCTTCTCAACTCCACTCCAGAATGAGATGATGCTTCTAGAAGCATTACTGGGTAGAAAACAACACAGCTTCATGTTACGCAGCTCGGTGCACAGTTCATCCTAAATATATATTATTACTCAATATCTTAGTGTTTGATTAATAAATCATTTGTTTATACGTCGAGGCTTCACACGTGGATTAATATAGCGCAGCCTGCACTGTGTCCCCGGTCACACACCTTCTCCTCACGCACTCTACTTCTTTCCCTTCGCATCTGCTTCTTCTCCTCAGAGGTTGCTACAGAACGCCAGCTCCTCCACCTGAACCCATCTTGCACATCTGTCCTCTTCCTTTGCTAAGTGTCTATCCTTTTAAGTGGTGTGGATGCTCGGACTCCCTTTTTACTGAGCACATTTTAAAAAAAAACAGTAGTCAGAAGGAAGAGATGCATTTCCGTGCGGATGAGGCCTAAATCTGCTCCTTCTACTCCAACCTCCTTTTTCATCATTACTCCCGCACGCCACCCCCTCCTCCTCCACATGCCACCCTGCAGGGAACATCACTGCATTGGACACATTGACCTCTAAGTGTAAGGTAACTTGAGCTGACTTCTTTCACGTGAAATCCACCTTGTTGTAACCGGTCTATTTAATAGCCTGTGTTGTGATATGCTCTCTTGATAAACAGACTTTCTACAGGAAATCTAGGATACAATTCAAACATAAATATCATACACTAGTTATTCGAAGAATCCCTTTAGTTCAGATCACTGGTGTGTGTCTGCATGTAAATATTTTGAATGCATGCTGGCTGCCTCTTGAAATGTGACGCTACGCTTGGCTTTTTTGTGTGTCAGGTCACTTAAAAGGACAGCAGATGGAGGGTAAGAGTGCTACATAGAAGCTGGGTGGAGGAAATGAGGGAACAGATAAATCATTTTCTTCTTCCATCGTGACCCTGCCGTGACTGTGGGAGTTTGTCTTGCGACTTTACAGTGCTTTTTGTGTGCATCAGCCCGCCTCATAGCCGCGTCTGGGCCTCGGGGATATAGATCTCGATACTGTCTGCGCTCTCTGTAGCTGAGCTCTGACGGACTGAAGCGGCACGTTTGGCAGCGAGCAGGCGTTTCCGAGCTTCCAGACGCTGGCGCTCGGAGCTCTCCAGCGAGCGGTCCCGAGCCAAATGAGGATGGCCCTTCAGGGGCTTCTTTGGCACAGGAGGGGGCATCCTTCTCTCCTGGACAAGAATGATAAATAAGGTTTAGAAGTCCTAGGAGTTAGCTGCCGTTAGTAGAGGAAAGCTACTGCACAAGTGTTAGCGTCCAGTCATGCATTATGGTCGGCAGCAGTTTTGAGTGAGAGAGCACGGCGGTGGCCTTTGCATGAGGTAAAAGTGACCAGTGGAGGTGGGCAGGCCCCAAAGGTGCATGGCAGGTAGAGTCGCTTCTTAAAAAGCAGCTCACTGTTGACAACAAGACAAAACAAAAACACAAGTCGTGTGACTTCAAGCAGGCAACAGGACAGACACACATATCAACATGCAAGCTGAGCTGATGACATCAGACAGCATGCAGTGGGTGAGTGATGGCAGCTGCCAGCGCCACTGACGTCCGTACCTGAGTCGGTGGGAGGGGGTTCCAGTTGTTGGCTTTGAGCTGGTGGAGTTCATCAAACTTCAGACTGATGTTCTCGATGGACAACTGGAGCATGTCCCAGAATCCGGCCAGGTCCTGAGACACAGGTCGGGGGTGTGCATTTGGGTTCTGAGAGACAACATAACAAACGTGTTAGAGAGGGAGTGTCCTGACAGTCATGATGGAGTTGAGCTTCAAAACAGAAAAGAAAATGCACAACACGCATTTGAGAGATTTCTACTAGGATAAAAAGCTTTCACAACAACGTAAACAAATTTTGGACTGTTTGCCAGTCCATCACCAGCAGCCGTTTACACTTACAACATTTTGAAAACCTCAGAATCCCACACAAAAGTTGGGTTCAAACAGAGGCCTGCCAAACTCTCCCTCACAACTTTCTTGTCATAACTGCAGGGATCTTCATTTCTGTGGCATTCTACAAATGTATTCTTCTCTATGATGCTCCGTTTTTGGGAGTTTGTCAGCTTTAAAAATGAGGCAAATAAGATCATTTTCAGGAAATATTAACAATAAGAGCCAAAACTTGGAGTTCCATCAAGATTTAAGAGCTTTTCAAATGTTTTCTACTTCACTTGCATCTGAAAGCTGCTGCTCACACGCCAACTCTGCTCACACCAGAACCTAACTTCATGAAACAGTTCTTGAATCTTGGATGTTGCTATATTGCTTCCATTGTTTGGTGCTTTTCAGTAAGTCATGTGACATCAGAAGGAATGTGTTGTCTTTTCTAGTATTTCTATCACCTGTCTAATGTTTTAGTCTCTCTTACAAATATGTCCGGACGACCTGTGTTAAGGCCTAATACTGACCTCCTCCTGTTTATGCCTATATCCTTATTTCTTCAGATGTTATTCGCATCTTAGTACAATAGTTCCTGTCGTTTTATTAAATCTACAAAGTGATTTCTGTCTTCACATAGCTGCACTCTCTCCCTCATCAACAATCAACGCCATGAGAAGAAGCTGCATTTTGAGAGCATGTCTCAGTGTGAAAGCTTTGGGCTCCAGGAGGAGACTTCTGAGAGCGCACAGACACGGTCGGTGAAGGAGACTGGATGTGTGCGGATGCTGGCACGCTCTCCTCCTTCAGTAGTAGCATAGTAAATGAGCGCTGGCCAGACCTGTCAGGATGATTTGTGCAGGATGATGTCAGTGACGGGGAGGGGGAGTCACAGGAGGTGTGGGGAGAGCATGCAGAGGATGAGGTGACACATACCAGATTCTCCTCACACAGCTCCCGGAACTGCTGGAACTTCTGGGACATCAACAGCTGGGCACTCCCCACTGCACTGCGGATCTTCCCCAGGACTGCGGGAGAGACAAAGGCAACACGTTCGCACACACACACACACACACACGCACACACATGCACACACACACACATGCACAACGCAATTACCCAGTGCTGCACAGTGCAGGTATGTTGCAGCAACAGCAGACAGAATACATTAGCATGGAAGAAGAAGCCAACACTCAATCGTATTCACCTGCCTGCTGGGAAAAAAACAACTTATCCTAAGAGAAGGCGAAAGGTATTTTGATAAACTATATTTTATGCTGATGCACCGATCAATGCCATCGACTCATGCATGTCCAACGGGGGACACTGTCAGTGAATACATTAGTCTACATGAAGGAAACAGGATCAGAGAGTTGAGGGAGGGGGAGAGAATGTGCTCTCAGCAAGCCTCAGACATTAGGAGTGTGTGTGTGCAGTCTTGTGTGGGAATATGGGAAAACATAACCTTGAGAAAGCTTCTTCATACTGACAGTCAGGGAGTGAACCTCTTGCCTCGAACCAAAACAGCGTTTCCAAATCACCTTTGAGATATTTTAATTGGCTTTTGCATGTGAGCGTTGAAGCTGAATGCGAGGATAAAAGACGTAAACACCACTTCTGTTTCACTGACGGTGAAACGCTTGAACGCCGATTCCGGGGTGAAGAATCACTTCACTTTCATGTTTTGTGAGTAAAACAATCACGATGATGAAAGCAGCGGAGTGTGTCCTGCGCCAGCAGCGCTGCATCGATAACTATGTCGAGTATGTCTGCCGGGGCCAGAGAGCATGAGACAGGAACAAGCAGCTAGTGTAGTCATATGCCATAAATACCAGGAGGGGCACGGCAGAACAGATGAAGGTCTTGCACACACTATCTAGTCGCGATGGAGGAGGCTACACAAACAGGAAACATGGTATTTTTGTTTAGATTACGGATCAATCAAAACAAGTCTCTCTCATGAACACAGCCTTCCTGCAACAGCTGGTATGACTGTTATGTAAGTGTTTCATGCTGAGAACCGCGGCTTCATGTAAAAATGTATCTCAGTTTTCAGTGTTGTAGGGACGGAAGAAGATCCTTTTATATACAATATCACAATTATTAGTCAGCCTGGGCATGGTTTAAGTTGCCGTGTATCAACAGTCGGCATTGTAAAACAAAATACTGTGAGTGAATAGTTGTGGTCATGTGTGGTCTTATCTGCATCAGATCACGAAAGCACATTAAATGTACAGTACATGCACTTCCACTTTAGCACTTGTAAAGTGGCTGTTGACTCACTCTCATCAGGAAGCTTGTTCTCCACCTCGTCCTGTGCCATCTGCCGGCACCAGCCCTCCATGCGCTCCGTCTCCGCCTGGAGCAACTTAAGAAACCAGTGTCCGTCACGAGGGCACACAGATCGGCTCACCGCCTCCAGAGCCTCCATGGTTGGCTCCACCACGTTGTCCATCCAGGGGTCCGGAGGTGGCAGGATGGACGGGTCGAAGCCGACCTCACCATAGTCGTCCGCAGCACAGGCGTGGTAGTGGTTGCCAGAGCCTTGGATGCTCACGGTAGAAGTGGCGGCATCACGGGACTGCTGGCGTGGCATGGTGGCACAAAGACGAGGAGGCAGCTGAGGGGCATCGGCAGGGTCATCGAGGTCCGCCTGAACGGCTGTGGTCACACTGTTGGACCGTGTCATTCTGCGGTGACTATGAGACAAAGAAAAACATATACATGATTAGGTTCTCCCACATTCATATGCATGTGACAAAGACAAAGACGTGGATCAACAAGTCCCTTACAAGATACTGGAAAATGGCGGCTTCAGCCAGTGTTTACATATTATGGAATGATTTGTTGTGAGGCTGAGGTAAAGTTAGAAAGTAAAACGGCAAAGCAAAAATCTCCTCTGTAATCTGATGCTGTCTTTTGTCTACTGCTGTTGTGTCACCTGGCCTGCCATTGCACTCAACAAAAAAATACACGCGCACTCACACGCCTCTCCCTTCACTGGAGTATTGGTGTTTTGTCAACTTTTCCAAGTCCTTGAACAAAACAATGCTGCTACAGACTGATATTTGGTAATGTTAAAATTCAATGAAGACATCGACACAAGCAGGACCGCAGCACGCACACGTTCAAGCAGGAGGATTTGATAAAGGTCTGACATCATCTGACTAGAAGGCTGCACTCGACTCATCCCACAGTGCACTCAGAGGTGAACTCCGGTCTGACCTTCCTGCAGCCACACTGTCACATCTGCCCGGGCACATCTCCGGACGTTCACTCCTCCTCAGCTATTTTCCACTCCTTCTCTCTTTCTTCTCATTCATCTCTGCTCTTCCATGAACACAGACAGGGAGAGGAAATAAGGGAGTGGTTTTGATCAGACAAGTGTGTGTGTGTGTGTGTGTGTGTGTGTGTGTGTGTGTGTGTGTGTGTGTGTGTGCGTGAGGTTGGGTAAAAGAGTAACTCCCCTCCGAGCAGGTGTTGTAATGACCGCGGTCTGCTTTCTATCAGCGTGATAGGGACTTCCTGCAGGTCAGACGTGGACAAGGCCAGTCAGGGGAGCAGACGCAGAGAACAAGAAAGGATTTTAGTGCCTGTGGACCATGTTCATAGTCATGTCTCGTTTCTTTTTTTGGCACATTGAGTAAAACATTTATGGTGCAAGAATGGAACAGTTTCTGCTACGGTCGTGTGCGCAGTATTTGAAGGAGGGGTTTGATCTTGTTCATCCAGATTGTTGACCATGAATCTCAAAAACCCTTTGGGAATGAAGGATAGGGATTGTGTTCATCTGTCAGCATCCAGGTCACAGCCCCACCTTATAGTCAGAACTCTGACCTAAAGTACCAATGACGAAATCTGTATTGACAAAACACAACAAAACAAACAAAACAAAAAAACAGCAGATGGTTGTGTAGTTTTGTTTTAATTGTTTACAGCCTTCCGTCACTCTCTCTGTCTTCCAGTTCAAACAGCACAGCCGGGGTTATGACCTGCAACTGCTGCGTATAAACACACCCCCGTTGACGCAGACACAAACAGAGGAGCCATGCAGAAGGAGTCTTTGACCGTCTGGAACTCTAATGCAGTCGGAAGTGAACCAGGACCTCACAGAAACACAAGGTACAGGATGCAAAAAGGCAGATCACCACTCTTCACATAAACCGGCGGGTGACTGGAGGAGTTAATATTTTGCTTGGCAACTCGGCCGCACAGCTGAATCCTCCTCTTTCAAAAAAAGTGCCAAACATTCCATGCAACTGAGATTTGAAGTCCAAAATAAAGCTCGCACTGTGACCTCCGATTGAAGGTGATACGCCGTTTGGCTTCAGTGTGGAAATATACGACAGAAGGTTCAGTGTGAGCGAACAGAGTCGTATATTGTGGGCAAAAATGGGATCGTTAAAGACGACGAGCCGCTCCAGACTGGTCTGGCGAAAGCGCGACCTGATGACAATCACAACAGGCTGCTTTTCTTCAGCGTGCAGCAGCAGCAGCATGGGCGTCTGACAGCACGGCCGACTCTCACAACAAAGTCAATAAAAACTCCCTCCCCTGCTCTCGCCATGACTCCCTCACACGCCCACACATGCACGCACACACACACACACAAAGCTGTCTGAATCACAATGACTGGGGCAACAGATGGCTGTCAACTCTGCCCCCTCCATCCTCACATCCTCTGGCCCAGCTGTCACTTGGGGCCCATCTCTGAGGGTCTTTGACGCCAAACTGCCCCGATCATGGGACAGCTGCTGCCAGACTCCTTCTTTTTTCCTGCCTTAAGTCTTCCAAAATGTTTGGACACATTTCTGTTCGATTTTCTAACACGTGCTCCTCACAGAAGTGCCAATCACAGGAGCTCCAGGCTTCTGGCTCCTCTCTCTGGATGACTAGCACAGTAAGAACAGAACCTCTTGCCTTGTCAGGGGCAATATTGTCAGTTGTAGCTTCTCCCTCTCACAAGCAACGGCCCAGTAGATGAGGCTTTGTTATGTGTAGGACACGCCCCCAGCAAACATCTACTCCCACTTGGACAAGCTGGCATAACACATTGGTCAGGAAAAAGACCAATCTCTTAAACCTTTCTCTTAAAACAGACTTAAAACAACTTTAAGGAAAGTTTGTAACTTAGTAAGCTGCGGAACAAATTGAATGACTTACCATCGCTCATCCTCCACCTGAATTCCTATAGACTGGAATTTGGAATGCTCTTCGGCGTCCCCTCCATCCTCGGGATCCACCTAAGAGGAGGAAAGAATCTGTCACAGACGCAATCTTTCATCTATGACAGCGTCTCTAGTCAGCTAGTCACCTGGATCCCAATCGAGAGGCACTTTCGGAGTGCGTCCCTCTGAGCCTTGCTGTTGTCCGCAGACACGTGGGCAACAGCAGAGGTGGTGGCAGTGGCCGTGATGGTGATGGTGCTGTTGGTGACGTGCTGGCTGGCTGGACCGTGCACCTGGGCGTTAGCCGCCTCGATGGCAGCGGTCAGCGCTTTCATGCTGTCGATGCTCTCCGTGGAATTGGACAGGCCCGGCTGAGAGCTGATGCCGGAGCGCTGGCCCGACCCGCCGTCCATGTAGGCATCCTGGGCCGACTCGGTGCTGCTCTGCGCTGTGATGGATATGAAGGGTTTGGAGGGGGTGGTCCGAGGTGGCACTGGAGGAGGCGTCTTCTTGTAGGTGGTGATGCATGATGACACTGAAGAGGACGAACAGAGAAGTGAAGGGACACGTTAACGTGACAGAGACGCGTCTAAAGTGTTTCAAGGGTTCTTCCAGGTGCTTTTATCACCGACAAGGACACAACAAAACTGAAGCGTCCATGCACGCACGTAAACAGAAACCTCACAAAAGGTTGTCTGCAATAGAATTCAGTTGCCCTTTAAAAAGTACTTCCCAGGAAAAGTACTGCTACATGTCTTTATTTCCAATAGAGAAGAAGAGTTTAAGCAAAACAAAAGTCCAGATCAAGTCAGTGTTTTGCTGCCTTAAATTGACAGTAGCAGCTCAGCGTGACGGTACCTGTACTAGGAGTCGAGAGAGCGGTAGATTAGGGCCAACTTTAACAAATCCGGGCCTGATCTTGTTATGGGATCAGTGGGTCAAAAACCTGACCCACTGAACTAGATGTTTAAGCCCTGAAAACTCTTAACAGTTACACTTTGGAACTTTCAATTGCTTACAAAACAAACAAAAAGGGTTCAGAAAAGGAAGCGCGGCGTTTCAGGGCAATTCATTCTTAAAAGCTTCCAATTCACTCTGAATGTTTCTCCTGTTTATAAACCACAATGGAGGCTCTCACACACAGTCAGAAGTTTGTGTACACAAACAAGACATAGTCTGTTTAGAAATGTCACCTCATTATGATGATATGCCCTGGAATCTCCTTCCCGGCACCAACAGAACTAGGTCGCTGTCTCTCCAGATAAACTGGGACAGTCGGTTTCCTGGATCTTTTAATCCCTACAAAAGGCGAACATCCTAACGTGGCTGGATCACGGTGCTGCGTGCGGCAGACAACTGTTGCCATCCAGCAGGAGCAGTCACGTCTAAAACTGTCACATGTGATTTGTGTGTTGCTGTCACAGCTCCACAGAGGATTCCACCTGCGTCACAACTGGCTCGGTCAAATTGTCATCCCCGGGTCTCCACCCACACGACTTCCACAACCACCACGGCAGCGATTGGCTGGGCCCAGAACACACTTCATTTACGGTTTGACAAGCTGGAAACTCTGCAGATGGGATTCAAGCCACACTCAAATGAGATCATGGTTCCTGAAACGGACTCTTTGATGGCGGCTAGCGCAACCACATTAAAGACAAGTAGGAGCAACTCGTCAGACTTCCCTCTACAGGGATCTTGTCCAAATATCTCAGCGGACCACAGCCTTTAATCACATTCATGTGCAGGCAAAACCGTCACAGCAAGCTTGCTACCTTAAGCAGAGAGAGATTTTCCACATATGGAGGAACAAAGCCGAGTAACACACTACAGATAAAAAAAAAAAAACTTTTTCAAGACAATAAATTGGTTGGCAACTAGATTTGTAGTCAAGACCACCAAACCTGGGACCAAGATTTTGAGCTCCTGGGATCTAACTTATAGTCTGTTCCAGTGAAAGCATTTCTAGTCTTCATTTATTTTGAAAGAAATCAGTTCTGTTTCTGTTGCAGTAAGGCATAAATGTGAGTCTGTATGCGTTGTCCTTCTGTAATCTGTATTCAGTTTGGTCTCCGTCTTGACTCAGACTTGCGTCCTCAAAGTCTTGGTCTCGACAACAACACTAGTCTCAACCTTAAACCCACTTTCATGAAGTTGCACTGGAAGATGTTCAGCAGTCGCTCGATTATTGGTTCAAACCCTCCACACAAAATTATGTGATCAAGGCTATGTTTATATACCAATGAGTTTAACCAAATGTATAAACCACACCCATCTTTTTTTCCTGAGTAAAACTTGTGGAATTATGCTGTGTCACATGGGTCACATGAACTGCAACTCGGCAATCTCCTTTATCTTTCTGCATTTCCCCTCCGCCAAAATCTTACCACCCACCAATGTATCACTGTATTGTGAGAAATTGAGTGAAAATCTTATGGTTAGCCACAGCTTTAAATTCCAGCATCTTTTTATGCATCAGAGAAGCAGACACAGGAACATTTTCCCCATGTTATGACTCTTATCAAAAACAGTGCTCTGGACTGACGTTCCATTAGAGGCACGCTTAAAATCCCGTTACTATCTTGGTATAAGCTTCAAACATTAAAAACATGAAACATGATCAACATTCAAGAGTGATCATCAGTAAAGGTCAATAAGTTCAGACCTGGAAAACGAACAAAAACACAGAGGGGGAACTGGCCTATCAGTCACTGAGGTTCAAAGGATAGAATGTCAGAGCTTCTATCCCCTGAAGTCAACTAAAAGCCATGCTAGGGTATCTGCCTGCGTGTGTGTGTGTGTGTGTGTGTGTGTGTGCATTACTGCAGCAAACATCGAGGTAAACACAAGGTTTTCGTTCACCTAATTCATCAGCTAGTCAAGAGCTGACGCCAGACTGTCACGGCGAGAGGTCAGACACGCTGGAGAGTGGCAGGTGTTATGAATACCGAGACAGGTTAAGTAAACACACTCAGCAGTCAGAACATGCGAGGTCGCACACACATACACACGCCCATGCTGCAGCCGCGCAGACACACAAATGACATTGACACAAGCCAGCGATACGCTTCAACCTCTCCACATCAATGGACACCACAGACTTCCTGCCACTGATACGCTCGCCATCCGTCCCCGGCTGTGGTCCGCGAGTGCTCGCCCCCTCACACATGCGGGCCACTGTGCCAAGGCATGACATCATCTTTTAATGCTGTGGTTAAGATTGAGGAGATGAAAATGTGTGACAAAAATGACTTGACTACAAAGAAAGACTTTGAAAGCAACATGTGCGAAGAAGCCCTGAATATTTGATGTAAAACATCGGTGCTTTTAAAAGTCTCTCATCATTATTTAGACAGGTCTTATGCATATCAATAAGAATTCCAACTATTTAAGCAAATGTGAGTGAAACTTGCTACTGCACATGGAGTATGCTAATGTTTACCATATGTGTCAGTGTACCTACAGCGAGGCGTAGTTGTCCAAAGAAGCAATTTTGGGGATTTAGTTCGGCTGTGAAATGAATCAAAGTTGTGGGTGTATGGTAAAGGCTGTCACACAATTGATGGGTTAAAAAATGGATAAATACACCAAAAATATAGCAGGAAAAGCACCTGCTGGGCCTGCAGTTGCTTGGCACTGATGATTTAAATATAAGCATGTCCCCAACATTTTGGCGTCCCTCCTCCTCACAGACGTTGGAGCTTCCTCCTGCTTTGTCGCTCAGAAGAAGTGTTTGTGAATGAAAACAACTCTAGTGGCTGGCTGCCAAATCCTCCTCTGACAAATGCTTCAAAAGTCCCATGCTGACAGGTCAGAGTGAATAGCTGTTCCTCTTGACAGAGCAGCCACCCCCCCCCCCCAAAAAAAAAGAGCCCAGGGCCTGATACTATCAAAGAGATTGCTCCTCCCTCCTGTGAAACAAAGCCATTCTTCAGCCAATGGAGAAGAAAAAAAGCCTTCCTGGCTACTTTTCGATGATGCCTCCGCAGAGGTGGATGATGTTTCATTTATCTAATGGCTGTGTTCGTGTTACAGGTCAAGCAGATGTCCTTTGTCTTGATCTACCTGCATCTGTGAGAGAACTGGCTTCAGAGAAAATCTTCCTCAAACCTTTCATATCTGCTGAACAATATGAGTTTCTTATATAACAAGGCTTCCTAAACAAGTTACAGTCTTCGATGTTTCTCTTTGATTCACATTCCTTTTGTAACATACATGAAAATACACTTGCTTTTTCAGTATGTAATTTTGACAAATTTCAACCCTATGTTCTTACAATTACAAATTATTTAAAGCCTTTGTAGTGTTTTCAGACACAAATAAGAATATATATATATATATATATATATATATATATATATATATATGCAGTAAAAAACAGTTACTGAAATCTATTTTTTTTTTAAAACTTAACATAATGAACTGAAACTATGAATTCGAATGGTCGCTGTTGTCACACAGAGCTTCTAAACCTTTTTTTTAAACATATGTTTGACTGCATAATTCCAGCAGTAAAAAAATACAATACCAACACCATGTCAATGTCAGGACAAGAGTGAGCATCTTTGCAAAACAACAATCTGCAATGTCGACACAAGTGTTAATCCAAAAAATCTTCTTTTTGCGTCAAAGCTGTTTACATTTTTATCCAAACGGCGCCTCTACTGACTGAAAGCATTTTAAATGTCCTTGTTCAGTCATACACATTTCTTGCTTCAGGTTTCATGAGGCACAAATCAACTGCCCTCCTCGAACCAAGAAGAGGCGCAGGAAAAGACTCCCCCACGCGGAAACAGAGCGAACATCCACCTCCATGCAAACAAATGAAAGGCTAGAAAAGGGGGCGGGCGGTATCAGAGAACAGTGACAGCTGAGCCCAGCTGCACTCTGTTTGGGATCTGAAGAACAGAAGAACAAGAACGGAAAAGAGGAGGAGCTGAGCGGGTAAATCACAGTCATGTTGTCACTCTTTATATATATATATATATATATATATATATATATATATATATAAAACCAGTGCAGTAAATACAGTGAAAACTGCTGGGGGTCCTTTGTGACAGCTTCACCATGGCAACATTAAGTGAGTGAAATGAGGCTTGGCACTGTACCAGTAGGAGGCGGAGTCTCCGTTGACCATTTGTTTACCTTGACAGTGCAGCTGCAGTGCCACATTAACATCAGCAGACAACAGAAAACAGGTCAGTGAGTGAAAACAACACACTATATCAGCACGGAAGCTGCGACGACAGCGTGGAGGCGTGTCCTGCCATGTTTCTTGCCCCGCAGCTCTGAGCACAGAAGCTTCCACGCCGGCCATTTATGTTTGGAACGCTGTCAAAAAAGCTGCTCGTCGTGTTTCCAGGACACAATAGTGAACTGACAATAACCTGCAATGGTTCACACCGTCTGACATTTCACCAGCGTTGTCAACAACAAAGCAGACGGCGGAGTCACATCCGTTAAGACGGCTTTTGTTGCCAGCGTCATAAGTATGAAAACATTTATCAGCTACTTAAGCAAAGATTTAGTGATTCACAGCATGTAGATTATAAATGACTGTGTAGTTTTACGTCTCTTAAAAGGAATCGTCAACATCAGATCAGGAGGAGAAGATGTTCATATTTGTAAATAATATAATGAAACTTATAATAAGAGAACACGTAGAAACCCCTATGATTTCAATACACTTCAACATACATATTTTGTATGTTATGACATTTTTATGATACTAACCATACAGGGAGAAACACTGGGCATACCAATAAAACAAACAACCCTTTGTAGTATAATAAAAAAGGCATGAAAGATAAAAAAAAAAAACCTTCAGATAATGATCAAGAAGGAGCCGTTTGATGCGACGGTCAGAACGTTGCTTCCTTATTCAAACATGACAACAACCCTCCACACATAGGACACACAATACTTCTTTTAGAGTACAGGAAGCCACCTGAAAGTCTCATGTCAGTCCACAGCTCTCAACTACACAAGGTCAGAGGTCAACAATGAAGGCGCTCAGACACAATAGTGCTCTGTTGAAGAGCACAGCAGCAGTTTGAGAGAGACTTAAAAACACGTCTGCAGCATGTTTGAGTCCTTCAGTTGTTTTTAAAAAAAAATTTTTTAGGGAAGGTTTGCGGTCAGCGTGCCCTTTATGAAAAGACGTCCGGTGTCAACAGCTGCTAACGCCTGCATGTGCCTGCTAACTGACCAGATAAGAGTTTGTTTACATCTGACAAACCTGGCGGGCAGCTGCTGCCTCTTGGGCAACACATTCTCCTGACTTAACCCACTTTCCTGCGTTCCAAGTTCAATGAGCCAACACAGTTAGCTGCAATCTTACTTTATGGACTGACACCTTCACACCCAGTCACTGAGACAGGAAGCAGAATTCAATAGGCAGCAAACGCTTGTATTTGTGACACAGTTTTGCACAAACCTAAAGCTGAGGATGAGAGTATAATTCTGAAGTCCCTATTGTTTCTCAGGATGCTGTACTTATGCTTCATATTTTTGTTCTTTTAAACGTGAAAACATTTATAATTGACTTGTACATCATTTTTCACCTACTTTAGCTGATCATTAAAGCTATCACAAATGAAGCCAGGTGGTCAGTTTATCCTCCATTTAGGGCTTTTTTATTCACTTGACAGGTGCTGTCACAGCTTCAGGCCCTCTCCTCCACCAGTCTCCGCCACATGAAGTCTATTGTTTCTCCCTCCCCAAAAAAATGCCCTTGGGGAGTTGAAAAAGCCAACAGTCACTTGACAGGAGCGGAAGAAAGGAGAGACAAAATAACAGAGGGATAGGTGAGAAGAGGAACAGACGCAGCAGGAACTGGCTGTCTCCTTGGTTTCATCTACATTCCAGCTGCTTTGTGGCGCATAAACCTGGGCATTAGCGCTAATGCTAAACCTAACACGCCCACGCATCTCACGCATGCTTTCACTGCACTCATTTCCCGCAGCTTTGGTCATCAACTTTAAGAGTTTTACAGCCTGCTGCGAGGAGTGACAGGCAGCGTGTTTTGACTTCGGCAAGCCAGTCTGGACTTGACAGGGAAGGACAAAGGATAGTTAGTTAGTTAATTGAAGTGGATCAAATTAGTCAAGAGAGCAGCAGACAAGGGAGAGCAATTGGCATGAAACACTGAAACCTCTGATTTGGTCCCACTGGCTATCATTGGCTAAGGTTCAGGGTTTGAATCCAGCTCCGAACCTTTCTGGGTGGACTTTGCATGTTCTCCCTGTGCCTGTGTGGGTTTTCTCCTGGTACTCCGGTACTACTCTGGTTTCCTCCCACAGTCCAAAGGACACAGTAAAACTGCCCCTAGGTGGCGACCTGTCCTGTATTCCTGCCTCTCGCCCAGTGACCGCTGGGATAGGCTCCTGCACTCCCTGCCACCCTGAACAGGACTAAGCGCTGGTTCACTGAGGAAGTATGTATGTGACGTAAGCACATATACAGGACCAGTCGACTGTCGCAGAGAAAACCTGAAAGCAAACAGTAGGCAGTTATCATGTTCATCTGTCTGTCAGCAAAATTACTGAACAACAGATGAAGAGATTGCCAATAACATTTACATGAAATGTTGACAACAGGATAAGGTTAGACAGATGATTACATTTTAGTGGCGTTCCAAATCAACGTCTGGATCCATAAATCTATTGAAAAAACTGTCATGCCAATTCTTCTGTCTGAGCTTCTCATGGAGGTTCCACAACACAATGGCCATCCATCGTCCAAGTCAGCTGCTTACAAAGATATCTCATGAATCTAGGATAATAATTCTGGGTCAAAATTCTAGGATGAAATGAGTGGTTTGGTAGTGGTCCGCGCTCTCTGAGTGCTTTTCTAGTTATCGCTTTACAGGCAAGGTCCACATATAGAGTTCAAAATACAATCTAACATCAGAAATCAGGATAAACTATAGTATTTCATGCATCTTTATGAGCAGAAATGATCAAAGCAGTGTTCTGTAGCATAAACACAGCACGGTTTCGTTCCACTTCTCTCCCTTATGACCTCATTTAGACCTTTATACTTCCATTGACAAACAGTTGCGTTTGATATAAGCTGCAGAGCTGCTGGAAGGTAGACGTCTTTGGAAGAAACCAAGTCACGGTTCAGGCAATGAGTTGGAGCAACTCTTGGGAGGAGCATGACAAGTGAAGAAAATCACCTCGACTGAATGAGGGAAAAGATTCGGATGCAGCAATCAGCCAGATTGAAGGGGCTGTAACACAATACCAACGTGGTGTCATTACATGAGGGATCACTGCCCGACCCAGCTGCTATTTACATATAAATGCAGCCGTATGTGGTCAAGAGTTCACCTCTTCTTCCTTTGGAGCTGCGGATGAAGCCGCAACTTTCCTGCTTACAAGCCAGGCAGCAGTGTAATAACCTAAATCATAAAATGACTGGAACAGGATCTGTCTGGCAGATTTTACAAGCATTTACTCTTGCAGGAATGCTGCGAAACATCAGGGTGTTTCACAGTCTTTTTTTTTTTTCACCCCCTCACATTCCTTCCCCCCAGTTCTCCCCCTGTTCTTTGTCCTGACCGTTTGCACATGGAGGAGAAAGGAGACACTGGTGGCTTAATCCACAGCCAGAGGCATGCTCAAGCCATCTGGGCCCAAAAAACCAAACGTCAGGCCGCACCACGCAGGAGGAGGGAGACGGAAAGTTGAGCGTGAAGGACAGAAAGAGGGGAGAAAGAAAGTTGGGAGGTAAATTTGGAACATGGAGCGCTCAACACTCTACTATACTGTCTTTTGTGCTTCCCAGTCTTGACCTGTTGACCCCTCACATCCTGTTGCAGAGGTGCTGAGACGGAAAGCTGAGACGGTAGCTATAGGAGCTGCAAGTATGGAAGTGCTTCCGAAACGGTCTCTCCCTGGTTTGATTTTTGCACCCTCATCCTTCTGCTCCTGTGTTTACATCCACACCCTGAAGAACCTTAAAGTGGGGCGGGGGAAGGGGCAACAATAGTCTCTCCAACATTCCCACTCTCCTGCCGAGAGCACTCGTTTGTCTCCTGCATTCCTTTCCCCATTCATCTCTTTCTCTCACTCCCCTCCTGGCCAGAGAAAAAAAAAATCTTAATGTGAGGGCGGGTCCTGGGCAGGGAAGGCAATTACACATCCCAAAGGGGCCACATGAAAAGTTTGGAGCACTAGGAAAGGCCTCAGCAACATCGAATCATCAGAGTTGACTGAGAAAGTTTATTTCGTGAGAGGGAAAAAAGCAAGGCATATAAAGAACAATTCAACCATTGAGATAATACTATTACTTAAACATCTTTAATATGAACAAAGGTAACACTGCCAATTAGAATCAGAAGGTTTGCAGGAAATTTTAAGATAAATAAAATATTTAAACAGCAATAGCTAAGATACATACAATAACAGACCAGTACAAAATGGAAAATGATATTATGAAAGCAAGTGTCTTATGAAAAAGGAACGGCAATACTGATATGGGAAAACTCCTGAGACAAAATAATTATGAAACCACATTATGCCAACATAACTTTATTGCGTTACAAATGTTTTAAATAAGCAGCAATACAGTGGCTGTAACAATGTAATAGTGGCAAAAAATAAAATTAGAAATTTGATTTAACACTACAATTGTAGTAGGAAATTACAATTATTACGTTGTAAATATATATATTTTTTTGCAATTAGTAATTTCAATTCATATTTCAAATATTCAATATATTTTATTTTTTAAAAGAATCTTGGTTCGCTCAGGTTAATTGTTTACCTTAGTTTGATCTATAAAACCCTAGAGTGTCTTGACATGTGAAATCACTCCCCCTCAGTGTTTCTTCTCTTCTCTGTTTTCCTTGGTTAGTGAAGCAGCAAAGCTCAAAGAAAAGGAGGAGAAAACGGAGATGCATTCTTTCTCCCCCACTGGCTGTCTTTCTCTCTTTCTCCTCTTCCAGGGGTGAGCTGTGGCTTATTTTTAATGACTGGTTCAAAAAAAAAAAGAAGAGAAAAAGGAGGGAGAGGTAGCTCTCTTCTCCCCCCCCCCTCCTTCGTCGGCTGCTTAGTCAGACACACACACTACTGTAGCTGAGTCTGGGACTTTCACAGAGAAGTCTTTAATTTGCACCGGGCCGGGCCTCCCACACTGCAGAGCCCAAACCACCCACTTACAGCCGTGCACCACTCCTCCAACATGCTGGCTTAGCTCAAGAGCAACATGCACTACACTGTAACACTGTCCAGAAATATGCTTACCTCGACATATTCCCTGAAATCAAACAGCAGAATATACATGTAAACAGTGTGCATTCATCATCCCCCCCAAGTGAGCCGGCCCTCAGGATCACCACTGAGGAAATCCTTCTTCACCTTCTGATGCCAAAACACAGACAGGAAGAGCCTAAAGAAAAACCTGATCCTGCAAATAGCCTGTTTATGTCATGTTGCCGGAGTAATCCCCACTCAGAGTGAGGGGACAACAGGGGGGTTCACTGCAGTCCTTGCCATTCTTTGTGTTTGCCATAGTCTTGTCAGCTCCTCCCTGCGCCCCGCTCTCATTTTACCCCCATCTTATTTTAAACCGGAGAGCAGGGCTGACATTGTGTGGCTTCCTGTGTCAGAAGAAAGCCAAACACGGTTCTTCCTCCCTAAACGGCCGCTATCAAAGCATTCCAGGCCACGACAGGCTGGGTCCAATTAAGTCGTAAGTAAATACAAACACCTACAGCCACCGAGTCGTGCAGATTAATCCCGCCATTCGGAGCGTGTTCAGGCAGGAAATCGCCCTCCGTTCACGTTGGATGCAAAACCTTCAGAGATACATGTAAATAAGGTGGGTTCTACTCGGCTGCTGCAGGGGTCTGTGAATAACAGGTGATGGCACTGCATTGTTGTGCACTGGAGCAGGTTGTTTGACAAATGATACCTGCAGCATGTGTAGCATCAGCACAGGCAAGGCTGACACCTAGTGGACGACCAGGTATTGCAAATCACCTCAAACTGCTGGTTTAAGCAGGACGATGACGTCAAACAAAATGCACCTGGGGGGTTCACCTCCTTCCTTCACCAGTATGTCCACCTTCATCGGTGCCACAGTCTGCTGAAAGCCACATGGTTCTCCTCTCCGCTCTCTACGACATCGCTCCACTGCCATATCAGAGCCAGGCAGCAAACCCCAAACAACTGCCAAACACTGGACATTCATGAGTTCACCCTCAACCACAAGCATGTACCTCAATGGATGGTTTGATGGACTCCCTAAAGTGACGGCTATCTCAAACAAAATCAATCAATTATCACCCGGAAGCGCCTCTAGACTTTCTTCCTTACAGAAGTTCAAGTTTGTGCAAGTCGACAGTGACAGGAAGAGGTACTACATTCATCAGTACAGCTCCATATTCACCACTTCATTTTGAACTGTAACAAACTAACCACCCTCCTCAGTGCCCAACATCCAATACAACATTCACGAGTACATGAGTACTGAACCTTCTGACTCAAGCCAAAGTACTATATACTGAATGTTATTACTTGAGTCGAATCTAATCTAAACATACAGCAGCAATCAAAGAAGTGAAAAACTTTTTTCTACATTATTATGATGATATTAATAAGATTGTAATTATGAGATAAGATGATTAGAAATCTACAATATTCCGCCAAAATATACATTTGAAAAATGAAAATAAATATCAAGTCTAACATTGTTAATTTCAGAAAATTAAAACTATAGAGACAATTAATCGAATTATTCATCAATACGAGCCAAAGACACAGGACTATATGTACATGCAGGTTATGTACAAGAAGATCTATGTGAAGAGTGAATCCCTGTGATATCAAAAATTAAAAGAAAACAAAATGTTCACTCGAGTGTCTCGAGTGGCTAGCTTCACATGGCCAGAGCCCGACTGAAGACAAACTTAGACCTCATGAAACTGTGACTACACTGCGGTGACAGGTTGGCAAAAGTCAATGATTTGGTGGTAATATCACGTGATTCCACAAACTTTTTTTAGCTGCTTCCCATGTGATCGTGACCCTTTTAATCACACCTATTTTGCGTCAGCGCTTTTCAGACATCATTGTTTAGGTCTGGAGGTCAGAGCTATCCACCACAGCAGTTTCCAGGCGTCCACTTTTTAACCAGTTATTTTCTTGATTCAGAATGGTGCATGAACCTGTAACGCTTCAGTGTGTGTGTGTGAGTGAGCCTGAGGCGCATCATTTCATCATTGTCATCATTTCTACTGTTTACTCAGAGAGGCCAGTCTTGGACATGACTCTGACAGGGACGAGGCAGACACTGTGCGGACTACGGTGGTGGATTCTATTCTGTAAATGAAGGATCAACTGCCAATTGCTCAGGGAGTTTAAAATGACAAGGAAACACAAGGACACTCAGCTGTCATACGGTGCGCAGCCTTGCTCTCCTCCCTGCTAGACCTCTCCCCTAATTACATATAAAGTCAGAAATGGAAACTTCAGATTAAATCAAATCCAGCAGGAAATATCCAGCAGGCCAGTAAACAGCAGCTAAGCTCACACAGACCTGCTCCTGAGCTCAGGTCAATCAAAGGGCCACTGTAATGCAAGTTCCCACTGGTTCACATTCTCAGACGGTGGTGACAGGATGAAGTAATTACTGAGCGGCTGACACACCAGCACGGATTTATCTGCAGCAGGAAGTCAGATCACAGTTTACCCACATCCTCGCAGAAGGAGGAATACACACAGATGTATTATACTTGGTCGCTGATATAAACACAGGCCTATAGTAGTAGAGCTGAGCAACTCTATGCAACTGGAATACCAGTCTGCGAGCTAGTAGTTTGCTTCCAGTACTCATGAAAAACGGTGTCTGGAGGGGAGCTGGCGCGAGGATGTGGGTGGCCAAATTGCTCATTCAAAGTTACTGCGCTCAGACAAGTTGTCGTTGCTCATCTCGCTGAGCTAATGTCTTGACAGCACCTCGCATTTCTGTCCTGTTATTGGTCCTTTTTCAGGTGTCAGCTTGGATATGGCCATCATTGATAGTTGGCCACAGAACATTCAGAAAAGGCTGTTTAATGTGATCCATGTTGGATTGAATGAATACGCATTGCGAATAAGAGGCTGTCCTGGCGCCAACCAAGAGGGAATCGTGGAGGTTTTTACTGGAAGAGAACATCTTCTGTTTCTTCCTCAGTGTACGTGAAGCTTCCCCACATGCCTCGACTCGGCCCTGGTTTCCTGTCAAACACTCCTACCTGCACCATCAAAGCAGCAGGAATGACAACATCACGCAGGTGTGCGTGCAGCAGACACAGAGGAGAGGAGCAGAGACAGATGAGACCGGAGCACTGTTTAATTTACATCCCTTCTTTGAATAATAATTCCACCTCAGAGGTGGAGAGCTTTGATCCGCTGACACGCAGGTGGATCTCACATGCAGACATTTGCGCTAAGACGGAGCTTGGTCTATCCCTGTAATTAACGGCAGGGTGGGCAATAAAGACTGCGCCTCTCTGGGTGTGTGAGGAAGACACATGGCAGGAAGTGAGGCTGGAGATCACAGCAACATTCTTGCACTGTCGCTGATGTTTGATCTCCATGTCTTTGGGCAAACATACATCAAAATATTCAGTCATTCATAACTAAGGAGTGCGATTTCAAGATAAGATGTGTTCCTGCTCTGGTATCTACTTCCATCTTTACACACTCCAACTGACAAGACATGACATGCACTTGACGAACACGACCACTGCACTTAAAGAACCGGCAGAATGCGAGGGTGGACAAAAAGGAGCCTGGCTCCATCTAGTGGTGGGAAATGGAAGCGCAAGTAAAAACCGCATGCACAAGACAAAACTGCCAGCAAAATAATATTTTATGTAATATTTCTGACGTATTACATGCCCAAGGTTTCACAGTTCGATTTAATAAAATGGGTAAACACAGAACGCAGGTGATCCTCCTGGTTCAAAGAGAGTCTCTGACAGGCCAACTTTGTTGCCACCCAGGATACTTAAAACAGATCACCAGAAATAACGTAAAGAAGTTCATGTCATATAGTGTGTGTTCCATTATTATTTCTTGTTTGGAAACACAGAAGAAAGCACTGTTTCTGGTTCCTCTGTCACCCACACTACCTCAGTCTGGGACTGTCCACGATTATTTTCAGCAGGTGTTTCATCAGTGGAGTGACAACACGATAATTGCTTCTTAAAAGACACACGTCCTCACATTATGCACCTGATAAAAACACCTTCTCTCACATGTCTAGTTGCCTGGTTGCTGATGAGCCGTCTCCTCCGACCCACAGAAAGAACATCCTAAGAACAGACTGAGGGTGACATTTGTCTGTCGGGGACACGAGCAGAAAGAAGCATGACGAGTTCACAGAACATACATGCTCCATGGCAACGGAGTTCAATTAACACTTCGGCTTCACACTCAGACTTTGTTTCTCTGGGTGCTGCTAAACAGTCTAAAAATAATGCACTTTCTCAGAGGATTTTATATCACACTGAAAAAGACTTTTTCCCCTCAGTGAAGTAATGGTTTACTAAATATTTGGGTTTAAAAAAAAAAAAAAAAAAAAAAAAATATATATATATATATATATATATATATATATATATATATATATATATATATATATATATATATATATATATATATATATATATATATATATATATCTCACATAAACACAGGCATAAGACCATCAGTCTAATATCCTGTTGAGGTTTCTGCATGCATTGTTCCATCGCTTGCCAACCTCACGCCACATGCTTGGGGTGAGCATTCATTGTACAGGTCCTAAAGTTTGTTACCAGGTGTTAGTCGTGATGCTTTCTAACATCTGTACCCAGCAAAACTCCATTTCAAGATCATCAATCTAGATCATATCAAGATGTGAACAAGAGCGACATATGGGTGTTGAAACGACAAACTCAGCCCTGATCCTTTATGTGCCACCCTCCATGTGGCTTCAAACGGGCACTTGCAATGTGGAAATGCACTTTCCTAAACATCACACCGACTCCAGGCGTTATTGAATCACTCTGACACCAATGCATTCGAGCGGCGATGCAGACTAAACGTGCAGAACTTCTCACCGCCTGGAGTAAAAACATTTCAGGTTACAGCTCAGGCCAGCACTAATGGTTGCAACGCTTTGTGAGGAGAAACAAATGCTCCTCAGGGCAGAGCAGATCCAGCTGCAGTGAGTGTAATGGGATTTGCAGAGAAGGGAGAAGCTTTTGTTCTGCCCCGGCAGGGTGACAGGTGTGTGACTAAGTGCTGGAACATTAAATACGCCTATGTTTTCATTTTCATTTTTAGTATGATTATTAAAACTTATATTGAACTCTGTGTTGATTAACTCTTCAAAGACAAAACTTGCTCTGCTATTACACCTGAACAGAACCAAAACTCTGCTTATTTGGCCTATTTATTGCACCAAAGTCTCTTCCAGAGAAAATGCGTGAAAGTGTGTGATCATACTTTGATTCATAAGATATTTCGATTAAGTGGCATTCTGACTTTTTCCATACATCTTCATTAAGGAATAAAATACCACCATTTTGGTTCAAGACTCTGCACTGCTTTCGACCATATTAGAGTGTCTCCCATGCACCTCGTACAATTCAGAAGGAGGCTGTGTTTAGATGCGGGTGATATTTCTGGGATGCAGCAATGAATGATGTTTTAAGCATGTCAAAATGTAAAGAAAAGAATGGAGGAATGGAGTTCATTTCTGAGCTACGGTTTAACAGCACTCTATATTCACATGATAAAAAAAATCAGTTTTGGTTGTCAAGATAGTGAAAATAACGCTTGTGCTTGGCCACAATTAAAACACAGTGATACGACACGTGAGCAGGTTTTGTAGCTGCAACAGTAATTGGAAACTAACAACAGAAAACTAGAAATTCTAAAGCCTTGTGCCATTGTCAGCAGCTGCAATGAATAGCAATTTGATTCTACGTGGGGTGTGTGATATGTTTTACTGGAGGAGCACATAATCTCATGTGACAACCACCTAGTCTGACCCATCCAGGCGTGTGTTCATATGTTGGGCTCAGCAGGATATGAAGGCTTTTCCAAAAATAGAAAGCAGAAAGCTTGCAGGTGAGCTGGCATAGTTGGTGAGCGTGAACTGAAGTATCTGCATGACTCTCCCGCGAGCACGCACACACACTGATCACAAAGCACACAGACTCTGTGACTCTGGCCTCAGCACCAGAGAGCCTGAAGATGAAAAGCTGTCCAAGTTCCACATGGGCTACAAAGTCTGACCTAAATTCCTGGCCATGCCATGGTGGTGGGATGAGATGGCAGCTGGACGACTGGGCGCTGCTATGTTGTGACACACACTACACCTGTCGCCTGCTGTCAGATATGTGATACAAAACAAGACTAAAATAGCTTTTCCTGGATGTCACACAATGAAGATGAAAGTAAAAAAAAGGATTTCAGTTGCCTAGTTTCCAGGTAGGATGATAAGAAAAAAAAACTCTATTGGCAATGAATATAAAAGTTAGCGAAATTTCCATTTTTGCACAAACTGGACATCTATTCCTGTCTGTTTCTATTGTGTTAGCTGCCTTGTCACTGTCACTTTTATCAAGGAAGCAAAATAAAACACTTGCCACGACTGCTTTCCCATCAAATATTTTACCTCCCAATAGACCACATCATCATCGGTTTATATATATATATATATATATATATATATATATATATATATATATATATATATATATATATATATATATATATATATATATGTGTGTGTGTGTGTGTGTGTGTGTGTGTGTGTGTGTATGACGGACAGGGCAGACTCTTGGGAGAAAAAACAATAGAGTAATAATCTGAGCATTTTTATAGGCTTTAAAATGACCAGAATAGAATAGATATTGAACTTCGAATATTGACTTAACGTAAACTGATATTAAGCGAACTCCAAATAGTTTCAGACGCGTGGTTAAATGTCCAGTTTTCCGCGATGTGTGGATGAATAAGCAAAATAGCGGGGTGGGGACATGGCGACCACAGCTACTTAACTGAATGGCTCCCGTTTACAATTTCAAAGTTGAACTAATGCGTTCCTTACACCCCTTACATATGGTACGTCAAGAAAGGATGATATTCTCATTTCGCCTTATATCGCCTTATATATCACCCTCCCTCTTCATAGCGTGTTGGCACCGCCACTCTTATTTTGAAAGTGACCTACCGGCGCTTCCTCCTAGCGTAGCAAACATTGCGCTAGCGTCAAAGACCAAACAAACTACTTTTACTCACGCAAGCGAATCCAGTAGTCGCACATGGTGTAAACGGCGCTGTACAGACACTGAATCAGAGCCATTAACGTGGCGAGCTCGCAGAAGAAACTGCCGCACGTCTTTTTTTTTCGTTCAGTCTTGCGATATTGGATCTGATGACAGGATGAGGGCGAGCTTGGAACTCCCCCCCGCCCCAACACCACGTCAACCCCGGACAGTCCCGCCAGCATCCTGATACCACCGCGTTTGTTTCGGTTATTTATAAACCGCATCAGTCACCCGAGCCCAGTGTAACATGGCATTTATAAATTATTGCGAGCATTGGAGAGAATAGGAACCATTAAGTATAAAAGCTTGCCATATGAGCATTTAAAGAGCTGACTTCCTGCATCAGCACAAGGCTTCAGTCAGTTAAGAGTTGGTTGAAATGGCCAGTGAAAGGAAGATAACTGTGACACTAATATATATATATATATATATATATATATATATATATATATATATATATATATACACACACACCTCACCTTCACCTTCTTCTGCCGCTTATCTGGGGTCGGGTCGCGGAGGCAGCATTCGGAGCAGGGAAGCCCAAACTTTCCGATCCGCACAAACCTCCTCCAGCTCATCCCGGGGGATCCCGAGGCGTTCCCAGGCCAGACCGGAGACATAATCTCTCCAGCGTCTTCCCTGGGGTCTCCTCCCGGTAGGACATGCCCACCTCCTCAGGGAGGCGTCCAGGGGGCATCCGGATCAGATGCCCGAGCCACCTCAGCTGGTACTCCTCACCCTGTCTGTAAGGGTGCGCCCAGCCACCCTGCGGTGGAAACTCATCTCAGCCGCTTGTATCCGCGAGCTCATCCTTTTGGTCATTACCCAAAGCTCGTGACCATAGGTGAGGGTGGGAACGTAGATCCATCTGTAAATCGAGAGCTTCGTCTTGTGACTCAGCCCCCTCTTCACCACGACGGTCCGAAACAGCCACCGCATCACTGCTGCCACTGCACCAACCCGTCTATCAATCTCACGCTCCCCTTTTCCCTCACTTGAGAACAAGACCCGGAGATACTTGAACTCCACCACTTGGGGCTAGAACTCTCCACCGACCCGGAGAGAGCAAACCACCTTATTCCGGCCAAGAACTATGGCCTCAGACTTGGAGGTGCTGATCCCCATCACGGCAGCTTCACACTTGGCTGAGCAGAGATGAAATTCTGTGGTTCTTTTGTCCATAAAAGTGATGAACAGAACCGGTGACAAAGGGCAGCCCTGGCGGAGGCCAACATGCACTGGGAACAAGTCTGATTTACTGCCGGCAATGCGAACCATGCTCCTGCTCCGGTCATACAGGGACCGGACAGCCCCTAGCAGAGGGCCCATATTCCCGGAGCACCCCCCACAGTACACCACGAGGGACACGGTTGAACGCCTTCTCCAAATCCACAAAGCACCGGATGGGCGAACTCCCATGAACCCTCAAGCACCTGATGGAGGGTATAGAGCTGGTCTAGTGTTCCACAACTGGGCCAAAAACCACACCGTTCCTCCTGAATCTGAGGTTCGACTATTGGCAGAGATTCGACACTATATATATATATATATATATATATATATATATATATATATATATAAAACAGTATACAGTGCCTCTCCTGCATGTTGACATTACCAGGCCAAGTTCTGTGCCACTGTGGAATCACACGAAGCCCAGAGCAACTTTTTTCCTCCACTCTCTCATCATATTAGCCGAGCTGACATACGTCAAACAAATGGCTGCTTCGCTGGACGAGCTGTGAGTGGGCGGGTGCGTGTGTGAGCCGATAAGCACCGGACTGTGCAGGATGTGATTTGACCAGGCGTTGGTGGTGCGAGCCCCACCGGGGCTCTCATTAACTTACATTCAGGGCATCCCGAGACATCTCTCCGAGGCCTTCCCTCTTCGTAAGTCTCGGGAAAGTGCCAGTGACTGTTTTATTTTATTTTTTTTTATTTGGCGTAAGGGCAGCACATATGAAGGGCGTAAAGGGATTGCAGTAACAGACTACACCCCCCGGGGGCAGTGTTGCACAAGAGATACATTCTCGTCTGCTGGACCAGCTGTGCATACGATTAAGGCAACTAACAAACGATGATTTATGAAGATAAACGACACATTGCAGGCAACGAATAAGACCTGATTATTTACAGTTTTCACAAGTAGAACATGAGTTGATTATATTGAAAACATAAGCGCTGACAATTGGATGAGACACTTTAAAAATTGTATCAGTAACAACACCGTCGTCTTAAAAAGAATCATGTATTAAAAAGTATTTCATAGACATAGAGGTATTATATCACTTCTACAATACATTTTAGCTAAAATTATAACCCTTGAGTCAGCTAGAATCAACCCTGGTTTAGAATACAAATATAAAAATATATATATTTTAAAAATAATAATTAAAAACATCAAAAATGTATTTAAACTAACAATGTTTAACAGGCTTCACAGTTGTTCAAACAAAAATAAAAACAGCTTCAAATGAAAATGGTGACCTTGTTAATCTTTGTTTTTTTTTGCCAGCTTCTTCACGTTTAATTTTTCAAATGCTTAGTCAAGGCTTAATTCATGTAATTTAGAGGGGAAAACACAACACCACCTAAGACTTTTGACACCATTGCAAACTTCTCTGCTCCAGGAATTAGTGTTAGGTGTGTGAAGGTTTGTGGTACCTCAACATAGCCAGCTACACTCACACTCACTGACAAATAAAGGGTGAATTACTTAGCAATTTTTTTTTATTCTATACAATATAATATGATCAATGTTTGACTACTCATCAACATTAAGTCCTGAAATCTAAACCACAGTGCCGTGACACATGATGCTGCAGAGTACTGAAGGGTTTGGAGACATCATTGATGCAAGACTGCCCTTGCCTCACCACATCCATGGGCAACCTTGAACTCAACAAGTGTACTGTGTTTCTTTCCTCACGGTGACTGTAATGGGTATGTCAACCACTCAGAACGCTCTACTTGGTGAGGCATGGCTAACACAACAACTGCAGATGGTCACAATCTGCACATACAGTACAAAGACGTCATTCATACCTAATGTTCTGTCTTTGCAGCGAGACTCTGCTTCTTTGCTAAGAGGTGGCGTGTTCAGAAGTGACAGAAGTTGGAAACCAAAGGCATGTGTTCGACAGAATCATCATTAAAAAAGGGTCCAACGTGCGTCAAACACGTCTTTCCAAGGATCCTTGACAGAGAGTGTTGTTCAGGGCTGCCAGAAATTCACAGCCATTTGATTAAACAGCGTCTTACACGGGCACGGGGAGGAAAACAACCCTTTTCAGCAGATCCCTCTACACTGCTGAAAAATAGATGGTGGGAAAATGCGGCTGTGTTACTGACAGCAGTTCAGGAAGTCGGGCAAACGGATGGCGAGAAACAAAAGCCATGGCAGGCTTCCCAGACTTAAGATCCATGTGCACTGGAACTAAAGGTCAGTGCCGCTCTCACTCTGAGATTTACCCGGGCACCTAGCTGTGGGGAATTTAGCCCCACTGTTGTGTGAGACACAGTTAGGAGGTGATGAATATATTAACGGGAGTCATGGATGACGAAGCCAAGCCCTGGAGGAAACCACTGCTCAGGATTTCACAGCTTAATGAAGACTATGTGCTCTAGATGCTTTTAAGAAAAGATATATGTGCCACATCATCCATCTCAAGTCATACAGTGTTGGAGAGAGTCCTCGAAAACCTGTGTGGGTTTGCTTCAGTCGTGAAGACAAAAGTGATCAACGGCAGCCACGTGCTATTCAAAGAGTCAAGATCAAAAGGCGCCCATTTTTGTTCTCACACTGATTCAGGATTAAACAGGTCTTCGATAAAATCAGGCCTCATCGGCTCAGTGGGAAACTGAGGAGTCACAATTGGATGCTCTGTGAAGCGTTGGGTTGTGGGTGATATTCCACTAGGGCTAAACTATTCACCATAAACTGCAGCTGGGTTTCACATGAAAGGCATTTTCATACAGCACATCCCTCAGCTATGACTGCCGTGAAGCAGACATTATATAAAGCATACTGTGCAAGTCTATTCAAAAGCACCTTTACTCCCTATTCAGGAAATATCCATGGCCTTTTGTTCCGTCAGTCTGCCTGTGAGCAAGAAGCTTCAGCACGTATAACTCTGATACAGATGCATATACATGCTGTGGTTCATTGAATGCACGCTCAAGTTGAATTAACAGTGATACACACTATGGGAACAGGGAACCTCCGGCTGTCCTCATTTTTGCAAGAACACCAGATTTTGACAGCAACAGAAGCAGAAACAGTGCACTGAACCAAAAGAGAGCCTCAGTCGCAGTCTTGGGCAACAGACTAAATAAAAACAGGACTTGTTTCAGCCAGCCTGGGTTCTATATCAGGAAGTATAATTCAAGAAGTTAGTAAATTCATACAAAGATATGTTGTATACAGATGATGCTACATTTTTTATCTTGTTTCTAAACTCATAAATTGCTTTATAGTGGACTCAACTGAACTGTTTGAGGAAGCATTTATTATTTTGCTGAGTATTGCATTCGCATTCCTAGCAAATGTAAAAATGCTCTCATTAGCTGGGCAGTAGCACAGATTATACAGCAATTCCTTTTTTCAATAGTTGGGTGATTTATTGCAGAAGAATGCAGTGTTTTTCTAATGTAAACTATAAAAAAAGAAGCATTTTTGTCTTTGGACGTCTCAGGAAATCAGGTCTTACATGCGTCACGCGTCCACCTGCTTTGTGAGAGCAAACAATAACAAACCAAGCGTGAACTGAGAAAAGAAATGCCAGCAGCAGAGCGGATGTCCTTCAGTTGAACAACAGAAGCTGGAATTATCCTCTCCAACAACAGCCATAAGCGGACAAGGATGAAGAAGCCCGACGCTGGGTGCACCATGGAGGAAAAGCGACCTACTTATGCAAATGACTCTGGCATTTGGTGGTAGTTTAGCAACTAAATTGTTGAGTTTCAGAAGACAGCCAAGACCTCCCAGGTGGTGAGTAAAGGCAGTCCACAGAAACATCATTAGCTTTTAAAGAATCCATCGACTTCTGCTCTGCTCAGGGTCCACCTTCAGTATTTACCCTGGACTTTCACATCAATCACAGATCAAGCGTTCTTTTGCAAACCCAATTATGTATCTGTGCCCTTCATTCATTCACTCACCTCAAGCCCGCCTCTATTTAGACCAGTGATTCTTAACCATAGGGCAGAGGCCCATGGTTGGGCTGCAAGCGCCCCCTAGAGGGCCGCTAGAAGTTTTTTGTTTCACACCTCTGAGACGTGAGATGCTCAGTTTTAATACACTTGCTACACGGTGGCAGAAGTGAGTCACTGAATTGACTTGACAGCTGCAAATTTGTGACAGTAACCAGCTATGAAGAAGTTCTTGAAAAAAAAATGATGAAAGTGATGGCGCCCCTCCAACAGTAAGAACTGTTCACCTATTGGAGCAGTTTTTAAAATTAATTAGAACATTTTATAGCGATACTTTCATTTACACTTATCTTCTTTTGAGTTTATTTATGAAAAAGAAAATATTTCATGATATTTAGATGTTTTATATTTATTTTATTCAGAAATTTATTCATGACATTTTTCCAATTTTCTCAACAGTTTGCATCAAGGGTTTTTTTCTACTTTTTTTCTTCAGTAATTTGACGCAGATGACTTCTGCTGCTGGTATTTTCCAGTGGGCAGATGGGGAAATATTAGTTACAATACATAATCTTCTCATTTAAAAGTCAAGAAAATATACCCATATTGTATTTGATGAAATGTCTGGAAGTATTTAAAGTTATGAGATTACATTCAGAATTAGATTCAGATATTGAGGAAACATAAGTCAAATGTTTGCATTAAAGGTGATGAGACAGTCAGTGTTTTCTGGATGATATCCTGAGCTTTACCCCACAGAGTAGACTCAAGTGCCATGTGAACAGGTTGTTTGTGAGTGCACGTGTGCATGGCAGCAGAAAATATTAACTTCTAACATACTTGACACTTTCTCTTGAAATGATGTGATCAGTGTTTAAATGACTTATTCAGAGAGCAATCAATAGCTTAGCCACATATCTAGTGTAGTTACACTATTACACTACACCATGATATGTGGATGCTGTGAAGTGTTGGGCAAACAATGCGTGGAACAAGGGTGCAAAGAAAGCCCTGTCAGTCCATCCTCATTGTAAGGAGTACAGAGCAGCACATGCTCATAAGGAGCAAGTGTCCCTTCCTATTGACAGTGGAACTTGACATTGAAGTTATCATGTAAAGACATTTTCACTGCCAACACATGATCAGACGAAATCCTGACAAGGAAAAAAGGAAGAGCTGGCATGCATGGCAGATGAGGGAGACTAAGTGGAAAGGTGCTCTGTAGTTAAACATGCTATTGAATTGCTTCTTGGGAAACGTGGGATCTAATGTTTTTTTGGAGTTTGGCCTCAACTGGGGAGAACAGTTAAGCATATCTGGGCCTCTGCTGCCTTAATTTATCCTCCTGTGAGTTCCCTATCTTCAATCCACCCGCTTAATTATCTGCATTCGACGAACTATTCAGTCTGTCCTAATGTGTACTTCTGAGGCGGAAAGAACATTAATTTTACATGTCTCTCTGTGAATGTGGCACATTCTAATAAGCCCTGGTTGATTCAATATGCAGGGTAGTTAGTGCGGTCTTGGTTGAGTATTTTAAAGGGGATTGGTTTTATCGCGGCAGCGTCTTTCAGAACCACGTGGAGGCACAGCACCTCAGGGACGCGTCAGAGCAGCCAGGTAGAAATCTCAACTCTCAATGACTAGAATTTGATTTCTTCTACTTTCTAATTATCAGATGAAAGCTAAAAGAAACCTTCACTACACAAGAACTATTAATATCAACAAAAAGATTCACCTTGAGAATGAATCTGAAGCCATGAGCTGCCACTTGTTGATGATGTCACGCTATCCAGAATGGCTCAGGGATTTATTCATGCTTTTATTTGATGGTGGATGAAGCACTAAACCTATGTCTAACCCCTGAACAAAACAAATGAATACAAGTTGGGTTTTTCAGCCACTTAGTAAACGGAAGGACAGTTTGGCCAGTCAGGGCCTCCAGGAGGAGGAGCGCCATCACATTCACCGGGTCATTTTTTTGTTGATATATAGTAAATGTCACGTGTTGGAAAGTGTTGGAAGCATAGTTTAATAAGTAAAACGTTGCAAAAAAAAAAAAACGTTGATACATAGCATAGTGTAGTGTCAGCCCGGATACATTTACATTTAACAATAGATGAGCAGCGTCCACATTGATGATTGATTCATTGGCTTCAATTGTCTTGGGCTTAATCTCAATTTATTTATAACTGACAAAAAAACAATATTTAATCCAAATCCTGTAAAAACCTTCTTTTGCTTACTCACTGCATTAAATCCAGACACACCTCATACATGAGATTGTGCTGTTGGACGGAGGTGAAGTTCCAAAACCTCAAGAAGCACAAAAATATTTTTTCATTTATTTTTCTTCCTATTGTCTTCATCCCAACAGTCCAAAGGGGAGCGAGCAGAGGAGACTAAGTACGACTTCTACAGATGAGATTAATGAGGGTGATGAATTGCACACTAATGAAGCTATGGCAGTGAGCAGAAGCTGAACTATGGCTGCCCCACTAACCGCTGCACACTCCGTAACTGCATCAACAACTCGCACAGGGCTTCACTTTCTGTGGATATTATGACAGTAGATACAGATGAAGGGTCGGAGAAAACCAAAGTCACAGCGATGGCAATAGTGAGAGTATTAACCTGCAGACCGCATGCAGGACTGTGAGGCAGGGCCATGCCCTTGGATTCCACTTTGAACAGCTGCTGCTCATTTTGAGTTAGAGCAGGCTATAACTCCTGGACTCCATTCACTAAACCACAGGAGTGCACAGAGAAATTTGCCTCTGCCACTTTTGCCCATGCCACTGACTGGCCAAGTAGCCACGCTAGGTTCCAGCAACAGGAATAAGATAAAGGAAATCAATGACAGGTGCTGATGTTTCATCGCAGTAACTTTCATCACAGTCAGTTTTAGGAGTCACAAAAAAAAAATGCTGTAAAGAAATGCACCACATTCCATCCCAGTCAATAAAGCCTCAGTGTCTTGTGTGTAGCAACAGAACATGTAGCAACAACAGGCAGCTGTCTGGCCTTAACACAGTCAAGTCAGTGCAACACTTCACCTGATAGATGGTCTTCATTATCTCTCTTTCCTCCAGGGGTGAGAGGAGCTGCGATTCTCTGACTGGATGGTATCAGCCCATTTTATAGATCAATATCTTGCACCGCACAATAGAACCATCAACTCAATCCTCCACGGCTTTTAATTTCGCCATTAGCCTACGCGCTCCATGTTTGAGGAGTGAAGGGCTTGGCAGCAGATTCATATTTAAACTCATTTATTAGAGGAAATAGATGGGACACTTGCTGCAGCTCGGAGGAAAATCGCAACATTAACTAAACGTTTGCGCAGGATCAATTTCAAGCCTTTTGAATTGATTGAGCCAGTTTGGCAGTAAATAAGTTAAACTAGCTTGTCGCTTCGGCTGGAATATGATCCCTTTTTATAGAGTAACAGGGAAGCAGAATAAAGGTGAGACGGTGAATGCTGGGCACAAGCTTTCAGGAGCACCAAACTTAAAGTGTGTTGCGCGTCTCTGCTCAGATATTCAGTGACAGCTGGTTGAATGACCCTTCTGTGTTTTAAAATCATCCAATGGAGTGAAGCAGAAGTGTCAAGCCTAAACCCAGAGGGAACCCACATTAAAATGCAGACTAATTCAAGTTTTAATAAGGAGCATAACAAACTACCAAAATGCATTTTATATTTGAAGGTGACGTCGCATGAAAAAAGTGATGAGCAAACCTTCAGAAAGCTAAATTATACACCTGAGCTTGTTTTCTAACATGAAATTCATCAGCTAGTAAACACTTGGGCTGAATTCCAATTCCTTCCTTAATCCTTAACCTCAGTCCTCACACAAGTTACCAGGAAGAGCAAGGGCTGTCCCACTTCTCAGGAAGCTAAGTTGAGGAGTGAGGTGGAGAAAAGCAGCTTCTTCAATTTTGAGATTCGCCAGACCTTACTTTAGGATAGGGGAAGACCCGGACTACCCAATAGGCAGTGATGGCCCATCTCTCATACGCCTCCTCTTTATTTGATCATTTGTCTGTTGTCCTTAAGGTCAAGTCGGTTCCGACTGCCAACATGGCGACTCCTCAGTGCAACGTGCGGTTTGAAGGCTTTTCACAAAGTAGCCCCCCACAGTCTGAGGACCTATCTGCACCTAAGAGGTGTCCCATTTCTCATCCACACACAGCCCTTCTTGGTTCTTGGTTTGGAGGGCTGCGGCTGAGAGTAAAGATTGATGATATTTGTGCAATGGCAGATCAAAGCAATGATCCGTACATGTCAGCCAATCATGCTTGGCAAACGGCCTGCTTGACATACATTTTGTTTTGCCGTATAAATGTTTCACGTGTGCTGGAGCGTGTAAACAAATCTGTTACTCATTAAAACATTAAGATGTGACGTCACAATATGACAGATTCCACAAGCATAGAGGCCTTTTATACCGTCAACGATGTAGCTATATCATTTTCTTAGCAACTTAACTTTTCAATTCAGGGACAACAGGCAAAACATTTTTTTTTTCTTTTCTTTTTTAATGGTGAAAAAAAGGCAGATTCAATCTGCTGCAACTCACTGTTGATGTCTGGGGTATAATATATACACCAAAAGGTAAATAAAGCATATAGAACTTTGTTCACATCACATTGCTTTTCCAGTGATATTACTATTTGTAGAAAATTAGTTTGCAAATCTATTTGCAAGATTTATATTGAACACACAAACAGCAAAGCATATTCATATTGAAGTGCAAGAGAACATGTTATTTATGTTCTTAAAGCACAGCATGTGGAGAAATGTTTAGAAAGTGTTTGATAAACTAAAAGAAATAAATTGTGCAAATGTCATTGCCACATTAAATACAATATGACATACAGTTTCAACAATAATAAATAAACATGAACGACATTAACAGCATTTTATACTTAGTTTCATTCACCGGTGACTTTTGCAAACTTCAAAAGCTTTCACATTCATTTTAGAGCATATACTACAGCCCAAAAGTCAACGGATAGTAGGCTTCAACGATGAGTTGCAACAGACACATTCTGTCCTTTTTAACTAAAGACTAAATGCCTAGTAGCTCTGCCTTGAGAAAATAATTCACATACACAGGGCTTGAACGCAGCAAGATCAGACAGCGAAACCTTATTGTGGGGAGCACTGCGGATGAAAACAGTTCAGGATTCCAATGGAGACACATTGTAATAAGCGCCCGCTATCTTAAGAAGTTCACCAAAGCGGCCAGCTGTCGATGCGAGAACCACTCACCATCAATACTGCATGTTGAAGTGCTGGAAAAGCCCAACACTCCAGACCACGAGCATCACAAGGGGGCTAAAATAAGACCAGGCTGCGCTGATCTTTACAGCTTGAATAAGCGCTTATGTGGAGGGGGGAAAAAAGTGCCCTGCATTTGTCATATTGAATCCAAGGAGAAAGTGGGTCAGGTGGATAATAATGTGCAGAGTTTGGGACTTGCAAAGTAAAACTTCTCCCTGAACTGACGAAAATCGTTTTTCATTCTGACAACTTCAAAGTATAAAGACAGAATCTGCCGTATCGATGGTCATTAATGATTTATAGCTGCTGTTTGCATCAACATTAGTGTTCATTTATTTATCGGTAACTGTACATACAAGCTAACATACAGCTCATCAATAATTTCTAATCTCTGTGCAGCCATCAATTAAATACGGGCTGCAACGTTGTTACTAACCTGTGCTGCTCTGGATGGTTCTGACAGTGGTGGTGGTGGTGCGTGGGGGCGAGTGGTTCCTCCTGCCGCCTGCGACCGCGCTGTCCTCTTCGTCCTGTGAGCATCCCTTCTCGATGGCACGCACGTAGCTATGGCTCCGCATGCGAAAGCAGCCAGGCATGGGCAAGTCCAGGGCGTCCACCGCCTGTGACTCCATTTCGCTGAACACCGACTCGCACACTGCCTCTATCTGCCCGTTCACCTCCACCTCGCTAACCTGGGAACAGAAGCAAACACACGCATACAGAATGTGCATGTAGGGACACAACACAACAACCAGAGCAACATTAAGAAAACAAAGACGGAGAATAAAAATGCAAGTGAGAGACAGAGGAATGATGAGTCGAGCAAGAAGTTTCCAGTGATTAAAGCTTCACAAGGATATATGGTGGAATAAATCAGGAAATAGAGGCAGCACCAGTGGAAGAGGCCCAGCCGGACCCTGATTTACTTTCCCCGCTTCCCAAAATGCTTTGAAAATACACAGACAGCACACTACACAGTATATAAAGCATAAACTAGCTGGAGCTGAATGAATTGGTGAGAAGTTCAAGAGGCAAGATAAGTTGATGATTTAAGATATACAATGTGTTTTAGTACCTAGAATCCTACATTTGCCTGGTTTATACCCATCCATCTACTGTCCTCTGTTTAATTCTTGGAGTGTCACAACGCCAGCAGTCAACAGAGGACCAGGCTAAACAAGAGACACAATCCCTCCAGCGTCATTTCAAAACATTCAATGCAGGTTTATTAGCAGAGCCTGTCAGACGTACAATTATGTAGTAATTGGACCATCATGCTGTAATTACAGCTTGTCACTTTCATTTCTGGAGTTACTGCAGTTGAAACCTGCATTCATGTTTTATCGTGTGCTTCTTAATACCAGCGCTGCAATTATACTATATAAATATCTGTGTGTGTTCTTGTACTTCTTTGTGAGAACCTGTATGAGTTTGGTTGGTCCTCACTTTGTTAAGACTCACTTGAGGGTTAAGACTACAAAACAGATGGGTTATTACACATGGGTTTTAGTTTGGTTAAGAGTAAAAGTTAAGGTTAGCCATTTGTTTTAGATGGTTAGGTTTAGATTTAGAGACTGGGGAAAGCATTATGTCAATGACGGTCCTCACTGCGATAGGAAGACAAACGTGTGTGTGTGTGTGTGTGTGTATTAATATTCTTGTGTGGACCAATCTTTGACAAGACACTGATCTTGGGAGGACATTTTAATTTGTGTGGACATTTTGGCCACAGATAGTTTTGTGGGTGAAAACGTCAAAATAACCGGGTCATTCAAATTGGGTTGAAGTTTGGTCCAGAGTCCTGGTTTAAGTTTGCCATTTGTTTTGGATGGTTAGGTTTAGGGCAAGAGGCTGGGGAAAGCATGAAAGTCAATCCCACAAAAAATCTGACTATGTGTACGTGCCTGTACATGTGTGTGTTTTAAATTTTACCATTTCATGTAAATGTCTCTGCTTCATGATCAAAACATCAGTCCAGTAGTTTGAAGAAACAAATTCACTTGAAGCAAAAACTGTTTATGCACTCTTGCTGCTTTAGAACAATCACATTACCAAAACAACACCTTGTGAAGCCTCAAGCATGCACACCAATTACCATATCCACATCATAACAAAAGAAAATATGAAGGTCTGCCGAGTGCAGAGAGGAAGGAAAGCCTGCAGGTGGAAACTTCAAAAGGGCAGACGGAGTGGAAGACTACAAGTGCCGCTATCAAAGGTGAAAGAATTAGTTGCTGCTGTCAGACTTGTGGAATTAGAGGGTGAGTTAAGGAAGTAAGCTTCTCCCTAAAACCCAGCAAGAACAAGGGGGATTTAGGGAAATAGGATCTGGAGGCTGAATCTGAACAGCAGTTTGGTGCAGAAGTCAGAAACACCAGTGTGTTCCTGGTGGTGAGCTGGTAAGTGACTACAAGCACTACGGATATTGAAGAAGTTGCAGAAGTAGATCAATGAAGGTGAAGGATTTGGATTGTCACTACAGGACTTCTCATGCCGTTATATTTCAACTACTTCCTCAGACTTTCCTGTTGGACTTCTCAATCTCATCTGAGACAACCAAGTACAACTCTTGCAATCGTTTTTGCTGCTTCCCACCAAAACGTCTATGTACCCTTCATCTGTCGGTGAGCACCACTTCTCGGTGGATCAGCGTGTAATCGCAGCAGCAAGATCCCAACCCCACAGCAAATCTGCAAATCTCATCAATGCCAATTCAAAACACTGCAAATGTGATTCACACTCATTCATGGACTGTGTGAAGTTCATTGAGCACAATGAGCTCAATGGGACAGCAGGGGACAGTAGTGTTCTGGAATGAGACAGCACTGCTTATAAGTGGGGCAAAGTGCGGCCCAGAGGCCAAACCGGGCCTTTTTTCTGCATTCATGTGGCCCTCATCAGGTCTGAGTATAACTACAAAAGAAGCTGTATTTTTTCACAATGTCTCACTATTTGTATGCTAAAAATGAAAAAAAGAAGATTAGAAATAACATAATATATTCACCATTTTATAGTTGTTTTCTTACCCCATAAATGGTAATAGTTATGTTGAAATGCCATATTAAAACAAGCATTTCACCTAGAAAGAATTTCACTGCAAACTATTTCAAAACTAATTAATTAAACGAAATAGTTGGAAAAAAAATAGTATTTTTGATTTCTATATTGAATGTGTATTTAAAAAGTGATGCAAAATATAATCTTTTAAGCATATAACATTATGGCATGATTACCTTTTTCACAATTTCATCCTTGTCTTATTATAGAGTAACATAATTCAAGGTAAAAAAAAAAAAAAAAGGTTGGTATTCAGACGGCAATCCAAAATGTCCAAAATTAACCAAAAACTATCGTCCCACTATCAACCTTTCTTATGCTGACAAAGATAAACACAGACTATCGCACAACTTTTTTGGGAACTGCTGTTAACTGCTGTGCTGTATAGTTAGTAGCTTAAGTAATTCATTTAGTTTTATTTACAGATACATGAACTCAGAAAAGTACAGTACAATTGTTATATTTCTACCTGTATTTTCATTAGGGCTGTTAATACAACGCACTAGAGTTAACAGTAAATTCCTCACACATTTTGTGTGTGTAAATATTCACAATGTTGTGCTTTTTAACCATTTGTTTGAACCTTTTCACTACCTCTGATCTGATTCTAAAGAATGTTCTTGACAGTATCTGTCATTGTTGCGTGCATGAGGAAAGCATTAATGGCCAGTCTTCATCTTCCTTTAAGTTACATTTAGAACAGAGACTAAATATGACATTAATTTGCCATTATTCACAAGTTAACTGAGCTTTTGTGCGATTATTAGAGCTTATTATTTTTTTTATCTATTAACAGCCCTAATATTAATATAACATTCACTGTAGCCCCATTTGAATGAATGTTAACGTCATTGCTTCATCATTAGTAAAAGTGAAAAAGACAGTTTCTATTTACTCTAAGACCCTTCCACTCAAGCCATGGATGAGTAATGCATAGACTTAAACATATTGATGACTCAAATTTGATAATAAATAGATGTTATCAGCGGTTATCACTGTCTAATGTCACATTCTAATTTCGAAGCACAGACTCGACAACTTTCATTACCGCAATATGCCAAACCACTTCCACTACACTGAACCACTTGTCTGTCACGCTTAAGAGGCTCGTAAGTCCTGTAGTGATTCACCGGCAATAAGTTGCCTTCTTGTGTGCTTGCAGGTGGAGGAGGTGAGAGAGTGAACGCAAAGTCGGGCGAGTGGAAGTTTGAGCTGCAGAGCTTGGAGTGAGAACCTTTAATGGACCTCAGAAGAACACGGCAGAGTTTTGCTCCGCGGTGTGCATCACCATGGTGTCACACAGGCGAGAATAACAGAGAGACTGAGACACTGGTGGCGCCCATCGAAGCCAGACTGTTATTGTGCTCAGGGCTGAGCCGCAGTCTGAAGAGACATCTCATGGGTCCATCAGTCAGAGAGGCAAAATCTCACCTGAGGGCTTCAGGGAGGAAAGTGCTTCAACCTTTATCTGTGAGCAAAACTCTTGTTCCACTAAATATAGCCATTCTTATGTGTCAAAAAAAAAAAAGACCCGAGCTAGCTACCTCACGGCGACGGACATGATGTAGCTCTTATTCTCCTTCCTAGTGTCACAGGTGTAAAACTAGGAAACCAGTAAAAGCGCCTAACTTGGACAGGGAGACTACTTTGCAGTGTATTTGGGAACCAGGGTTCTGTACTGTACTTTCCTCCCCCTTGCACATCCCTGTCAGACACAGCACTGATGGTACCAGGGAGATGTATGAGCCAATGAGAGACGGTTTAGGCCAACTAACCTGGCTGATGGTGCTCATGGCTCTCATGTAACTCTCGTTTCGCGAGCGGAATTTAGGTGAGGCCAGCAGCCCTGCCGGGTCCAAGCTGTCCAGACTCCTATTGATGGAAACTTCACTCACCGCCCGCAGATAGCTGTGACTCCTGATCTGCAGCTTGGGAGAGTGTTCGGTTGAAATCCTGCAGGGAGAAGAGAAAATAAGTCACAGAAGGAGCAAGAGGAGATAAAGGAGCAGGTGATGCAGCACGAGTGATGAAGAGATAACAAGAAAAAAGAAGATAGCGTAAGGACTTAAAAGATATGGATCAATCCACGATTGCCCCAGGAAATATTCTTATCTAATCACAAGTGTACAAGTGGTGGTGGGAAAAACACGCAGACAGGGCAACAGTGTACAACAGCCTGTACAGCAAAGGACTGAAGGTTGCCTTTCCGATACCTGTAAAGATTACATTTGAATTTATTAGTTGATGAGTTGGAACAGAAATCAAGTTAAGTCATAAAGTCCTGAACTGCTGTAATAAAATGACAAGCTCCGTAAGTTTCTTTTACGCACTCTGGTTTCCTCCCACAATCTAAAACATTTGAGATGCTAATTGCTGGAAGCTCCACAACTTTCTTCCTTGTTTAGTGTTCCAGAAAGCTACCACCACCTGCCGTCCTATTGAGCTCCATTCCATTTCATAACTGATAATATCAACAATAATTCGAACGCTAAATAATGTGTAATAATGTGTCAATGGGATGCTTGGCACAGGTGTGTGCTTAACTGAGTGGCTTCTCAAGATAGTTTCTTTTTTTCATTGATCATCGAAGACAAGCCCCAACACGTAACTTACAGGTCTTCACCTACAATTTCCAACAAAGATAAGACCGTATGGGAGGAAAGCCACGCAAGTACGGAGGGAAAATACAAATCAAATACAGAAAGAACCCAGGTTTGCCCCAAAAACGTTGCCCAAAACTGGAATTCAAGTTGTCTTTTTTGCTGTGTAATAAACCAAGCCATCAGATTGTAATAGTACTTGTTGCTGTACACATGACAAGTAGCAATTAACAGTTAAATAGTTGTCACAGGAACAGATGGTAGTAGAAGTAGTTCTTTTTAGTACTATCAAATGCAGAAGTTCATCCATCCATCCATCCATCCACTTACAAGGGCAGCAGCACCCCAATTTTTTGGGGTATTCTCTGACTAATGTTCATGCAGGGAATCTTGTTAAGAGAAGGGATTATACAGTAAGGGAGTGACTGGGGAAGCATCTTTGGGTGAACATTTCCTACTAAAAGCAAAACAAAAGAAACCGTCATAACAACACAATTAGATTAGCAAAAGTCTCACACACAACTTCAATGTTGTGGAAGCGTCTTAAAAACAGTTGATTCATTATAGCGGTTTAACAATCTCCAGCTTTGTAATTTTCTCATCTTCTCTCTAGTCAGTGTTGGTGTCCCAGATCAGAATCTTAACAGATATTTTGTAATTGAAATGTTCGCCTTGAAGTTCCTGCTGAAGTCATGCTTGGACTGTTTGGGCGATAACTGCTGAGCACGCTCACAAAATCAGTTCTCAAACTAATGATACATAGCGATGGGATTATAATGGAATCAGGTGGTGCTCTGCAGCAACATTGTTGTCCATCTGTTTTCTCCTACTTACTCCAGGTTTGGGAGATGTTGGACGGAATTCAAGTCACATGGGACACCCTGGAAGGCATTGCATCAAGGGGTCATGTACTAAACCCATGGCCGACAAGATTGACAGAGTTTCAACACATGAGTTGAAAATATAATAGAATATACACACACAAAAATAGGCCTTCTAGGATATCATGGCCTTTTTTTATTCATTGTTGTGCAGATTTTACGGCAGATTTTTTTTTTTTTTAAACTGCAGTGAATGTTGTTCTGGAACAACATGACAGGAATAAGGGCTTTTGCAAATTAGCTAGTTAAAAAAACAGTGTCACCTTTAAGTCTGAAAACGCTCCAGTTATTAACAAAATATGCTTTATTTGCAAAAAGCTATAGTATGTGCAAAGAACACACAAACACATACACAAAATAAATTAATCAATGTATATGCAAAAAAATTTTTTTTAAGTACAATAAGTACAAGTACAATAAAAGAAGTACATATGTTTTATTATGATGCTCAGGGAGTTTCCGCACTGACTTAAAGTAGTGAGTGCTTGTTGTGTTGTTATGAAGCTCCTCAGGGCGCAGACTGACGGACGTTAGGATGAGCAGAGACTGAGTGGTAGAGGTGGGGAATGTTGGTGTGTGGGAGACCAGAGTTGTTCAGCGGCTCATTATACAGTGAATTAAAGCAGTAACTGGTGAAAGATCATGTTTACAGAGGGTCAAGGATGGGGAGTGTCAGAAATAGCGTGGAGAAAGATGGATCTCACAGTCAGTTTGTTTATGTCCGGCCCATATTTTGTTCAGGTGACGGCGCGCTGCACTAGTGAGTTCCACTTTTTTGTTCCACCTATTCAACATTTGAATAATCGAAACTAGTTTATGAATCAAATCGTCCAAATCGTGACACTTGAAGGCAATATCTGTGGGCAATTATGAGCGGTTGATGTCGCACTTGACTTCATCTCAACTAGGTGGTAGTGAATATGATGAGGCGCGGGTGAAAAGAGACCAAAGTGATGAGATAAAATTGCCATGCCTCGTCGAACTCGCAGGGTTTGGTTGAAATTGGGTTCATAGTTGCGTAGATATAAATATAAAAACACACACACAAAAAAATATAATTGCTTTATTGCTTAAGGATACTGACTGGTTCAGTTAGCAATTCTGAAGTCGCACCACCAAAATATTCAATGACAGAGAAGTGACAAATTTGGCTGCGGAGCAAATGGGCCAACAAGGTTGATTATTTAATCATTGCAGAGTACGACACAGACTCCTGCCAGATCCCGAAAGCGGCGTGTGAAAACAGATGTCATCTGCTTCTGCTTCACTCCCGCAGACACGCCACTGAGGTTCCGAATGTTCCGCTCAGCTCCATCAGACAATGATGAAGAAGACGGTGGCCTTCCTGGGCCAAAGTCAAGTCATCAGAGAGCCCAGAGCCGTGTCACTAGCACTTATATAAGTGTGTGTGTGTGTGTGTGTGTTGCGCAGTCACTAACAATGACTGAGCCCCCTGTGGTGATGTTTTCATCTCTCTATATTAGAGAGCTAATCAGTCACAGTGGCGCGCTGCGACACAAGCTATTTTCCTCCAATTCTACACCATGACACAGCAATGGCTGTAAAATATCTGTTCAATCTGATGTAAATACATTTCATATTTACCTATGCCAGGAGGTCACCGTCAACTGTCAGTCACAAAATAACTCAAAAACAGAAATAAATGAATAAATAAATGTTAGGGAAACATGGAATCATGAAGGACTCATCACTTTCTCTGTCACTCTTTTGTTGACTGTCCAGATTTGGTATAAAAAACAAGGCCCCACACGTAACGTACATATAAATCAAACACAGAAAGAAGTGAGGTTTGGACCAAAAACGTTGGCGACATAAGCAGACATAGCAACTGACAATTAAATAGTTGTCACAGGAACAGATGAATTGTAGTGGTATTGTAGTGGTAGTACTTCTTTTGAGTACTTAAGCTATCAAATGTAGAAGTTGTGATTCTAGTGAAACACATTATCAGTCCACCACCCCAACCATCCATCCATCCGTCATCTATCTATCCATCCATCTATCCATCCATCCATCCATCCATCCATCCATCCATCCATCCATCCGTCTCCTTCTCCAGCGCTTCAGAATTTGGAATATTGAAGCGTTCCATGGCCAATTCAGAGACCTAGTCCCTCCAACAATGTCCTGTCACCCACTTGGACACGTCCAGAACACCTCACCAGGGAGATGTCGCAATAAAGCGTCACCTCAAGTGGAACTGGTTTTATTTGATATTTTTGAGACAGTAGTTATTGCAAATATGTGTCTGGTATACTGGAGATTGCCACTACAGTAATAGTTGTCATTCTATCGTCCCTTTGACTCAAACAAGAAGAACATTTCTGCTTAGCACAAGCCACATTAGAGTCCACATTATCACTCATTTGCATGCAACTGATTGTGTTTATGTTGGCAATTCTAAAATATGTGTCAGAGCAGAGACAAAGCACACACAGCAGCAACAAAGCCCTTCATAAGAGGCTCCCGATGAGGAGTCCAGCTTTTAACATCCCTGAGAGAATGAGCAAGGATGCTTTTATTTTGGTCGGAGACATTCCATGCATGAAGAGGCATCTTGCATTTCAATTAAGCACCGTCTGTTCACCGCCATGTGGAGATATTGGAGCTAAAAATGAAAATAGACCGTGTGTCTTTGTTGTAAACACACAACAGGTAATTAAGCGGTGGCCGACAAGAGTTGCACATAATCCAGAGTGCTGCTGGGCAAGGGCTTCAGTGCTGCTGAAAAACTCCTTCTCCCTCTGTTTATTAACTTTCCTTCCACTCTGTTATCCCTCCGTTCTTTAGTATCTGGAGAGTTTGGCCACAGGCTGTTAAGCCTCTTGTGAATTCCATGTAAAGAAGATGCAAATAGACCTCAGTGCTGAATACCAGATGAAATAAAACAGAAGGTTTATCTAATGTGGGTCTCGACGCCCGTCATGCAAGTTGACTTTGAATATTGCAGGCTGTTGGAATTATTTGTGTGATTCATTCATCTATCTCAAAATCCAAAACAAACAACTACTTTTCAAATCTCTTGCATACAGTACATGCATATGTGAGGGTTAGATGGTCAGTTAAAATGAAGACATTTTGTGAATTCCCCAGACATATTTATTAACGTATTTAACTGACAATTTGTGTATCTTATTTTGTTTGCCTCCATATAGTTTGTTAACATTTCCTTGATTTCTTCGTAACTTGGAAGTTGTGGGATGTTTGAAGAGAAAGGCTGAAAAGCAGCATATAGGAAACGTTCACATAGGCTGGCTGATTCATCACAATTAATAATTGTGAAAATTGTGTAGATCTCGAATATCAGCTGTCTCCCTGTTTCTCGTTTAAACACAGACCCTGGATAAACCCTTTCTCCTTGTTCACCTAAGTTCATTGGGGTTTCTTTGGACACTTTCGCAGAGGATTGAGAAGTCTGTTTGCAGCATTAGCCACTAAGCTAATAAATAGTTGGTTAAAAATGTTCCTCACAGTCTGAACACAACATCCAACTACGGACATAAGAGAGTGGTATTCAGACTGCACTGCAACTTACTTTAAGGTCGTCATCTCTGTGAGGGAGGGCTGGGTGGCTTTCAGGTAGCTGGCACGCCGCGCTTGGACCTTTGGCGATGGCTTTGGACTGCAGTCCGAGTCGCCACTGTCGTCTTCCGCCATGGCCTTGATATAGCTTCCGCTTCGCATCCGCCTGCATGGTATCTCATCATCTTTTCCCAGTGGTGAAAAACCGCTCCAGTCATCCTGAGGCACCTGAAGAGAGGAGGCGAAAGAAGGCAACAGAGAAGTGAGGACCGACCAAACCCGAAGGCTCTGACACGTAGACTTACATGAAAATGAAAGAAGAGATGGTGGGCTTGAAATGTTTTCAGCATTTGTTTAAATCATAACCTTCTCCTAAGTTTCTTTCAACAAAGAAAAGTCGCCATACAGGTAAACAATAAACTTAAAAAAAACCCCAGACTCTCTAGGAACGCAATGACTGAACTCATAAACGCAAGGAATAGCTCCAAAATTTGCACTTCTCTTGAGTGTGTTTTCTCAGGCTGATGAAGGTAAAAACTCCAGGATTTATCTAACACAGAGGGACTAAAAGACACAGCCAGAGAAAACAAAGGGGTTTTTGTTCAGCACAACTACTCAGCCCCACTGTGACTGGCTGTTAGGGCAACAGCTCCGGAGTGAGGGAAATGAGATACAGACGGAGAGAAAAAAAAAGTCATTAACAGTAGTAGCTGGGAGACTAAAGTGGAGGTGGGGAAACAACAGCCGGAGTTTCTACCAGATCTAATGCAGGTGGTTCTTCTTCGGTGTAACTTTTAATTATGATTCAGATATAATTAATTCCCCAATCTCCCTTCTTATAGTTGACCTTGCACAGGTGGGAAGCTTTTATTAAGTGCTTATGTTCATGAACTAAGAACTGATAAGAACCTTGTTAAGTCAACATGACAATAACGATCAAGTGAACCCTCTATAAAAACAACTAAAGCTCAATGTGAGTCTCACAAAATCGTTTAATGTACCTTGTGCTTCTCCACTGTTGTGTGTATCTTGGCTTTGTTTTACAGTCTTTCAAACGTACAACCTCACTAAGCCCACTTTCCCTCTATCAAACTCTCCTGCCCTCCTTTCCTGCTTTTTACTTTCTTCTTTCACCAACTTCACAGTTGCCCTGATTTGCTCCCGTCAGGTTTCTCTCCACACACACACACCACCTATCTTTTTTTCCACCCAGAGCAGATTCCATTTCTTTCCTCCGGCTTTTACTTGCAGCTCACTCCAGTGAATGAGGAACTCATGCGACAGGAAAAAAACACTTTTATCTTCTCCAGAACAGCAGCTGAACACTCTTGAAGTGGTGGTGGCACATTTCCATTCTCTCTTGCCATTCAAATCGTATATTTTGAGCATTTTTAGTCTGTCTCTCTTCCTTTTAGCACTTTTCTCATCCCGTACAATGCAATGTAACTAGGGTACAGAGAGGGCCAGAGAAACAACTTCCTTACAAATCAGTCTGATCTCAATTCTGAATATATTGCTCATGTCTCCAGTAAGTCCTGCTCCATTGATTCTTGTCAAATCTGCCAAGGAGTGGGTGATGTTTTTGACGGTGTCGGTTTGTTTGTCAACAGCATAACTCAAACAGTTTGACATGGATTTTCATGAAATTTGGTTTAAAATGAGCACACTCACACTCACACTCCTATGGTGTTGTCATGCGGGCCTTTGCAAGTGCTAGGTATTAACTGTGTTGTTTCCTGACATTGAAGGCAGCGTGTCAAGTAATATAAAGATTCAGGTATGGGTTTCGCACTTTAAATTAATCTTATGTCAATTGGTGGGAGGTACGAATGCTGTTGCTTTGAAAGCAGGCCACTGAACTAGGTACTTGGTGTTCATACAACCGGCCTGAATCCCGGCCAGAACTCAGCTTTTGCTGTGTGCCAACACAATTCTAGAATCATCGTAGTTGTTTAATTGATTTAACTGTACGCTGTGTTTTTATAAAGTTATGTGAAATGAGCTCCATGGCAGAGGTATGCACTTTCTTTGTACATTTTTTTCCATCAATGAACTTTTCAGACAGAAATGACAGAGGTGAATGGCATGCAATGGTCTTTTTCACAATGAGAATGAAAAGTCACGATTAAACTAATGGTCATTCAAGGCGATCATGACAACAGATGAAGGTTGGACAACTTATGATGGAGTAGACATTGATGAAACATGGCATGCCGGACCATGAAGGGCATCTTGAACCTTCCTACCTGTAAGAAGTGGCAGGTGCGTCCCTGCTCAGCTTTCACTAGAGCTTTATCTAGGTTGACAGAGGCCTTCTGGTAGACCTCTCTGGCTCTGCTCACCGTCAGAGTAGAAGACCAGGAGCTCTTCTTAAGCTGGAGCTGGCTGTCTAGTCCACCTACTAGCTGGAGACCCCCGCTGCTTCCTCCAGAACAAGTAGAGCACTTCACATCGTTGTTACTTCGAGACGACTTCAAAGAATGGGCGCTGATGGTGTTATAGGACTCCATAAAGTACTGAGACTGGGATTTGTCAGGGTGCCGTCCCATTGTCATAACACCAGAGGGCGGTGCCCCGGCACCCCCATGGTGATGGTGGTAGAGGCACGCCTCCCGATCCAGAGTATCGTCCGAGCTCCAATAGCCTGAGGTAGCGGTTCGCATCTTCGGCTCAGATTTGGAGCGATCTTTGCTCTTACTGCGCTTACTGTGCTTTAAGGTGCCAGATGAAGAAGGTGGGTCATCAGTACCAGACTTTCCGCCGTTAATCCGCCCATTTCCACTACCAGCAGATCCAGTAGGGCCTTCTAAAGAATGGGACTTGGTAAAAAGCTTCTGAACTGAGTGAACCAGATGGCGGATTCTACCAGGACTATCACTTCGTTGATGTTCTACTGCCGTGCGTTTGTACTGAAGTGTGTGATATCCTTCACGCCGGACAGGTCCCTGGTGTTCAAACTGCTCCAGTAAGTTGTTGTTGTTCCCAACAGCTCCTCCAACAACTTTACTGTTTCCTGGTGGCCCCGTGTACGGCACCACAGCGCCGCACTCCTCCTTCAGCTCATGGTGTGAGCTGTAATGTCGGCGAGGGAAAGTACAGCTCGCCAGATCTGGGTAAGTGCTGCTTTCAGACTGGAAAGAGCTACGCTGGTTGTAGCAGGGATGGTCAGGAGGATGAGCTTCACTAGGGTTCAGGAAGTAGGATCGTCGATCCACGTGACCAAGAGTCATCGAGTCATAAGACGGGTCACAAGTCACGTTGTGGTGGTGACTGTGACTACTGGACAGGCCTTTCATCGTCATCGTGGCCAGGTCGACACGCACATCCAGATGCTACTTCCGTCTTCTCAGGCCTCAAAACAAGATCTACAAAGAGAAACAACAAAAAATAGGCTTATAAATAACTCACATTTGAAGTGTCTTGAGCTGCAGAAGAAGATGGTTCCAGACACTTCTTCACACACGAGAAAACATCCTAGGTCATGGGGCGACTCAGCTCTCTCTAGCCCTGCAAAGGTTGGCCTTTCAAGCCCTCAATAAACACAAGCCGCCTAAATATAGAATCCATTTGAGTGTGGTTCCTCATCCTCCATCCGTCTGCACAGTTTCATTTGCCACAGTTGGTTTCAGGAAAATAAGAAACTAGGGCTAAAGGAAATGGAAGAGAAAGAAAGACTATATTTGAAGTCTCCCTGATCTATTTTGAGTCTTGACAGGGTGCCATTATTATTCAAGGATACGCATTAAGCAACTGTGGAGCTTAATCAGAGAGTAGATTTTTATGACAGCTTTAGTTTCTACTGCATAGCTTTGGGCCATCTAAATAAATGGGGGAATTTTAAGTCTTGTTGAATCAGCAATTTGCTTCAGTCAATCATCCATTTTTAAAGCAACCTTGTTTCAAGCTTTGGAAATTGAGGTTCGTTTTCATATGCTGACTCCTTGAGGCCACCTCAGTGGAGCAAGAAGAGCAATGGCTCACGTAATATTTCAATAGTGCTCACAGCTCTGTGAATAAACTGTGCGACCTGCCGTGTGAAAAGTCAAAAGTCCATCGCTTGCAAAGAAAAAACATGACTCAAAGCTCCATTGTAAACCAGCTGAATCATTGATTTTAAAATGTTGGTAAGTTGGAACAACCGCAGCAGGACCTCTGCATAACACTGCTCCATAGCTGGAGTTATAATGTACATTGCACTTCATTATGCAATCACATTTGACGCCACTGACACTGACAAGACCTCAGGCTGTTGCACCGGACCTGCATTGTGAAACTCTTTGACATCACTGAGGTCAGCACTCTCTGCCCCCGGGCTGCTGAATGTTCGTCACTCATTGCCAAATGCAGAACAGTGGAGCAGTTTTTTCTCCCCCCGTTGTTTTTAATTTTTAAACATCATATCTTTTGTCTTTTCCATCTTTGTTAATATTTCTGCACTGACTAATCAACACCTTTGGTCCACCTGCCATGTAAAACTTAAGTCTTGGCGTCGCTGTTCAGCCACAAAACGCATCAATAATAAAGGTTTGCAGCAGATTAATAGCACCTTGTAGCAGCTTGTATGATAGAGCTGAAAAAAAAGTTTGAAAACTCCACTCCCACTTGAGCAAACACAGTGACATGACAGATATCAGCAGAAAACCCTGAACAATTTTCTCACAAACTACGCAAAATAATTATTGTCAGTATAATGATATTAAATTAGCATCACAGCTTTGTTCGATTCTGGCAGCTCTATCCTCGCTCCTTCTAACTCCCCGTTTGTCCCCTGCTGAGGCGATGTTTTGCTTTTTTTTTTGGAAAGGTGGGGTATTTAAAAAAATATATACATTTCCTCAAAAAAATATTAAATGAAGTAAAATCCTTTGACTTGACGCAGTGACTCACATGACGTCAAGAGAGGAGAGCAAGAGTTAAAACACACTGAAGCATTAGTTATCCTGCACACACATACAAAACATTTCATTAATCTCACGTTTTTTTCTCTCAAATTATTTTTTTGCGACGAAAGAAGGGCTAATTATTTAATCCCACATTTTTTATCTGTTCTAAATGTAACTTAAAGGAAGATTTTATCATTGCGAGGTTTAGTGTGATTAAATGAGATAAAACATTTCCAGCCCTAGAAGAAAGTGTTCATCTGAACAAACCAAAGCAGTTGGACTCGGCAGCATAATAGAGCTATGGCCTTGTTCTGACAAGGCTCTGCCAGAAATATTCACTAAAAGGCTCTTCATCTGGAGCCGAACACACTGCATCATATTAGTCTGCAACTTATACAATTTACTTCTACAGCATACAATATTGTACTTTCATAAATAATTTAGGTGGGAAAATGGCAATTTTAGGATTAAAAAAAAGGTACTAAAAATTAAATCCAACGATCCTGTGGCACCATAAATCACTTGAGGGATTACTGTATCATACATTGGGATTAAATAGTCCCCTTGTTTTTTAAATTTGTCGAAGCATTATATTTTTCATAAAACAGAACTGAACAGTGTTGTGAGTTGGCCTGCCGCTTCACACAAATAAAGATGGAGCATTAACATTTGAATCAACTGACTGCCGTGATTTTCAACAGCAGTACACTTCAATTGGCGACATAGATGGCGCAAAAAAGAAAAAAAAATACACGGTTGATTGTTTACATGGATGTGACACATTCTATGCAGTTGCACACTGTGTGCACGTTTGCTTCATGGTTCACTAGCTCAGAGTTCTCTCTCTCTCACACACACACACACAAACACACACACACACACACACATACATACACATCCCCCGCTACATAGAAGCCACAGATAATCACAGCCAGATCCAAGGCAACCCCAACTCCTCCTCCAAAGGAAAACTAATTGGTCAGCTGACAGAGTCTGGTCCTGCCAAGGTAACAGGCGATAAATAACCTTTGCCCTCACACAGTGATGTGAAAACAACAGCCTCCATCAGCACCCCTTAAACTAGCCCACTTACTCATCTGGGGGCTGCTGACTGCAGAACCTTCAACAGTTCTGGTGGACTGAAGGTGAAGCTAACAAGACAATCACAGGAGGCTGGGCACGCAGGTGTGTAGAAGTGACAGTGCCGCGGTGGAGGCTGCACAGGAATACATTACTGAAATATACAACGCACTATCAAAGGCCACCCGGGTAAATAGAAAACGTGAGGGGGGAGGGACAGGAAATGAGTGTGAAAATGTGGAAGATGCTGGAGCAGATTGTAATATCACATCAGCTCAGCGCAGAGCTAGAGGACACTGTAGGGGACAAATGCATTTATGAATACAATAGTACTGCAGTTGAGAGTCAGATTAACTGTTGCTTTCAGTGCTACATTTTCCTGCTGGATTCCAGTGATAAGTCTATAATTATGTGTTGGGATTGCTGTGGAAAATTGCATTCAATTCACATGTTCACAAATTAAATGATTCCGAATATGCCATCAAAGTTCCGAAATACATAAATGTATACTTTTGGGCTGGCACTTGAACCATAGATTAATCATGAATGAATTTGTAAAAGTTGTTCACAGGGAACACTGCACCAATTCCAGACATCCTTGATCCATGATGAAGGATGTTTTGGTTATGACATGAGATTGTGATGGCGGATGAAAGATTTCAGTTTGAAAAACTTCAGGATAGAAATATACTTCATGCAGGAAAAACTGAAACACTTATACCTTGATGTTTCAGCTCATGTGTACAGATCCAACTTAAATTCAATCATACTGGTATCAAATATTTAAAAGTGTGATTAATTACGACCACTCATTCTATGTTTTTAATGGGGCTGACCTCAAACATTAGGAAATGGCTTTTTTTCCTAAAACATATTTTCCAGTGAGGAAAAGAAACAGAAATTCATAATTTAATAAACTTTTTCTCGATATTATATTATATATTATATTATAATATCATATTATATTTGTTGCTTCTTTGTTTTAATTTTCTATTACGTATTCTGTTGCACAGTTTAAAATTCCCATTTTTCACATTTGTTGTACTTTTTTTTTTTTTTTTTTTTTTTTAATCACGGTTTCCACATTTCTCACCAAGCAGGAAGCGACTCTACGCCTCATTAAAATCCTCAAAACTGTTTTTCCTCAAGTTATTGTGTCATGCTTAAAATTCTTCAACATTCAGACTTTTGTTTCCTGTGTGTCCCACTTAGATTAATGTTGTTTATATTTTGGTGACAAATGTTAAATTGATTATTGCAGGGTTTCATTTGTCCTTGAGGCTGAATCTCATCTTGTTCAGCCTGTTTCAGAATAACTAGAATTCTGACTCTTCTGGTGTTTGAAGGCAGCATTCATCACAGCAAATCATTTATGAAAGTAAAAACTCTGCTCTGTACTCATCAAACTCAGAGCCCATGGGTGCTTTATAAAACACCTGAACTTTCACTAGGTATTTGTGATGATTGCTGAGAGGACAACTTGACAAATGTTGCTGGACTGTCTGCCATGTGGAATATGCTAAAGCAGGGCGCAGAGTAGAACTATACTGTCTTATCATGTAGGGAGTTAGGGGTGTGAGAAATGATACACTCCACTATTGCAATATTTTAGCTATTAACTGCAATATATTTGTGTATATTTGTTGAAGCTTGGGTCAAAACGTCACCGTCAACCAAGCTAACCACGATGGTTGAATCTGAGGACTGAGGTTGGGAGTCAAGGCCAGTTTCCTATATCGATTCAATTTCAATTCATGAAGTTCAGAATTGAGTCATTTGAATCAGGATTGAATGTGCTCTTGAAAAATGAAAATGGCTTAGCTGTAACAAACAACTAAACAAAATATAAAAGGCATTTTTTTCCTTCTCACCTTAAACAAGATGTATCTTTTTTAAATGTACATAAAATTTAAAAATGTAAACGTATACAAAATGTTTCAGCCTGAAAGTATACTTTAAGTGCAACGACAATATTACTGTAATAATACAACAGCAACAAAACTCAAGTCAAGAAAAAGTCTTAACATACTAAACATTCTTGTATATTCTCTGTATAACTCTCTTCAACATTTCAGCTTTTTCAATACAGGTGTGGCTTGTCAGAATCTCTGTGATCTGATGAAGTGTGTAGTTAATGTCACGTTTGACTGGGTTCAAAGTCATGTCCAGGTGTCACAGGTTAAAGCACCCTCTCTACTCATACACATCTTTCACATACCCATTCATCCTGGGACAGTCAAATATATTGCTGCATGACGTAGTGTGGTTTAAGCACCTGACCAAGCTGCTTGGTTTTATCGAGTGCAGGCGTAACTCTTCACAAACAAAAGTTGCAGTAGCTATTGTTATTTTTGATGGCCTTCAGAGAATCAGCTGGTAAAGCCAGTGATTCCCTTAGTTTCATTTGTTTTCCCTAACACTGACATTCCCAGCACAGTGTGACATCACACTTGTCCAGTGGGTTCTGAGGTTCGTAGTATTTTCAGCTCTGCAAGGCAGTTCCTTCCAACTCCTTGTCTTCAGCTGTTTTCAACCCAAAATACTGTAGTTTACTAGTGTTTTACCTGAGTCGGCGATGTGCTAACTTCAAAGCTTCAACCACATGCCACTGCGCAATGACCCACAAATCAATCTTGAAATTTGTAATGAAATCGATTTTAAATCGACAGATTTGATCATTTCACCCAGCTCTACTGAAGACCAGGACCTCCAACAATTAAAGAGAAGCACAAATGCTTGAAGAAGACAACAAACATACGAGCACTGCACCGTTGTAGCATTTTAGCCAAGTCGGAGTGTTTACTACTCACAAGTCTGTGGGCTGCAGTAACAAGTGAAACCAAAACGATGATAGACAGACCAACAGAAGTCTCCACAAAATTCTATTTTTTAATAGAAGACCAGGTATATTTTATTTATTTCAGGAATATTGAAATAGGTTTGTGATTAATCTCTTCTGAAGCAGACTGCAGCATTTGTGATACAACAAAGATATAATACTGAATATATAACTGGACTATCATTTGCATAATCGTTTTATGCAAATGACATTGTAAGTTTCAATAATTGTGCTTGTAAACAAATATATATCACAATAATAATAATGTGTTTACAGTGTCACAATATACATCACCTTGTCTCATGTATCATGCCGCCAGATACCTGCCAATTTTCAGCCCTTGTAGCAGATAGAAGGTAAAGTAAGTAGTATTTGACAACTGCTTTCATGACGGAAGTACCCTTAAAAAAAATCCTTTCAGTGCTTTTCTGGTCCTTGGCTGCGCATATGTCTCTCCAAATTCCTCATGATACAAACCAGCAAAGTCTACAAAAAGTCTACAAATATTTGTGGCTGCTTCATCGTGGGTCGGACACAAAGGGTCATGCCCTCCTCCACGGAAAGTCTAAATATTCTATATCTATTTATAACAAACAAAAGGGATGTTAATCTGCAAATGCTATTAAGCAAGCCATGACCTGGCTCCGTCTGTGACATGAAGTCAACGTGATAGCAGAGCAACCATTAAAATATGCCTGCGGCATGACCCAGTGATCCAGCAGACACACACATACACACGCACGCACGCACGCACGCACGCACGCACGCACGCACGCACACGAGCCCCCTAGCACAGCTCTACACTCAGATATTAATAATGAATCTCTTTACTTTGGTCATTTCAAGTTTTGTGAAGGAAGTTTCCCTTGCATTGCCCTGCTTCTTGACCACTTCTCGCCCAGTGTTCCAACTTAACAGTGTTCATTTCAGTTGACAGCAGCTCCTTCCACTGGCTGCTGAAGCACGGAATGTGACCTAAATAAAAGGCCCTCGCAGTGATACACAGCAGCATGTTTGTGGCACAGCTGTCTGCAGCCCAGCACTAAAGCTGTAAAGCTGAAGTTGGGTCATGCTGGCGAGCTGCCACGTACACACACAACCTCACTGACATACAGCCACGCAGTGTGTCTGACAGGCTCTATGTCTCGGCTGAATTTGGATGCCACTGCTTTGTGAAGTACAGTTTATCAACAAGAGGAGAAGGATCTGCTGGTTCAGCTGCATCTGTCGGTTCCAACTCAGAGTGACACGGAGCAAGTTTGTGGACGGCTGTAGTTACGTATTATGATCTTTGTCTTACGTGGCCTGCTGACCTAGTTGTGTGTCCAACTATCTGGCCTAATATCGGCAGGAAAGCTCAACAGGCTGGAGGTTAAAACCGACTGACTTCTTGACTGAGTTCACTGATTTTACAAAAAAAAAAAAAAAGAATTCTGACTTGACATTTAACTGGTCAATACAACTCATAAAATCTGAAAAGACAATTACCACTAAAAAGGTAACTCCTCCTAATATAGTCATGTGAATCATACGGAGTACAATAGCACAATCAAAAAATATTACTTATTAACTATTAAACTATTAACTATTAAACTATTAAAAGCGCAATTTAAAAAAAGGTTCTGGATTTCAAATAAACCCTCATAGTTTTACAGACATTTTGACATTTGGCAGAAGTGCACTGGGAACTTTTTATTTCTGACAATGAATGTCGACTTAAGCTTCTGGCGATATCACTGGTCCACTACAACAAGTCTAGCAGGATGACATTTCAGGGGAGTTACCAAGTTCCTGGCCAAAAACGACACTGAATCGAAACACATTCACAAAATGCCATACATACATCTTATAATATTACATATCTGGCATATCTCAGAATATTACGACTATTTTGTGGAAAAAATACAATGGAAACCCAGCCCCCTGCATCACACATTCAAACTTACTTTGAGTCACTAACTGAAGGACAGATGCAAGTGGCAGCAAGTGTTTCACTAGATACCCTACAGGTCTGTGGCCTCCAAAAACTTTTTTTTTTTACTTTTTTACTTTGCAGTAAATGGTAAGAGAAACATCCTTGATCCCAACAAAAACACACCAGTAACAAACTTTAGCGCGACTCATACATATACACCGACGATGAGAGCAATAAATCCAGGAACTCTATGTGTACGGAAGATAAAAACATGCAGAAGCACCAGTTCAGGCTCCTACTATTTCATATTTGGAGATCACAGATCTGAAAATGTTAAATGAGGTATCCACATTCGGTTTCCACTTGGAAGAAACAACAAAGTCGTCATAATCATTTATTCATGGTGGGTTCACTTTGAAGATGCATAGAGTGAGAGCCACATCACAAGAAAGATTGCGATCTTTGTGGTAGTTTCATGTCAACCATGAGAACACTGACGCATCTGTCTCTTCTATCAGCATCAAATGATTATTACGGAGGAGAGAACCGAGGAAGAAACTTTTGGGTCTTTCAGAGACCACACGGCTACAAAAGCGCTCTCTTAAACTGGTAGCGATTCCTCCAAAGGTGGAAATCATTACCAATCTCCTCTCCACGGGGCTTAAATCACCTCCGCGTGGTTCACTTTGTGAGAGTAAATGGCAGCGTGTTTGTGAGAACGAGCCACGGGGAAAACTAGCTATACACCTTCAATTTCCTGGGGAGACAAGTTGTGTCTTCGCTGGCAACAATGTTTTTGATCTGTGGCTCCAGCTTGAGGAAAAGAAGCAGGCTTAGGATACAGTCAATCAATACAAAACGATATTTGGTTTTTCTTTCCCCTCCTGGAACCTAGTGTGAGCAGAGGTCTGACTTTCTGTGCCCCCCCCCCACTCCCATTTACCCTTGTGAGTAGGAAGAAAACATCTCCGTTTAGACCTTGCTATGATAAAAAAGGCTCCTCAATTAATCGATTATGTTTAAATCAATTGTAATCATTGCTTTCCACTATAATCCAAAACATTTTCAGTGGTGTAGCTCCTTCTCTGTGTTGCCCATAGCATGGCCTGTGATGCCAGTGTAGCATCACAGCATCCCACTCCACCGTGCCCCACGAATAGTAGTTCCTCTTTAATTATTGTGTTGAGAGCACAATGAACACATAAAAAACACTTCAGCAGTGTAGAAGGAGCTTTCCATTGTGTTAGTCACCGATAGCGCTACCTTGTCTTCGGTCACCTCCTCCCCTTAAGTAGGACGACAATGCCATTTTACTACCTCACTCACAGGCATTTTTGCAAGTTTGCAAGAAAGTTTAAAAAAAATCAATCAATGAAGAATCATATTTTCTGTTTTGTAGTGAAATATCTTCATAATATTGAAAAACAAGTGCCCTTGTAAGGTTTTAATTGATTCAAAGCTTGTAGCTCTTCATCACCAAGATTTTTAATGTTTATCTGTTCATTCCTGAGCAGAGGCACTCTGTCTGAGGAGGACACTTTGTGTCGAGCAAGGCTGGATGTCAGCTAAGACTTCATTCTGAGATTTATGTCCCCTGAAGTGAATTGCTTTTGTTTTTGGAAAAGCACAAAGGGGACCTTGAAAAAATAGGGGTACAACATTTTGCCAAAAAAAGAATACGAAATAAAATGTGAAGATGAATGAAGTCTTATTTAGTCTTGTTTTCATTTTAAGTCAGACCCAGTCTTAATTCCAGATTAATGTATAGAGTCCCATTTGCCATTTATTTTAAGTCTGACATGAAATTTCTTGACATTTATGTTCAACAATTTAAAAACAACCAAGTAAAAATAAAAAATAACCAATGACATTGTTTCATTTTGTGTTTTGTATCGTGGTCCCTCAATCATATCTGTATCACTTCATGTTACTGTGTTGTTATACCACAAGGTAAAACAGTACTCCGGATCAAAACATGCATCATTCTGAGAGGGTCAATTCTTTTGGTTCAAGAACATTTTATTTCAGTATTTATTTCAGTAAAGAACAAACTTAGAATAAGTCAAATCAAACAGGAAGACCCTTTTCAAATTTGCTGCTTTATTTTTAGTCAGCCGCATACCTCACCATGGCCTGCTCCTTTATTTCTTCCACTACAACAGACACAGATAGGGCATGTCACATGACATCTATTTACTGCTTAACCGCAGTCCCCTAAGGCTCGAATGTAATCTAAGTGAAATTTCTGAGGTCCAGCTTAAAGCTTTAAAGACTATAAAGAGACTGTATTATCACTCCACTGCATTCTTTATTCTTCTGTGTTATTCATTTTGTGTAACGCCTGAATTATTGATTCGGTAGCTGCCCTTCCTGGGTCTTGTTCTCCTGAGGTTTCTGCCTCTTTTTTTCTCTTCCCACCAACTACTCTTGTGGAGATAACTGAGTGGCACAATTCCCAGAGTAAAGTAAACCTTCAGTTTTCTCAAATTGTAAGTCTATGGGGGAAAAATGCTCTTTTTTGTCTTTTTTTTCTATTCAGCATCAGTTTGAACGAAGAGGCATCCGTAGATCAACAATATGCAGGTTGATCTACTGGCATTCACCCATTAGATGTAGGGCTGAACGATACCTCGTTCTTGTATTGATATCAAGATGTCAACATTCAAGATATTAACTTCATAAAACCAATGACATCTGTTTGTTGCGTTTGAGATCTCTGATGACACAGGCATCCAATCACCGAAACAATTTAGCCCCAAAAGATTGATGAGAGAACCATGAATCAGAGGGGAAGGTTTTCACATTTCATGAATCGTTGACGATAAAAACACTTGCTCACGCGGTCTGCTTCTTCATATAGACTTCAGTCACTATGATGTATCTTTGGGGACTTTTTCTGTTAAAAACATGCTGAAAGTCATCGTGATCATGAACATGATGTGTTACGTGTTATTCGCATGTTTGCCGTTTCCACACTTAGATGTGATGAAAACTAGTCATATCACATTGCTTGAACATATTGGGGGTGGCAGGACTCTCCCGTTGGTGAGAAGCCGCACCATATGGCCGAAGCTCAAAGTAGAATCGCTGCTCCTTGGCAGTGACACCACTTGGTGAGGTGTTCCAACATACAGTGTAGCAATCTATGTTCAAAACAAATAAATGATTTTTGAGGCTATAATTTGACACACCCATGTGCACGCTTCATTTTAAGTTTAGCAGACGCACGTATTCGCCCCAAACTTTTGTGACCCCTTCGTCTTGGAGCTGAATTGACTATTAAACAGAGGAGGACGGTGCTGCAGGTGTGTGTTGTGCAGGGCACCTGGAAAGTGCTTATCACCCTCATTTCAGGCAAAATGACACTTAATAATGCAAAACATCAACCGACCCTTCAAAATAGGGGGCATAAATAATTGAAGCTGTCTAGTCAGTGAAAGACAATTATAATTTCAGCACAGATCAGAGGAAGGTTGACTTAAACTGTTCCCCGTGGAACATGAAGTGACAGAAAGCAGTTTCCACACGCAGTCGAAATAAAAAACGTGCATGAAGTGAATTCACTTATTCTGAGGGCCACATTAGTCAACGCAATCACACCACTATTACAACCCTGACCTGGATACATAAATATTTTAACACATGAATATTTGAGAGGAAAAGCTGATGCACAGAAGAGGTGTAGCGCTTCCAAAAAGTGTGTCCCTCACAACAGGGGGTTGAATAAACTGAACAGATTGAGGGCCCCTCTTCACTCAAACAAATTTGAAAAAATTGTTAAAAACATGGTGAGATTTATAGCAAGGACTATTGCTTTGGATTATGTAACTTTCTTCCTGAACAGTCATCCAAAAAGCTGTTAAACATTAATTCCTCAGCACATTTTTAACAAGATTCCATAAAAGAGTAAGATGTTCAATGTCATTCTTCATGACTCCAGTCTCTTCTGCTTTTCTTGCTACTATAATTCAGTGTGATACCCAAACATTCACAGAAAATAATGGGCATAACATTTTTAAATGTTGTGTTTTAAAAAGATAAAAAATAGCAACTCAATTAAAGGTTGCATTTTATGTATATATTTTAAGGATGCATTTCACAGAAGAAAATTTTGGGCATGAATATTTTTGACACAAAGAGCTTCGTTCATTTCATTTCATTTCAACAGACAAACCTAACACTGCAAAAAAAAAAACATACTCCGGGGCGCACATATCCAGCCCCAGCCCACAGTCCCAAGTCAACTTGTGATCGACATGTATTTATGTATGTTAAATCAGACTCACAACAAATTCATTAGTCGTCACTCACAGATCATGGACTCGCCAATACCCGAGTCTGTCAGCAGAGGCTGTCGCGGAGTGGAGCATTAGAGAAATACACTCTCAGCTCCAGTGAAAATAAATGACTAAAAGTGATCAATGATAAACATTACACAAAATGCAAAACACAAATTTAGCTGACCAAATATGATAGAAACCATGATTTCATCAGAAATGTCTTATTGGCACAGCCTGATCTAACTCAGGAGTCTTGGTAACTACTAATGTATTAACTAAAAGTAAAACCATGAACAAAAGTCTTAAGATTCTCTCAACTGCCCTTCGGTGTTGTTTGGCTGCATGATGTGGCTTAGTTCCATTAAACACCAATCAGAAAAACAGCACCCCTGCTGGCCAAGGAGTGAATCGAATTTTTGTGAATCAACATTGAATTGGGGAAGGTAGAATAGCAATGCATGGCTGAATCGATTGGTTTTACACAACTCTACTGCATGGTGTGTATTATTGTATTGTATGTATAAGATCTTTGTCAACAAATGCACATGTGGACTGTGGTGTGTGCTTGAGACCCTTTTTACGACAGTTTGCAATTCAACTCTTAAACCCTGTTATGCTTTGAGTAAAAAGCTCTCCAACGTTGAAAAATCATGAAACTATCAGCAACATTTCTCTGTCCGCTGTCGATAAATGGTGGACAGGACACCATTGCCTTTCATACCTTTGAACTTCCCAAAAAGACACGTTATAGGGAGTTTTTAGGAGAAAGAAAATGAGTGTTACTATCAATCACAGTAACACTGAGAATTCAAGAATGAAGGGATAGAAGTGAGATTAGAAAGGCTTGTCTGCACACAGAAGGAAGGACGACCAGCAGCTACTCCAAAGACGAGGTGAATGTCCAAGGTCGGATGTGTTACTTATGCAAAATATTTGGTGAACAGCTTTCCCCAAGTGGATCAACGACTCAAACAAGATCCCAAATACTGGATGAGCTTTTCATTAAAATGGACTCCGGGACATTTCTGGTCTTGTGGGTGGTTGACTTAACTTTTAAAGAAACGCTAAAGTTTGATGAAACTGAAGCTGAGTTTGGCTGGTTGTGAGCAACAGTGTGTCACCGCCAGTCCATTTGTCAGGCAGAAGCGTGACAGACGCGCCAATTAGTCTGCTGGTGACAAAGAAGCTGTCTGGTAGAAACAGCAAACGTCAATCCATCCATGAAGTTTTTATCAAGCTGCCGATACGTGGCGACAATGGTGGATATTTAAAGATGATTCTCTGTGTTTAACAACGCAGGCTCTGTGTTCTTGACAGTCAATGAATTACAACACAGTGACAGAAATGAGGGTGTTGGTTTAGAATGCAGTTTCAGATCTTAGTTGCCTGTTTAGAAACAGAAACATTATAATACAGCATCACTAAGCAATGATGTATTACCTGTCACTCACATGACAGATGACCATTGTTCACGTTTGTGTTTTCAATGAAACGCAGCATCTTAGTACTCAACATCGGCCAAAACAACAGTATTATGTATTGAAACTTCCGACACCACGTGTTTAATTCGGAAGAGAGGTAGGATTTAAACTTAAAAAGTCAGCTGTTATGTAAAATGCATGTTTATAAGGCTCTAAAAAGAATGTGAAGCAGCAGACGCCATTTCTCTCTTCAATTTCTTAATAAAGTTATACATTCAGATAGGCAACCACAGAACTTGGACATGGAAGCAGTGCATCGCCATGGAAACCAATCTTGTTTCTCTTTGAAAACAATTGGTTTTCACTTCAGCTAATGAGAACTGGAGTGAAGCAAATCACTGTGGGATGAGAGTTGTGGATCGAAGGAGCAGCTGCGATTTCTCATTTTGATATGATCTCACCTCCTGATAAAACCCTGGCTGGAACCAACCAATCTTTCTGGACTTCTCAATCTTTCGTTATTCAGCACCGTCTGAGCGTGGCAGTTTTCATGCAGTGTAGGACCAAACAATCAAGGACAGGTGCATGAAAAAGCTTTGTTGCAGGAGTAAAAGAGCAAACTAGTTTCTCATTTATAAACAAGAACGAAATTCAAATGTGAATTACGCCTTACAATCACGATGTCCACCAAGTAGGTTATGTAGTTGTTTGCCTTTGCTAGAGATTAACTTAGATTTGATACATGGGTGCCGCTAGATTTCCATTGCAATTCAAATTTCTTATGACTACACTATTGTAGCAATTTGATAGTTGTGATTTTTATTGACACATAACAGCAAAAATATACATCTCAATGATCAATATCTTCTTTTCTCTATTTTCCCACCCAACAGTTTTCCAACAAAGAAATTATGTCAATAACATTGCAATAAAAAAAAAAGGAAAAAAACAAACAAGAAAACAAAACAAAAGAAAAACAGTCACACACACACACACACAAAATCACCTCTACTGAGTGACAACCCTAGCCTTGTATAAAAGACAATGTGAAACATAGCAACAATATCGTATGAACTTGTCAGTGGAACTTCTTAAAAGAAAACAAAGTTTTTACAATTTCAACTGTTGAGTAACATCTCATAACCACCATTTATAACTGGGAGGACAAGAATTTTTCCAGTTTAACAATATGAGTCTATGGGCAATGATCAGAGTAAAAACTGCCATTCTGTATTTAATACCCTGAAGTGGACAGTTATTGCTGTGGATCCCAGATAGGGCAAGTTTGGGATCAGGGCTGATTACATGCCCTGTAATTTCTGACAAAGTAGTAAAAATCTGGGACCAAAAGTTAAGTAAATGTGGGCAAAGCCAAAACATGTGTCCAAGAGATGCTGGATGTTGTCTGCATCGGTCACAAAGAGGATCCATGTTTGGGTATATTGTGGCAAGTTTCACTTTTGAATAATGAAGACGATGTAATATTCTGAATTGAATGAGTCCATGTCTCACACATATTTGAAGTCTGGTGTATGTTTCCTAATGCTTCCTCCCATTCATCATCTGTGAGGGACAGACCCAAATCACCCTCCCAGGCAGATTTTAAATGATCTAGAATTGTTCTTTGTTGAGTCATCAAAGTGGTGTATATAGAAGAAATTGCTCTCCTGGCTGATGGATCTGAATGATAGTTGTGATTTAAATTTCTTTATTTACTATTATATTTGAGCAATAGTCACACCCCCCCCAAAAAAACCAAGGCTAGGTAAGGTGGTGACCGTGGAGGTATTTGTGTCTCTATCAAGAGTATAATTTACTCTTTATGAAAACCTTTAATGAAAACCATTAATCAATAAAATTTAAGGGCTGAATAGGTTCAGTGATTGACAACCTTCGATTAAATTTTAGCAGTGTTCTGATGTTCCATCTAAATTTAGGACGATTTTAAAAGAACTGTAATTCACCTGCTTGTAATCACAGCTGCTCTACCGCTATGCTACGAAAAAAAACATACGTAAAAAGCACGTCAGAACACTGTCGTTCTTTCTACTAGTGGACTATAATGTATACTGGTGAGTCAAATGTGTATATACAGGCCTGACACCATAATCCTTGAGTCAATTAATAGAACGATAATGAAAAAAAATAACTTGACCATTTTGCTGGCTTTGATTAATTGGCATGTGCATGTTTGTTTGTTTGATTTCCTCGTCTCCTTCTGCTGCTGCAAGCTGTCTTCTCTCTCCATCGGTCATAAACACATCTCCGGGCGTGTTTGTAGGACTGCGAAATGAACAAAGTGACCCCTCTTGTCGGTCAGGTCTGAGTTTAGGCAGCAGACAGTAAGTTTGGGACTCAGAGGAGAAACACACGACAATGTTGCCAAAATAATGGGACGACAAAAAACATAATAACAAAAACAAAAGCCACAAAGCTGGTGTGGGAATATTTTGGTTTCAAACCTACTGAGCGAGGTCAGCACAACAAAGTGGACGAGCTAGTTTGATTTATTTGTTCTCATATGGTGACAACAAATAAGGAAGCACATCAAACATGCAAGTGCAAGACTATGAAGTTTAATTATTATTATTTTAGAGATTTTCGTTAACAATGGTAAACATAATAAATAAAATGGTGTGCTAGTGTTATTATTGATAAATTATCACTAAACTACATCGCTAAAAACCCTTTGGGTTTGAATATGGATGGCCAACAGCATGTCATAAGTCAAGTTCATATATTCCACTTTTAGAGTTGTGCAGTCCCTGCTGTGGGAGGAGCACAGCACAAACCCCAGAGTCACCCTCCCTGTTCGACACAATCCCAGAGCAGCATAATCCATCAACGCAAGCTGTGGTCCATATGCGATAATGCTCCTAATGTCTGTTTGCAGCCTCTCTCCTCCTCGTGGCATTTCTGCTGTGCTCACTCTCTTGCGGCTGATAATAAATGAGCTGCTTCTTCATTAACTCTGCTATTTCCAGTAATGTTGCGGCTCTTGAGCAGCGCAAATAAAACCAAACATCCCCACTTAAACTCCACAAAACCAACTAGATTTATGTAGCTGCTGCTAGAGCGCGTGCATGGGAAGATGATCTGTGTCTCGCTCGATTCTGACTCAGTAGACCAGCATCACTGCGCACCATAAAGCTAACAGATTCCAAGTGGGAAGAAGTATTTACGCCCAAAGTACAAGACAGTCAGTGCACTCACTTGCTAATGTCAGTCAACATTAGAGTCAGGGTGAAGCCAGAGGCAATTAAAGAGGCAGGTGATTCAGAGTGACTGATACAGTTAATTACAAGTGTTGCCCTACAATGAACACAGCCACAGCCATAATATACTTATAGCCATTGAACCCAAGTGCCAAGCATCTGCATGCCGCCCATTTGAAACCATCAAAGACTCATCTGAAAGTGGACCAGTGTGGAGCATTTCTGTCTCATCAGAAACAAACACTTAAGGGATGATTTTCATGTTTTACCCAGCAACGCTAAGGTTTTCAGCTTCGTGATCTCTGGGCTCATCTTACCACAGTGGGTTTTCGCTCCTTATTTTAGAACAACTCAGTCACACGAGGGGACAAAATGAAAGACACAGTCCAAGTCATGAGTTGAACAGAAATCATCACCACAAATCACATCTGTCTGCAGCCAAATTCCATCATAAAGCCTCAGAGTGGTGAATTTCAAAATACATAAATAGCATTCCTCCATCACAAAGAAACAAACATTCACCTTTGTGAGCCAGATTCCATCCATTCATCCACAAAACAATTTCCCTTCTTGGGAAATTCAACATTAAGGTCAAATAGTACGGCGTGAAACAGGACGTTCATGGGTCGGCATGATATTAGCATGCACCGGAGGTAACTTCATTTTAGGAGGACTTCACGTCAGGTGTGCTCATTTTCCAAGCCAATTTTTTCAGAGACAGTTTTATAAAAAAGTGCACTGTAAAATTGGAGCTGTTTCAGGTGTCCACACAAATCCACTGACCACAAGCTAAAGCAATGTTGTACCAATGCCAGGCCTGCAGTGGCCGCGGCGTTGCAACAAACAATGACTACGGTTTGTTGCATGCACATATGAAGCTCATGCATCATCCTAGCGTTGAAGCATAACAAATCGAAAGTGGAAAGAGTTGTTGGAGCGACGGTGAGGTCAAGCTGTCATTGCAAGGTACACTGAGCAGCAAATCAAAAAAGGCAGATCCGGACCAGAAAACAGAAGAAAGCAGAAGTTTGCTTGAAATAAATAAGTGTTTGTGGCTGACTTCTCTGTAGTTGTCATTATAGTGACCAAAGGCCTGACACAGGACTTGATACTCGGTCTCCACATCCGTGTGGACAGAGGCTACATTAGAACTAATTTAGAGCCCACAAAAATTACTTGGGAGGCCAGATTTGACCCTTATTTGGCATGCATTATAGTCGCTCTCTTCTTCTACTATTGGTGGATTCGACTCAGTCATCATAACAGCTCAATTTCTCTCACTTTTGTTCTGCCTTACATGCGCTTGGCTCAAGGTTTCTGCCTCAAGCAGGTGGTTTGCCTTGCTTCAACGCTATCTCACAAGATCTGGCAGAGGCTGTTCTCACCACTTATTTTATTTTCAATAAAGCACTTTGAAAATGTAGCCAACCCATCATTTACACCAGTTAGCGCTACTATCACTGCAGCACATCGTGAAGGACCTCGTCCCACATCTGGACATCATCACATTTGACCTTCCACTTAATTTCAAGTTTATTATTATTCAGTCGCCACTAAAAGTACTCGCACCATTCATAGCACGATTCCCGTGATGCACTTCATCAGCTGAAGCTCTTAAAACAGCTAATGGATTCTCCAGCTCTCCAAATCTACTTCAGTCTGCATGTTATCATCACCTGGCTAATTGTGTGTCACTCCCGCTGGTGGCCCAGGTTCAGTGGTGTTCAATGACGCTGAAAGAGAAGGCTTATTACAACACTTTAGATAATGAGTCACTGCTAATCAATAACTCATTATGCAAAGAAGGATGATCATTGTAACATATGGTCTTTTGAAGGAGCGCACAACAGAAAACAAAAGGTTAGCAAGGGCGCAGTTCTGTAGATGCTTTTCCGTGTTTATTTCACTCTGGATGACTACAGTCTCCCGATATACAGCATATGATTGTCACTGGTGGCTGTCAAGTGAAGTGTTGTCAAATGTAAAATACTGCAACACATAGCATTTGTCACTGTGACCCCAAGCAAATAAGATGGTGTTACCATGTTGCCACTCCTTGAATAGATTTTGACGGCACAAGTATGACAGAAATCCCTTGACACTACTTGCTGTAGCATTTACCCATTCAGACAAAGCCAGTGCTGAGCCGAGATACAATGCCTCACCTTTCCTCGTCTACACACGATTTCAAGCCTGAGAACTACAGTAGATTATCCTAATCCAGTCTTTTCTTCTAATCTGTGAATATCAATGACCATTCACACCACTAAGAAGAAAGATGCATTTGCACGCCGTCGTTGGCGCATGAAATCCCCGGCTGAATGTTCAATCATTCCATTTCCGATGCCTGCTCACTTCCCTTCTCCACTGTGACACCAGGAACACCCACTTCTCCGTCGTCTCCACTTAACAAACCCTCCATCATCTGTGATCATTCCCTTCAATCTCTTCTTCCGGCTGTCCAGGCTGCTCGTCTGTGATTGTGAGAGTCACAGCGCTCCTTCCCCTTGACTGCCATCTAGCACATCATCCCAATCGAAAACAAACAAATTCTCCAGCCAACAAACAATCCTACTTGCACTAAGAAAAAAAACCAAAACAAAGCACATGTGAATCAGCCTCAGCTCATCTTCTTCCTGGATTCATGAGCTCAGTTTCCAAACCACATTAGGTCATTTCAATTGGCCTTTGATGATCCCAACCAGAAGGAAAGTATTTGCCATGGTCACTGTAAATCCAAGTATCTGGCAACACTATCGGGAGGTCTTAGTAGTTCAAGGCAGGCTAATCTAGAGCTGATCCAGATATGGGCTACCGTGCATAATTAGAAGTCAAGTACCTGCGGTAGGGTTACTAACCCATTCTGATTTAATTAATTCAAACAGGCGAACGAGATGTTTACACACTGGTGGGAATAACTGCCAGCTGTTCCAATCCAAAGTCAGGCTTTGAGCGCACCCATTTATGAAATTGACCGAATCCAGGCTGGATTATCTATATACTGAAGTGGGCACATTCCCAGGGGCACCACGGTGGAGGGAGGTATCAAGAGACTATCACAATACTTGTATTATTGTCTGTATATAGAGTACTATAATATCATTTCAACAAATAATACACTTATAGTTCAAAGGCTCTTGAGTCAAACTTTTGCCTTTGTAAACTATAGAAAACAGGCTTTTACCTGTTTAAGCGCAGCAGTTGGCGTGACGGAAAAAAGTTATTGAAGAGATTGTCATTGTTTTTAACAAAAGGACAATTAGTGCCTGCAAAGCTGAACAGTCCCAAAATTGAGGAAGTGTTTCTGAAGCTCAATCCATCACCACCTTACTGTCTACAGTGTCTTGTTCACTGGAACATTTCTTTACACATGTAGTCATTATGTTCCTTTTTTAAAGAATCATTGACTCATGATGGACCCCAATCAGCACAGGGGTATCTTGGCAGCTCTGTAGATTGAGTTGCTTCAGAAAAAGTCATTCTTTTTGAATTTATCACATTGTTTAATTTATTGATGGGGGATACTCCAACAATAATAACATAATAACAATAATGACTCAAAAGTGCATTTTCAGTTTTTGAGAGACAACAAAACCAAATGTTGTGATGAAGATAAGCAAAACCATGGTCAGTGCGATCGACGGCAAGGTCGGTGGCGAGTATTCAGTGGAGGTATTTCTACACATCTGAGAAAGACTGACAGTAGCGATCCGTAAGATGTGTCATGCTAAAATTGAGAGGAACTGTATTTGCAAAGTATTTCCTTATACACACACGTGCATGCTGGACGGCCTCGGTGCATGAGCGAGTCTTGTACACACCACTGCTCACGAGCTCTCTGCGACAGTCACGTCACTGCAGTGGGTCTGAGAACATTGTCTCTACTCTTGCCTCCTTTGAGCCGCAAACTACAGAGACCAGCTCCTCTGACGCTGTCAAACAAAAAAAAATCATACTGTTTGCATCAACGTTGGTTTAGCATCACCAGACCCCCTTAGCCTCACCAAATTAGACTGAGCAAAACCTAGCAATATATTTGTTCCAATCCTTGGTCGAAAACAAATATTGTAACATTCAGGGCTGAAACTCAAAGTTATTCAAATTCTAAAGCACATCTTAAATATTGATGGCGCATACACAAATGAACAAATAATTCATGATGCCTTTTTAACTAACAAAACAGCATACAAGAAAGCTCAATGATCACCTGTGAATGAGGAAGCCAGCAACAGGATACGACCCCTGGCTTTTAAAAGTAGTTGCTAACCATCAACTTTTCTATTTGCATACACACCACCATCTGTGTGAGCAGAAAAGAATCACGGGCAGGTGAAACCAACCTTTCTCAGCGCCTGAGCTTCGGCATCTTCTCAGTGCAGTCTTGTATTCCAGTCGCCTGGATCTGCGTGTGTGCTCATCTCTCCACCCTGAAGTGCATCAAACAGAGAGACATTTTATTACGCACCATCAAAACACTCCAGCGGCTTCCTGGGGGCTAATGTGCAAGTCCAACAGAGTCCAGTGATCATGCTGGATCACTGCTTCTGCCTCTGTTCCGTAGTTCATGTCAGAGCTGGAGTTGTGCTGGTACGGCTGAAACATGCTTTTAGCTAGTAGGGCATCTAGGCATTTTGCTAAATGCCCTGTACTTTAAATGAGATGGCCATACTTTTTTAAAAAAATCCTGAAAGTTGCTCTGTTTTCCCTCCAGTTTTCAAGGGTAACTTTGATGACTGTGCTCAAACTTTGCCAATTCAAGCGTTACAAGCAGTCATGGCCTTTTTTTTTTTTTTTTTTGCCGAAATCATGCATCATCACGTTGAGCTCACATTTCACAAAACTCAACCCTACAATTTTGTTGGGGTAAAATATGTCTCTTCAAACTTTTTCATGGCAAGGAAGTGCAGGTACAGTCACCTTTTTTCTGTTTGTTTTTGTCATTTTTTGAAGAAACATTTAAAAACTAAATTTAAATTTAAAAAACAGATTTTTGTACAACATTAAAAAAAGATTGAAAGAAGAAAAGACTATTCTGTAGTCCACAAAATGTGCACCTCAAAATACCAGAGGAAAATTCTCTGGACAAACAATTGTAGCCTGAACTTGATGTTCAATCTCTCAAGAGTCACATTACATGCTTTTTTAAGAGTAAGCAGGCTATTAACATTTAGACATAAACACACATTTAGACATGCAACTTCTCGACGGACAGCACCTGAGCTTGAATGACAAGGACACAACTTCATACTGTTGTGCATGAATACCAGAAACTGGCCATCCGCATACTCATGGAAGCCAACGTGGCAGTACATATTTGACTGTTCCCTCAACGGATGTCAGCACACGGCTTTATACTCTACGTTGACAAGTCTAAGCAGTTTTCCCTTGAAGGGAAGCCCTGTCTCTAACAGGAACTCTCTGCATCACTCTTGGAACCAGGTTCAGAACCTCGACGTCTTGTGTCTCAACATTGCTGCAACAACTCAATCATGCCCATGCAGCCACACATGCACCTTAGGACACAGCCCCTTGTGGCACAGAGGAATCCGGTGCAGACTTCTGTCATTTACTCTTTAGAACTCACTCCTGACCCATTTGTCCTCGCTAGCACAACTGTTCTAAAATATTCACAGCCAGTTTCCCTACCTTCCATGCGATTGTCATGGAGTGTTCTGCCACAGCCTCTGAACACAGACACATGCTTTACAACTCCAGCAGGACCATGGCATTCATTTGGTTCTTATTGTGGGTTTTAGCCTCCATGATGAATCATAGCAAATACTGTAGGTCTCTTAGGATAAAAGTGTGAGTTGCGGCTGGCAGCTCAGCACAGCACTATCATTTACATACTGAACAGATTTATTATAATCATTTGGAACTTTGCCTGCATTTAGCAAATTTGTCTTCCCTGCAGAGAAGTTCCATATAGCCCACTGAGACGACGACAACTATTAGGCCGGTCTGGTTCAGGGTAGGGGCACAGTCCAGATGGTGGTCTGTCCTGCCCTGTCCAGGTGTGTGTGGGGAGGATTTGACAGTCATAATCACACAGGTCAGAGGGAGGTCAGTCAGTCCAGCAGGAGCTCCATGCCCTTGTCATCATTCAAGGAAGCCACCCACGTGGTATTTATGCATAATGTTCTTGTTTTGTCTGCGCAAATCAATTTGGCATATTTTGTTTTTGCAAATGTGGATCACTTCATCATTGGGAAATAAACTGTTGTTACAAAATACATTTAAAAACGAGACAGACTATTTTAGCAATAAATATTCTTGTTTATTTAGAAGATTTTGTCTTCAATACTACACTGTTTGATATGAACACACAGTTGTTTGTTGCTGTTTTTTAAATGGGCAACTAAGTTAGTATTTTAGATATTATTAATGATGGGATTGATCTGAAGGCACAAAATATTGTTGAATGAAAAAAATACTACTAATAATAACAACTTTATTAATCCTCCAAAAGTTTGGCAGTTTGGAACAGATTAGCATAATTGTCCCAAGTGATTCATGATGACACAAAAATAAATATTTGCCTCTTTTTTTTTTTTTTTTTTTTTCTAGTGGGCCACATTATATACTCGGACCGTGCTGAAGAGCTATAATGAGTGATAAGAGGCGTACTATAGGTTGGGTATCTCATATAATATATGAGATACAGGGGTTGGGCAAAATAATGGAAACACCTTAAAGCTAAAAAAGCTTTAAGGTGTTTGCATTACTTTGTTATGTTGTCCATGCATACATGTACCAACATGCTCAAACGGTCTTATTTAAATAAAAATTAAAACAATGCATTCAGTGTAGCTCCCTAGTTCTGCTCTGGTTATTATTATCAGCTACCGATTATTATCAGTGCAGGACACTACACATGCTTCCTGAGGACACTTATCTACATCGGTTTAAAAACAAGCACAATCGTATCTCAGGCCAATAGACGAATATAATATCCTATTCCTTAAACGTTAAGAAAAAAAAAGAAACCCTTCCTAAAACCAGTCACATTTCAAATTCATTAATATATATATATATACTGAACACAGTTGCTCCAAAATTAATCAATTTATTGAGAGTATAGTATTATAATATTTAAAATAAGGCCAGAATTGCTGTGACAACACATGATGGCAAATGCAGAACAATAATGATGGGCATAATGTATTGTAGAGTAGGGTAAACGAAAAGTAAGGAAAATAAGGAGAACAACTGACAACTGGAGCACACATCCAGATTATTTCATTGTGTCTCAAAAAATCACATCTATTTCCTGAAATGCTGGAATTTCATTTGTACTTAAGTCAATCAGTAGGAACAGCATCTGCAGATGCCTGTGGTAGTTAGCAAGGAAATGTGCCCCAAAAAGACATGAATGCAATTTAAATTAATTGTAAAAGATACATGATAACATCGCTGTCATAAAGTGCAACAAATAACCACCACTAAAAATCCAAATTCCAACAAAGCACAGGAGTTTTCTCAGGTGGAACAACTTGATTTATGTTAGATACTGTTTCAATTTAATGACCAAATTCTCTTTTCTTTTCTCTAATAGTGGTGCTCCACACACCATTAGCACTTATGATAATTATAGTAGTAGCATGAGCAGCAGCTGCAGTGGAAGCAAAAGTAATAGTGTCAGTGTTAGAAATAAAATTTTAAAAAATACATTGGTCAAGGAATACTTCAAAATCTCCAGATTTTCTCATCAACTTTGACCATGAGGCAGTCAATTTTTTAGGGTTTCTGTCTCGAATGCATTTTTAGTCAGTCATGTCTCAGTCTCAGACTTGACGGACTTCTATTCAAGACCGACAGAGAAAACTGTCATCATCATTAAAAAGTGCATTCTGGCTTTTTGTTCAGTTTCCTTGTGTTTTATCTCTGATATTCATCGGGGGTCTCAAACTGATCCACATAGGGGCCCCAGTGGGTGCAATAAGGTGTTGTCAGGGGTGCTGTGTGTTTCAGAGACCCGATTGGTTCAGCAATGTGTGCCTGCACCCACTGCGGCTCATTTGTGGATCAGGTTAAGACTCTTTCTATATACTATCTTGGCCTTGTCGCAGTCTTGACCTCCAGAGGTCTTGTTCTTGTTCTCTCGGTTGGTGTGGTCTTGAGGAGAACAACGCTACCATTTTGCTGCATGATGAAGCAAATAAGTGGCAAAGCGACTGAATGACTGACAGTAGTTTCAACAGCTTTCTGAAAGTAAGCAGTTTAAAACTGCGCTATAAGAAGTGCACATGGACAAAACCTAATCAATTGTATAGTGAAGCACTGTCATGATTCATGAAGTAGGTGAAATTAAATAACAAGTGGAAAATTCCATCCAGCCAAGTCAAAGTGGAGATTTCACGTCTGCGTTGTCCTCCCCACACTGTCAATCTTGTCACCTTTGCGGGGAAGATTTTCAATTTCACACTCGGCTGAGGTGAATTATGCACATGTAACTTAAACAGAAACCTTGACAGGATGGTGGCAGCAGTTGTGGTGGGGTGGGGGGCACCTGGTGTGAGGTCATCAACAAATGCACGCATGAATGCCTAATCAAGTCTGAAAAGAAAATAAAAGATACACAGACCTGTCACTTACTGATGATCATTTCAACCAGCAGATGCACAATTTCAGTGTGATTAGCTTTGACCTGATTGAAAGCCTCCACACACACATCTCGCTCTGGCCCTCAATGTCAGTGTTCTAAGTACCAAATGTTCTATTCAGTTTGTGCTCCAGCTGAACATGTGAGTCCATCTTGACTTGCTATTTTCTTGGGTCACATGCACTTCAGACCACTTCATATATGTGAAAACCCAGTTTCTATTCACTCTTCCACTTGCTTTGCAGTGTTTTGTTGAGCTCAACGCTGAAGCTTGTGGCCTCTGAAAACAATCACAGTCGGACAACAACAACAGCCCAGAGCAGCTGCGAGGAGAAGAGGAAATGACCCTCTGTGCTGAACACAAAGCCAGTCGGAGTGTGATACAACGGAGATCAAAAATGAGGGAAAATAAATTAAGGAGAGAAAAATGTATTATCTAGACTATTAAAAAAATAACTATTAAAATAATGTGCTGATGTTTGATACGGAAATAGGCGCATCCGCATTCATGAATCTCTGGGAACACAATCAATGGAGTAAGCGATACATAAAAGATGAGGCAGGGCTTGACCTTTGCTCCGGAGGAGGAGGGAAGGGGGGAGGGGACAGATCGCTGAGGCCCCTGACCGAGGGAGATGGGCATTTAGACACTGTCATGGGAACCTTTGAAGATTTGGGAAGAAGGGAACAGGCTTTGGATCAGCCAGCGGCTCTGCAGCATTAACTCTCCCCGCAATGAGTCAGCAGCCGCGCCAGGAAGCCGGCAACTGATCAGCATGAAGCATAATCTTTACAACACAGGGTCGTTATTCAAACTTTGGAGGTGATTATCTCGGTACATTATTGCATTTCCACGACAGCATGACTTCGCGCAGTGGTCTGTAAAAGTAAATCAAAGGCCATATCCCAAACAGATTGTTTGAAATCTTCATATCAGAACTGAACAAACTCAAAATTATACATTAATTAAAAAAAGCATTTTAGTAACAGCAGTATTTTATCATTATTATATTGCAAATAAATAAATAATATTATTATTAGCCAATTGCAGCAGTGGCCCACTGAGAATTTACCTCATTGAGCATAGTTTCGGATCAAGTCTGTGGGACACAGAAGGACACGCTCACAAACCCAGAGATGAGTCGGTTATTTTGTCTGCAGTCACTTTGAATTGACATTGCTGCAAACACATGGGTTTAGTTTTTTGAGCCACTCTGACCCAAATTTCTGTAGCCAAGCTTATCCCATCACTGGGAACCAGAGTCTGCTTTTACTGCCGCATCCCTGAAAAGCCAGAGAGCAGAGGGGGCGATGCATAATGGATGAAGGAGGATAGGAGTCGGACGTGAACTTTGCAGAATATTATCTCTCACTTTAATCCCTCTGTGGTTCAAATCATTTAGTTGAGATCGAGGCTGGTTGAAGACTCAAATGTCTGAGTGCAGAGCTCAAACCAGAAATTGCTCACATGGTCATTATTGTTTGAGTAGTTCACTGTTTCACTGCAAGGAGGGAATTTCCCCGTCCGCTCTCTAACTGCGCCATGGAGGACCACAAATCAGGGCAAGCAACTGCTCTATAGCACCATCTCTTTCAGTTTACAATGTCACAAGTGCAATGCAAAGAAAGGACATTTAGCTTTTAGCTACACAAGTCAAAAACTAAGTGTACAATGGAGTCAAATTAGTTTACAGATGTCAGTGAGAATCTATTCAGACATTGGTGGTGAGTGTGTTTCGAGTGCTTTAAGCAGCACTGTGGTCACCTGCTTCGCGCCTCATAGACAACACGAGTGAGTAACCGTGTTGGTTATGGTTTGAGAAAATAAACACTTTCTAGAAATATTGCACAGGTGTTTGTGACTGGCTTTTCTGTTGAGCGTATGCTGTTAAGGTGGCCAAAGACTGCATTAATATTAACAGTAATATGAACAGTTGTCACCACATGTATAGTACTTTCTTGTTCGCTGTTATTGTTGTGGTGTGGCGATTTTTCGGACAGAGGGCTGTGACAACATTGTTTTCAAAAAGCTGGGGATCAGCTGTCCACACAGAGGCATGGATCCAGCATTTTCAAATTTATGGTGCTACGGCGACTGAAAACTCCATATCTGTGTGGACCAAAGGCCTGTCAGAACTTGCAGGACGACCAACTTCCTCTCCTTGTGGACACAGTCTGAGGAAAAATAGATGCTCATCTCTCATGCTCAAGTTGTGGATTCCATGACATAACTATGGTCTGGTCTCCTCTAAACACAGTAATAAACAGCAGTTTACTACACAGAACTGTGAACAATGAATTGAAAAAGTATCTCACTAACAGTCTGCTGCTAACATCAACTTCTCTTCATAAAGTCCTATCCACATATACACTGAAATTAGACACAAGAAATAAACTAGAAGACAGTGGGTGAAACAACAGATGAAGGAAAAAAAGCAACAAAGACATCCGAAGGACGAAAGACAAAAGGGCACATATTGTGGAAGGGGGACATAATGTCTTCTTCTCATTACAGTCACTGCAGCAATGTGTGCACCACTACACATAAACCCATGCTTTATAAAAGACGGAATTTCAGCCCATTAAATACCGTCACATTTGCCTGTTCACAAACCATCGTCCTGATGAATAACTTACAGTTCATGCTCACTAGCATGTGACCGCACACGTTCATGTCAGTCTTATTTAAAGTTTTCGGAAGAGCAAGAGCATGTGTGTACTTGCATTTAAACAGTCGTGTGGTGAAGCGGAGAGGCTGACAGCTCCCCACCTGGTCACTGGGACGTCCAAAGGACAGACATAATGAATTCACAACCTATTAACAGATGACAGGACAAGGCCTACTCATGTGTTTAAAAAAAAATAAAAATCTATTTTTATGGGTCGTGGGCAAAGAAAATCCATTCACCAGCTGACTAACTTCGATATTGCCTCCAAGAATGAATATAAAGATGCATTAAAATTGTATCACCAGCCCTTAGAGCGAGTGACCAGGACAAACCACTGCTAGTCTGAGTCTGCCAGGAAAATGATATCTGCTCATGTAGACAATGGCCTACCAAGACACAGCATCAGAGGACAGAAGATCAACACTGCACTTGCTATTGAAAATCAAATGAAAGATATTGGGAATCAAACGCACCATGAGGTCGATCATTATCACTCATCATTGAGGCAGCTCTCGTCTGGAGTAAGACTCTTTAGACTTGAAGTACGACAATTAATAACACGTTCTGCCTTTAGCAGCGACTCATTTACCTAACTTGTTGGTCGTTATCACGCACCAGCGATCTCATCAAGCAGCGGCCCTGATGAGCACGGATGCAATTAACGTCACACAGGTGAGCAGTCAAATGAGATTAGTTTGCGGTGTTTGTCCTTCCTCTCTCAGCCAAAGCTGTCGATATGCCGAGGCGTTTTGGGAATGATAGAGAAGGTGTGACGGAAGACGTGACTTTGCTGTAAGTTAATAGTGTTTTCAGTGTAAGGAAATTGTAATAAATGAAATTTAAATAAAGATTTCAACCATACATTACACTGTCAATTAGGGATGTGTGATAATTTATTGTACACGATATAACGCCAACATAATCGCCACGATGACAATCGGAGTGTGACAGTTGTGGAGAGTGGACTTTGGTTCCCGATCTTGGTTTTAAACTTTCTTGTAATACAGGGAACCTTTGCTAATGACAATGGTCGACTCGGAGTTTCTGGATCCGCGTTTATTATCGTGAAAGCACCCATAGGTTTTATTAGCTCCAGTGGTCCTCGTAGGGTCTCTGACGCGGCCGTCTGCCTTGGTTCATATCAACACATGCAGGTCTCCTGCTGCGCTGGCGCCTCAGCGAAACACTGTGATGAAAATAGTTGGATACTGGACGGACCTCCACTCCGGTATTGGCAGCGGCGACCTCTTCCGCGTCCCCGATTAGGGTTTATCGCGGACACACTCTCACAGGCAGCGCTAATGCTACAACCCAGCATCAGTTAGGGACCACCACCACATATTTAAACCTAAACAAATAATGATGTTGGAGACAAACTCCACTAAAACGTTTGATCATAAAACAGTTTCAAGAGAGACTGTCATGTGTCCAAGAATAGAAAAGAAAATCTATTTATCGCGATAATTATTGTTATCACCGAAATTACAACATCTATCGTGATAACTGTTTTTGTCCATATTGCCCATCCCTACTGTCAATCACAAAGAGTCCAAATGTTTACAGCATGTTATGAAATGAAACAACTTTGTGGCTGATATAACCAGGCATATCCCTATACAGATACCAGTATCGGTACGATACTGGCCTGTTTCATTGAACTCTTATTCGTCAAATACTCGCTCATGACAGCACCTTTGTGTGTTGTTCCCTTGCTAAAATCATAATTTAAAATGGTATTATTAATTACTCGTATCGATAGTCGGTATCAGCAAGTACTCAGTTGTAAGTACTTGTACTCAGTTGGTAATAAAGTGGTATAGGGACATCCCTAAATATAACCGAACTTTGCCTTCTGCTTTCAGAATCCTGTAGCATGAGTGGTAGGTGAAATTCTTCCAGGCAGCTCATTAATAATAAACATTATGAGATTATAACGCAGGCCATAAATAATTACCAAGCGACCAGATGTGGCTCACCCGGACCAGAGTTTGACACGCACGTTCTAAATGTTGAAGCTACAGCTCTACTCCAAGTCTCCAGCGTTTCTCAAAGGCAGAAGATGAATTACCTCAAAATTAAATTTGTCCTCATTTCCCTCAGTCATATCGCCAATTTGCATTTAATGCAGTTTGATAAGAGCATGAGCAGCAGTCACTCTGCATTCACAATAGAGCAGATGACAAACTCTTTTACTTAAAGGATCACTTTCCATAGCTTGACAAAAATAGATGCCCCTAGATCTGCATCCGGGATATCCCTTTTTTTCCTCCATCAATACAAATCACCTTATTGAATTCCCTCTATGCTGGCAGGAAATAAAACAACATCAACAGACCAGGCGGAGCATTTACGATTTAAAAAAAGGACTGAATGAGATTACACACCTTTTGTCAGTGTCTCCCTAACACACTTGTCTTTCAGACGCAGCAGTCACTTTTTATTAGAACAAAATATCACTTATATTGTTGTCAAGACCAGTGGCGCGGGAGAACAATCACACACGATGCATTCAGTTTGGCAGACAAGACAAATTAATTTAAATCTTGCCAAAGAGGAGCAGTCCTGATTCATTATGTGTGACGGCGTTATTGTAAGTGGACAGGAAATATGAATGAGAGTTCATATTTAGAGTCATATGATGGGTCTTAGCGCCAATTCTTCAAGACGGCTGCCGTCACTTATATATTTAATTCATTCACGAATAATGGCCGGCATTTCTAGTGTTATCTCTCAACATATGAGCCCAGTAAAACCACAAACGTGTTGAACATGAGAAATAGCACTGAGTAGGATAAAAAATGAAGGTGACAATTAAAATCATATTAAACTTAAAGAATAATAATTATGAGATCAAATATTAGAGTTCAAGAAATGTGCCTGAGTTTTTTGCTACGGTGGCTGCAGCTCAGTTGGCTGGCAATCTGAGTCAATAAATTGAGGTCTTGGGAGTTGAGCCATGAATCTACAAGGATAAAAAGTTCTTCCCTGTGAACTTGGATGGCGAATTCAACCGCTGCAGTGCTTATCGCATTTTGCTGAATGTCACCCTGTTTCTGGAGAATACTGCGGCTTTCATCATGATATATAAAATTCCATAATGACTTTGTCAACAGAGGTGAAATAACACATCACAGCAGCTGTAATGGAAATGAAAAGGAAACAATAAAACAAATAAACAAAAAATTCTAATCTCAGTGAACAACTTCAGAAAACATTCGCAAAGGTAAAGCTGAACGGTATCTATGGTTAAGGATCATGGTGATGAAAAAGTAATTGTTTTAAAACTATACCATGCAATTCAAATTGTATTATTTATCATTTCAATAGCCATTAAAAGCAAGTTTACATTGAAGAAGAAGCTATTAAATAATGATGTGGCCCTGGCCTAAACAACAAGAATTACTCATCGAATTTCAGGGTGAGAAAAGCTGAAATGTAAAGGGCACCAGGTCCACACGGACCCCACGAGAACCTCATTATTTGTATTTAGACGGGTCATTCTGGGAAAAAAAATACACAACCTAATGACTTCACAATTGCTGTCACACAAATACTGGTATGTTTGTATCAGGGAAACGTTGTGGCTCATCTTTATGTGTATTGACTTTTCTCTTTAGGGGGGCTTTTAGATCTGTGCTGCCTAAGAAGTCAGAAATCCACCATCAACTTTGAAATATGGCTGGGTGATAAAAAGGATAACAATACACATTGAGAAATCACCCATTCTCACTTCCATGGCTTAATACATTGACATTGGGAAAGTTGACTTTTGTGTCCTATACTGACGACAAAGGCAGCATTCAGCGTTGCACATCTCATGCCAAGTAACTGCGATATCTATGCCCCCACTCTTCCAAAGGAATGACAGCTTCAAGATGCATTACACATGTATTACAAAATGTTCTGTCACATACCCTGAAGTTGGAAAAATGTAGTAGTTTTGTGACTGACTCAACTAGGCTTGCCAAGGTTTGTGACATAAACATGAAAATAGTGAGCACACTAATAGACCACCTCATCTATTAATCCTTCACCACTCGCTTCTGACTCCATTCAAACTGTCAGCAATCGCCATCTCTCCAAGAATATGGCCTCCACAATCTTATTTGTCACATTTCCTTCAGTCATCCACTCCCCTGTTCTCTACCGTGCATAATCTGTTCTTTCTCATCCTCAAAGTTATTTCCCCTGAAGACACTCTCTCTCCATCTCCTCTCAACCCGTCTTTGTGCGCAGCTCAGTGGGAATAACGGAGGCCATCTATCAAAATGTTTCCAGAAACTGGAGGGCAATTTTCTGGACCTGGCAAAGTGTCAAGCCTTTAGCTGTGTACTGTACTGTAACCTCGACACTGCCATTGTCGCAAGAGGAAATCTGATAAACAGAGACTTCGCCGCTGCAGCAGAAGTACAGACGGAGAGAAAGAGGTGCAGATACACGCTCGCACTTCAATGTATCAGCAAATTAAAAAGATTGACTTTATTTTTTTTATTCATCTACAAAGCCCTAAGGTTACAGTAGTATTAAAACAGTTATTTTACATTCTGATTCACATTGCAAGCCAGTTAACACATGGTAGAAAAAAAACATTAAAGGAGGTATTTATTCAAGACAAAGTCACAAGGTTGTTTTTTAGATTTCCTTTATACTCAAACAACAGCATGGTCCAGAAAATTCAGTGCAGGGGATTCATTTATTCCAAACACTGAACAGCAGACGGTGGATAGTGAAGTGTCAGAGCCAAAATTGACCAAATCAATATTTCCAAAAAATATCCATTCCAATACAGCCATGGGCCATACAGCATGGTCCACCCCCTGGAGGACATCAACAATTTAATTTTAAACATAGTGTAACATGTAAGAAAGTTCCATTTCCTATAGAAAAGCTCTTCAGCTTGTTCAACTCAAAACCCTTTCCCGCAATTTCTCTCAGTGTGGTCTCACATTAGAGCCCAGTCATAGAGACACGGGCAGTGGTCACGGACACCAGACTCTTGAGTCTCTGCCATTCAGTGTGTGATACACTTCTTTCTGTAAAGGTTGCTCATGATTCGTCAAAATATGCGTGCACAATGAAAAAAAATTGGGATGGAGGGGTGACACATACGGTTGGAGTTGTGAGTGCACAGGAGAGAGAGAGGAGAAGAGAGAGGCGAGAGAGACAAACCCTGGAGGTTTCTGAGACTACATGGTGGTCAAGTGAAGAACTTGAGATAGAACTAAAAGTGCACTCTGTGACAGACACGTACTCATTGTTCATTTTCGCCTGAACATCACAGCAAATGTGTAAAGTGTAAATCTCATGACGTTGTAAATGTTGCTTCAAGTTCTTTGATGTCCAGCGTCTTCAACTGTGTAATGTGACTTCAATATCAAGATGGAACAGTGAAGATAATAGACATATATTTTGAATAAACTGTAAAATATGTTTGAACATATATTAAATAAATCAGTACAGTTCTTGGACAATTAAATGCTTTTATTCGTTTCATACATTTTCCACTCCTCAATGTGAATTATGCAAATTGCAAAATTCCCATATGTTTTGAATGTTTAGTCATGGACCAATCGCTAGGTCCAAACACAAAAACCTAAGGGAAACACTGAAATATATTATGTCCAATAAGAAATTTGACTTTACTCAATTCTCCGCCCCCATAAAGAAGCCCCTCCCCCTTTCTTGACGGGAGATGCCAAGGATAGACGTCAACAATTCAGTCAGCCAACTGAATTGTGAGATTTTTGAAACTGGATGGTTACGTGTGTACTTGTAAAGACACCATTTATGGAATTGATAGAGAAACAGAGGGGAATGTTTTGTAATTTGCTGAATTGGTTTCAGTGAAAACGGCAGTTTTTCATCATGAGAAGCAAATATCCAATCCAAGCCGCCCCCATGTAGCGGAAACCCTGTTGTACTGTCAGTAAATTTGATGATACCCATTTTCCATGATGTCAAGCATCTGCAATCTTCGATTGTATCGACATTGAGTTTGCAATTTTAGTATTGTGACAACCCTAATTGTTAATAATGTTTGACTGAGAATTAAAACCAAGGTTTGAAGCGTGCAGTTAGTTACTCAGGTTTGTGCGTCAACAGAGTCTGCACCATCACAGCCTTCATAATGACAGAACTAGTTAAATGGGAGCATTCATGTGACCTACCCACTGAGGCCTAAGGGAGCCCCATGGATTATTGAGGTCCATCAACTGGACAAATGAGGTACTTTCTTGTCTCACGCATAGCACTGCATGTTGAATCCAGCACGGAAAGTTCACACAGCTTAAATATTTTCTGTATTTAACCAAAAAGGACAAACTTTGAAGCACTGACTTAAAAAATGTTTTAATAACTTAACACCTGGTTTCATGTGATAACGTTCCGCTTCTTTTAACTGAGAATGAATGACAAGCTGAGAGGAAAGTGCATTCAAATGTCACTGGCGCAAATGGGAGCCCTTCGTGATGAGGTGAGAACGCAAGCTGGAAACTGCAATCAATGAAGTAATCCCACCATAATTAAGGAACTAGGATTCAACACGCTGCATTTAATTTCCATTTAATTCCCCGACACTATGTGAAAATTGAAATAGTGACGGTCCTGGGTTGAAATTAACACATACCTTTATGAAGAGTTTCTATTATTGTACGGCTTGCTCCCGTCTTTCAGCAGACTGTGGCCGCTGACATTTAGAACTGCATTGATCATGGGTCAGATATAAACTGTCTGAATGTATCGGCCTCATGGCTCGATGGTTCACAGTATTTTAAGGTCAAGATAAATGGAATGTGAAAGGAGGATAAGGGGGGATGGTTTTTCATGCCCTTATTTCCCTCACGTCCGTCTCTCTATATTAGCTCTGTGGCGTCTGTGTCAGAACAGCAAACAATAACACATTTTAAGTAATTATAAAGTGAAGTGGCGCACTAACTCTTCATCAGTCCATCATTACTGTTTCTGTTTGTCATTACAGTTTCTGTTTGAGATAACTAGCGTATCACGACAAGCATGAGAATCATTTACGGTCAATAAGGTAATTTACCAACATCTTCAATTTCAGTGAAATCATGATTATGTCGAAAAGTTTCACCATCAAGCATAAAAATGTCAATGTGCACCCACCAGTTACTGTAGGCGTCGATCGAGTTTAAAATTTGTGGACGAAGCCAAACACATTTAAATATGGAATAAACCTAATGCCCGTTTTTTTTTTTAATATTGCATTGACAAAAACAAATTTCCACGACATCAGTTGTTTACTAACAGAGATGATCTATGTGGGCGTAGCAGAGACGAATAGAACATTTGATCAAATAACAATAGGTTAATAACAGACATGACATGAATATGAACCGTTTGCATCTATGGCTCCTGTTTGTTTCACACTGCCAGCACTGTTTTCATTTAGATTTCAACAGTTTCATGCTCCAAAACAAACAATTTCAGTTATTTAGCCTGATCATACTTGGGAAAATGACTCTCAATGAACTGTTCACGACACAGGCCGCACAGAGTTTAAGTACCAAATAGACTGGAAAGGTCAAGAAAGGTTGAGATGAACCTTTTTATCGTTTACAAATAGAAAATCATCGAGGGACAGAGCAAGCATCTGGACCAACATTTGGATGAGTAATGGCAGAGAGAGACAGATGTGTGCGACAGCTCCAGGCTGCGGCAAAATGAACAAACAGATTACATGTCAGGGATAGAAAAGGAGGATTGTGTGAAACTCACTGAAGAGATTTAAGCCGCCCATAATCTTAGACAAAATTTTAAGACCTAGATAAGTCAGGATAAAAGTTGATGAGTTAGCCTGATGGGGTATTCCAAGTGCTGCCAAACTTAACTAAGACAGGAGAGAGAAGGCAGTCACTTTAGTCGCCCAATTCCTCTAAAACAGGGCTGATGAGAGAATAGTTAAGCAGGAGAGTTCATTTCATCTCATGATCACTTGCTTATTAAAATTCAGAGCTGTGAGGATATAGGAGCCAGAAAATGTAAATGAGAAATTATTTGAAAGTCTTAATTATATAGAGTCAAACCAAAGGAAGGGGCGGAAATTTTCCCATAAATAAGCAATGAAATTAAAATGCAAATTAAGTTTACAAAATGCTCATAAAAGTTACCGTTGATATTAAATAAATTATAGTAATAACCAGAGCCTTTCATGCTCGGTTCATGCTGACCAGAGAACGTGTCAAAATCATTCACTTTTTAGGCATTTCTATCAAGCACAAGGACAGTTTCACTGTGTCCAGAAAGCGACACGAAGAATTAGCTCCAAACATAGTCATTAAATTTTCTCATTTTTGACCACATTTTCATTGACTTCATAATTAAAATTATGCCCTTGATATCATACTATCATACATTATTTTTAAAGCCTTGTAGGTACCAAATTCTCAAGCAAGCAAGATCCCACACAATTTTGAAGACTTTATTTGCTCTTTTCTGTTGATGTACTGAGTCAGCTTAACCCTACCACCCCATCATACAAGGACTGTAACGGAAATTGTAGAATAAATGTTTTCAAACTGTGCCCTAACGTGAAGAGAATTTTAAACTGAGTGGTTCACTTGCTAGTTTGGCTGGACGATGCTGCAGTCATTCTCAGGTGAAACTATATTTTTGTACCTCTTGTGCTGCCCAGTACGGTATAAAATTAAAAGAATTTAATCTATCCATTTAATAAAAAGGATAATAGTTCCAGGACGTTTCTTATAAGCAAAATTATTGCTGTAAGAAAAAAGTATTCATCATGGGTTAAAAAAGTGACCAAATGGTTTAAATATTGGCTCTCGGTCATTTGAGAGTCAAAATGTAACCCCCTGCTCGCAAAATGAGTAAGAAACACCCATGTTTGGAAAGTCTCTTTGTGAAGGGGAAAAGGCTCAATGAAGAGACAGGAGAAGAGCCTATGACTTCCAAGAAGAAGAAAGTCTTTAACAATTTTTTCATGCCTTTTGTATTCAGTTTTGTGGTGTATCTCTATGCTATTTTGAAGGCTGTTTAAACGTTAAATGTTTAAACCATAGCAACCAGAGGCAGAGAGCGTTGGGGTGCCGGTTCGAGAGGAGGAGAGTTTGGGAGTCTTAGCGGGTACACAAATGCAGAGGTCTACATACTTCATACGGCCGGGCCACGTTCAAATTGTCAAGCGTTGAGCATTTAATGTGTTCTAGATTTGTGAGTGTGGGAAGAATGATAAACCTCCACGTATATACACATTTTGATGTTGATTCTTATGTTTATGTTTCCCTCAACAAATAAAAAACTCCACTGCTTTTGTAGATGCAGCATAAACTTATGTTACTGTAACTTACCAAACAAAAGTCAATGGAAGTGTTCCGATCTTTATAAACAAGGATGAATTATTTGCTGTTAAAAGGTGTATCAACACATAAAATATAACCCATAAACCAAGAATTAGAAGTCAAATTAAATCTTAGTGCAGCGCTACTAAGTACTAACAGAGCCCACTCTTGCACTCCGCTCACATAGAGTATAGTAGCTCATTTGGCCTCTGGCGTCTCGTTCACGCTCCAAACTACTCATGTAACTCTTTCTTAGCATCCCATTCGACTCGCTTGAACCTTATTGTTATTCTGGTCTAATGCACCAGTGGACACTCGCCACCGTGACAGTAACTGCTACAAAGTTGGACGACTGCATAAACTGAATGGACTCAAAATATTTATTTCTGAGGTGGCGTCCTCTTTTGAGTCATTTCACTTGCTGCGGCATATAATTTACGCATTAAGGCCCAATTCCATTTCTCACCCTTAGCACTAGCACTTGCTATTTAGTGCTCTCCACTATGAAGTGCCCTCCAACGACAAAGTGAGACTGACGTCCCTAAGAATTGGGACAGCACTTCATGACTTTACGCTTCAATTACGTCACGTGTAAAGACGATGTAAGCTTCACTGTCTGCCCTGGTGTGTTTTGTTTGTTGATGTTGCATATCAAGTGTTCAAGACGTTTTGGAAATGCCAGGTCCTGCCTTGACAATATTGCCCTGTTTGGTGAACCAACGGAGAAGAATGGGCCACAGCTGGCTTTGATGTTAGCCTGAATGCTAGCTGACTGTTGTTTGTTAAGATGAAATAACAACATACTCATTAACATGGAATTTTGTCATTCATTTTGTCATTTTGTCGTTCGTTTTGTCCGATACACTCGACCCTTTAGGTCACTAACGTGTGATACAAGGAGAATGTAAACAAATGGAAGAGTAGTCCTTGTTACTAAAATGTCCCACTTGTCCCGTTGTTTTTAAGTCATGTTATTCAATTCAGACTTCGGTATCCTGGGGATTTATCCACACTTCATCTTCCCACTTCGTTTCAAGTCAGCTTCGGAGATCCCTCGGTTTGTAGGGATCATTTCAAGTAATGAACGACGAGTGACCTCGATCCTAGGAGTATTGGGACGCGCTACACTTACACTTGATCGGACAAAAGCGAATGTTAGGGTGTTAGGGTGAGAATTGGGACAGGCCCTGTGCATAATTATACATTTAGTCGTGCAAACGCTCGCGATAAATCAGGTATATGTGCATTGACATGAGAGAAAATTGTTTCTTTTGTTTTAGCGTTTATAAAAAGTATGAACACATTGACCACTACATTGGGTGCTTAAACACTAATGTTGAAGTGTAAGGATTTCATGACTCACTCATTCATTCATCCATCCATCCACGATTGAAAAATGGGATTATCTTTTTTCTCCAAGGAGTCCCCAGAAAGGAGTCCCCAGAAATAGAGCGCAACCTTTTTGTATGTCTGTCTTTTTAAGTATGGTTGCTATGGTGACACCAATATAGTGAACAGCACAACAACACGCTTTGCTGTTGTTGCATGGTAATGTCAAGATTTGTCCCGCTCCATTTCCCTTACCCTTCCGACATTTATCCGACAATAAAGCAGAACATTGATGTCACGACAACATCCATCTCACCTGCTTCAGCCAAGAAGGGTTCTGGATTTGTTTCACCCCACAATTAGTCTCGGGAAATAATAGACCTTCACTTTTAAATTTGCTTGCATAAGTTTTGGAAAATCATAAAATAAATAAAGATCAGCGAAAGCATGTGGTTGTGCGCGTGAATGTAGATGTTTTAAACAGAAATGCTGCTTCTCTATTGGTTAGCCAAGAAGGGGACCCCTAGGAATGGGAACACGATTTGGTGGAGGAACTATGCTTAATGTAGTGTGTAGGGTCAACATTAGGTTCATGGTGTTGAAGACCATGTCTGCGGTGTCTAATGTGCGATGGAAAGACCTGTCCAGATCATGGCTAGCCTCTCTTCATGAGTAGCTGGGATAGCATCTCATATGCCCTCTAATTTTATTTCAATTGAAGTACAAGTACTTTCTTTATTACCTGCAGCGTACGCAAAATGTGACTTTTGAGTTCCACTATCAATAGCGTTCAGAGAAAAAAAGAATTGCATGCATGAGTCCTAAAGACAGCTTCACATGGAAGAGTTTTAAGGCAAATGCAGAAGGGATTAGAAGATATAACCATATGCATTCTGCCTCTTTTGTGAGCTGATGTGATGAATGTCTAAATCCAAGCTCGCGAACGCATGTGTCCTCAGCATGCTGTCCTATATACCAGCAAGCAGAGAGCTTGATCTGTACCTCAGCTAATCTGAAGTGAAGGTATCACTGGGGAATTTAAAAGGATTATGCAAGATCAGCAGAAAATGGCTTATACAAAACACTACACAACCCTAAAGCATGCACATTAAAACTCCTTACTGCATGCACATGCAGCTCTGTAGAATATAAACATAACAGTTGTAGTGCAATTTTGAGGGAGACAATACGCGTATTCCTGCTCCTCTGGCTGTCTCCAGCTAAATTCATTGAGTGGTTCTACAGTTGCACCTTCCGGTGAATTGCACTTCCTCTACGCGAGACGAGAAGAATTGTTCACACGAGCTGGAGGAGTTTAAACAAGATGAGTGGATGCAGGTCTTGGATGGCAACAAGCCGGCTGATTACCTCACTGGCTGAGACTTTCACTCACAATCGCAGGTTAGTCTGGGGCAGAGGAATCAGTGTGTAGTCATAGTAAACACTGGAGTCTATCTACCACTGAAACGCCAGCTTCGCTGTCTGTCAATAGCCCCACTGTTTTGTGACTTTTTTAAGCTAACATCTGAATGGATGTTGACTTCATTTACACCGGTACGGAGAGAAGACGCTCCTTAGCCTGGCAGTTTAGTGGTGTGCGTGCACATTTATCAACACGTTGTGGTTTACTTTGTACATACTCTGATCGGCCGTACAATTATGACCACAGATCCAAGGGAGGCACAGGTCAGTCGAAGGTTAAGCAATCTCATCATTGCCTTTTAGCACTTTTGTTTATTTAAAAGAAAATCAAACAGGACTACAATTACAAATGTTAATTCATGATCAATGTGACACACGTGCTCCTAAAGTAGCCTCGCCTGAGCACAAGTCCACAGTCAGGCCAACCTTGGCTTTACCGCCTGTGCACACGGAACCATAAATACACATAAACCCCTGCCATGTCAACATATGTGCGTAGGATTACCATAAATACAGACTTAATGCACACACGTACAAACAAACTCCACGTATGTCGATGATTAGGCTTCTATAAATACTGAGCAACGCCAGTCGTTCACTCAGAGAGGAATAATGCTTTATACATCATTTGACGGTCAATGGATAATGAGGAGACACCAGGTCACACTGAGAACAATGAGTGCATGAACTATTGAACACAGCTGTGAGCCTACTTTCACAGTGCCAAATGTATTTTATACACATCAAAAAGAAAAAACAATCAAAATTCAAAAGGCACTGTATTATTTTTATTTATTTAGCTACATTTTTTGTATGAGAATTCTGTGTCAATTAAGGGTGACAGAAAGCGCACTATACACTGTAGTCCCTGAAAGAGCTGGTCATTCTCCCTTTAAGACGATCAGTAGCTGTGCATGCTCTTTTCTATCTGACTCCACCAGAACAACACACTTCCCTAGGTGTCACTAAACAGTCAATTAATCATTCATACATTTGCTCCGGGCCTCATGGCGGATGTTGATGCAACACCAGCATGTGGTGTGATCTGCATTGGAGCCGTGAGGGAATCAATGAACAATGATCGAACACCAGCTATCACTTTCACCCAGCGTCAACTGGTTGTCAGATGAAAAACGAATACAATTTTTCAAAGAGTCAACCATTTTTTTTCAAACACAATCATTAATGTGGTTGAGTTGATCCACTCAACGTTTATCCTGAGCCAAAATAGAAGAAAACCATGTTGAGATTTTAAGACAGGAATATTCTTACTACTGTCTTAATTTCAGTTTGGAGATGATTGATCAGAGTGGTACATTTTTATGGAGTGACTTGTGGAGAAGGGATGGGCGATAACTTATCATACACAATATAACGCCAAACACAAATTCAACAATGACAATTCTGCATCTCACAATTAATTCGACATACACGTGGCACACGTGAATATGATGAGTCCACGGTCCTCAGCATGCCACAGTTGTATAAAGTGTGGCGGACATTAGTTCACGATCGTAGTTTAAAACTTATTTTTAATACAGGGAACCTTTGATAATGACACTGGTCGACTCAGAGTCTCTGGATCCGTGTTTATTTTATCAGATGGAGTGGTCCTCATAGGTTCCCTGACGCGGTTGTCTGTCTTGGTTTACATCAACACATGCAGGGTCCACTGCTGCGCTGGCGCCTCAGCGAAACACTGTGGTGAAAATAGTTGGATATTGGATGGACCTCCGCTGCGGTATTGGCGGCGGCATCCTCTTCCGCTTACCGGGTTAGGGTTCCTGACACACTCTCTCAGGCAGCGCGAATGCTACAACCTGGCATCAGTTAGGGACCATCAACAAATTATAAAGCGGTCAAAGTATGAGTGAAATGATCTAAATGATCATTCATTCACATTATTTCTAATATTTCTTCAATAGCATCTGGGAAATGTGTCCAGACTAGTCCATAGTTAAAGTAGAGACATGAGCTACAGTAGACAGACGGCTCAATTTAACCCTTAAATAAAGCTGGCAGAGCAGTGTGTCAGACACGAGCAGGTTCTACCAGAGACGTGAAATATTGAATATCTCATCTCTGCTATTATATATATATATATATATATATATATATATATATATATATATATATATATATATATATATATATATATATATATATATATATATATATATATATATACAATATAACTATTATATTTAAATATAAACATATAATGATGTTGGAGACAAACTCCACTAATAAGTTTCATCATAAAACAGTTTCAAAAGAGACTGCAGTGTCTAACACATGGAATAGAAAGAAAATGTATTTATCGTAATAACATTTATCGCGACAACTGTTTTGGTCCATATTGCCCATCCCTATTGTGGAGTGTAGCTATGTTAACGTACGTACAGTTCACTTGACTAATGTTACACCGTATTCAGCATCTATATGTTAAATGTTTTTTCTTGCACGGTAGGGAGCAGACATGCAGCTAATGTGCGGTCTTTGTGTTTCACACACAAACACATACAAGTGAAAAACAGATACGGAACAGAGGATGCGCCTGGGCAGTTCCACCCACCCTAATGACCACAGCCAAGTGATACATGAGATTTTTTACAGTCCAAATACACACCAGTGCACATTTGAATTATAAAATAGTTAGATGGCAGTGAAATGCTTCTGGAAGTGTTTCACTAAAAGATTCTTATTCTCATATAGTATCTTATAGTTATTGGTAAATGTGTTTACCTCACTTTGAACCCACAGATGCAGCCTTGACATACTTCACTTGTCCTATTAAGTCTCTTCTGTATGATAAATGATGAATACATTTAACTTCATGCATCCCATAGTCTGTGAATGATGTCTTACCCAGTTCATCATGCTCGTTTCTGAACACAATGGAATCGCTTTAAGGAAAGACACAATCGGAATGTATTGATTGAAAGCCGTTATTTATCACAGTGACAAGCCACAACTGCAGCAGCGTGAGAGCAGAAGCTCAGCTGGGCTTTTCTCCGTCTTATTATTTTACACACAACTTCCATCTCTCCCAGTTACAGATGAGCAAGCCCACCAACCATAAATTAGAAATGGCTTCATGACACACACAGCTGAATCGCGTTGTTTTTGATGACGATGACCGTGTTGAAGCACTGCGGGCTAATATGAGTCACGCATCGATTTGTTTTTGCTCGCTGTAAACCATGTGCAGCACAAAAAAGGGAAACAGCAATGCATATCGACACCCCCAACAGACTTAATTCCGCCTGACACACGAGATGAACGCGCACGCTCACGCACCTTCTTCCCCCGTATATGCACCAAATCATAATGACAGTGACTGCTCATCCCCCCGGCTCCGCCTTGTCAACGCTGCCCCAGATTTCATCAGATTATACAAATGACATCATCAAGAGGGTGCTTTCTGATTTACTTGTGCTTTTTTGAGTTTTTTTGCACAAGACTTTTGGCTGCCTCTCTTTAATGAGCATGGCTTTATATACATGTTTACATTTATACATAATTTACAGCTGCAACAGGGGAAAGTGCAGCTTAGCACAGTACCGAGTGGCAACTATCTTTCCTGTCAAGGATTTATTTGTTGTATTTGCAGGCTCAGCCTCGGCAGCAGTGTAAGCTTGGATATGTGTGTAAATATAATCCGTTAAATTAGGCCATTGGGAAACTCACGGATGTGACTGGCTAAAGTATAGGAGGATGTCAATTATGACTATATAGAATATACACATGACTTTATCCAAATATTGATCCAGGATTCAGGAAGCGTTTCTGTTTCACACCATTAAGGCAGATATGAGAAATGTTTTAGGTCAGTGAGAGGTGAGGCAAATTAGTTATCAGAAACTTGACATCTTTGTCCACCTTCTCCAGGTTCTCCTCAGAATTTTTTCTCAGTGTAATGGGTGTCTTCGCTTAGGGAAAGTGGGGAGAACTGTATGTCCTTTAAAGTCTTCCTTAAAAGGCGTAGTCTTCCTTGACTGATGGGAATGGGAGCGCTGATACTGCAAATAATTTATTTTTTCGGCACATCACAACCCACACAAGCACAGACACAATTTGCATTGATAAAACATGAATGGCATTTCTCTACTCCAAAATGTTGAGCATTACAAACCAATCACTCGATAACATGGTGGCTTTGAGGGCTTCAGTGAAGTGGCTCATGTACTTGAGAATCCTCCCCACTCCATCAAAGGTATGCTAATGTCAGCAGATAAATACCGTGAGAAAAGTGTTAGACGAGCTTTTCTCACTTATCTTATTGGAGTCTGAGAAAATGCTGTGTTTTGTTACAGCTTTCTAAAGCTATTGGCTAGTGATGACCCTGACTAAGCCATTTTCTGCTGCCGTTGCACTCATCTCTCTTTCTCAGCCAGAACCTGCCAAGGAGATTTGGATGTCCTCAAAGATGCCAGTATTTTATCCTTTCGACACGCAGGCTTCCACTGTCTGACAATGTGAAATGCATTGAATAAGAGAGAAGAAAAGACAGCATGCTCTTCTGGGCTACTGGCTAATTACGAGACAAGAGCGAACTAGCTGTTTATAATGCATTGGACACATCACACTCCAGAAAGGACAACAGCATTAGCTCACTTCCTCTCTGATCTCAAAATTAGCAAGTTAACGGAGCGTCTGCTCAGATTTTACACTTGTTTTTCATCCCGACATCGCAAAGCCCCCAAAACAGAACATTGTTTCTCGAAAGGCTAAGGAAGTATAATGGGAGGCTAGAACACCGTTTCTGAGTTGGAACTTCAATGGAGGCCGTCTGAGAGCAATCAGAGAAGGACGTGAGTGGGAGATGAATATTCAGTGAGGAAGGAGATGAAACAACCTGAAGACCAGTCTGGCAGGCACTCGAGCGGTTTGATCACTGACATCTATGAAATGATGGACCACAATACAGAGAGGTGATATCCTGCAGGCGAAGCATCAAGTGAAGATTTGATTTTTTTTTTTTATAATGAAATGAATTTTCCTCATGATTGGTCAAACAGGCAAGCTATTGCTACGGTTGAATTATAAGAAGGTGCACACAGCAGTGCAAAACATCAGAAGAGAGTACCTGCACTGTGTACTGGAATAGGATCAGTACCAGGATGCTATTAGACTACTTACACAGCCAGAACAGTCACATCTCTACTCATTCTGCAATGAAACACATCTCTGAATTCGATCTTCGTGGTATAGTAACATAGTTGGAGTAAACAGTTTCTGCCCTCTCTCTTACTATTGAAGACCTGTGTCTAAACCCTGTGAACCTGGACCTATAAACCAAACTAACATTTATGTCCACAGCCAACCAATCTAGCATACAGTTCATACAGTAGCATTGAGACACAGAGTAATGCGACAAACCTCTGTCCAGGAAATGCACTTCATAGCTTGTAGCCATTGAGGACACAAGCATTTAGTAGTACTGGGGACTTAGATAAATATCAGTGTAAAACCACAACAGCGTCAAAACTTGTCTGGAGGATGAGATTATTCCTGTTTACTCTCACTTCCTTTTGTGTTCTACATACCTCAGGTTGCATTATTTAATACACAATCAACATCATCAACATCAGACGATAAGATCGAAGCAGACAGAGCTCTGGTATCAGATCGCAATAACATAGTATCAGGAGATATTCAAGATTAGATCAATCATAGATCAAGATATTCAGATTCAGATATTGAGATCAAGAAGCAATTGAATAGGGAAACACTGAAGCAGCTAGGAACATATACTGAAATGGTGGCAATAAAAATGTTATTTTTATTTGAAGATATATATATATATTGTTCATCTCCTTCTATATATTTATTATATTAATATAAGCATACAGTTGTGTTAGCTGTATTTGCTTCCTAAACTTTCATTAAACATTAAACATTCATTCATTCAATCAAAATATATATAATGGCTTGCCGCATTTGTCAAGCACTGTGTGCCGTACAGCAAACTGTAACGCTCCCCTGCGCAGCTCACTGCACTGCACTGCACTGGGGAGCAGGAGAAGCGGAGGGAGCGAGCTCTGCGCCAAAAGAGATGCCAAAAGACTCCTCCAATTGAAAACTATGAGGTAGTTCTGCAAGATGCGGATAACCATGAGATTATGCCAGTCAATGAATATGGTGAACAAGCTATGGTTGTAAAAGAGTTGAAAAGCGGCAAATTTCCATCAAATTCGGGGAAATTAATGGGCGGAAACACTCTTTCAATGGACACCCAGAAGCCCTCCTAGCTAAAACGGATTGAAGTCAAGTTTCGGATTAACTAACCAGTGGATGAACATTCTGACATTAAAGACTAAAGACAACAGTATAGAGAAAATATCGTGACTACACCCTTTCGTTAAAATAATTCCAGGCATAGACCCCATGCCACAAAAGTGTTGATCTTGTAAAACTCTGTAAGTCATTTATTTTTCATGAGTACAGGGAACTTCTGAGTCAGTTCATAGTCGTTTTGGAGTTTTCAGACTTTACAAAACAATAAAATAAAGTTTTTTAAAACTATTTTAAAAATGTATGCCGAAATCAGGTACTCTGACTAGCAAAGCGTAGAAAGTAAACTGTGTGGAAATGTGTCCCCGGCATCCAGAAAATGTTGCATCTATAAAACATTTATACAAAGTAGTATCTTACATTTTCCCAAAAGCGGGCTTAATGTCAGACCGAGCAAAACATAACAAACAAACAGGTTCCAATGAGACATGGCTTGCAGGATGCAATTTTGTTAAAGCTTTGGAATCGGCTGGCATTTGAGTCCCAGTGAGGGAGCGAGTGAAGCCGACAGGCTTGGACCTCTGTCCGTGGTGCTGAAGTCATTTTCCATGCTGAGCAGTCTAACTCTCGGTCAGAGTCACTCATTCGTCTGCATCTACCAGCACGAACAAAATCACTATTTACTTTCTGCCAGCAACATATTTTGATCTCCCAGCAAATCTACTTCCTGAACACAATCCAAGTCAAATTGATTATGTCTAGATTATCCAAACCATAAATGTCTCTTCAAAGGCTCAGAGAGAATTAAGGAAAAATAGTGACCTACAAAAAAGCACAACCAACAACAGGAGGAAAAGTCAGCTAATTCCCCAGCGTCTCTCAGACTTTCAGACCAATTACTGACCTCCAACTGTCTGTTCAGCTTGTGCTTAATTAGTTAAGAAGCGTCGGTCAACACAGAGAGGGATCTCAGCGCCGGTGACCTTTTCCTTCTCCCTGATTTAATGACTAATGAATCCAGTCACTACAGACTTTTAAGCACAAATGTAGGTGTCAAGAATTAAAAAATAGAAGGAGTCAAGTGTATGCGTCTACTTTAAGTTATCAATGTGTTCATTGAACTATGAATCAAATCTCGTCCCTGTGGTCCTCTTTTACGGATGTCTCTCTACTAGGGCACGGCGGTATGGCCTAAAATTTATAACTCGGATCCCTTCACATTAAAAGTGCATGCCAGGATGTAAACGTACATGACGAAGAAGAAATAGCATGTTTCTGAATAACTTTCATAGCCTTTTCACAAATGCTTTTTTCTCAAAACTGAAAATAAAAGTACAATCTGAATTTAATATGAATTTCCATTTAATATGAATATAAATTTAAATAAACGGAAAACCAAACAAAACTTACAAGTTATGTTTTCACAAGAACTGGTACTTCGGTACTATTCACACAAAAGAATTTAACAATACCACCCTCTTTGGGGCACCGTTAGTACCAAAAATTTGTGCAGATCGATTGTCGGCACAAAATCTGTCTTTACCGAATCGGTCCAAGCACTTCCGGTTTAGCCGAACGGTGAGTCACGATTGGCTGACATGTACGGGGTATTGTTTGTCAACCAATCACGATACACGGTTCAGCAAACCCAGACGTGATAGGACCGATTTGGTAAAGTTTAATACTCCACCATGGATGTACACTTTCCCCATAATAAAAATATCTTCAGAAATGTAAAATTGTCTGGTGACCATGGAGAAGAATGGACATATACTTCACAAATGATTTGATTACAAACAACGTACTTTGAGGATAAAGATATTATTCATGTGGCAGAAAGTACCATCTAAAAAAAATCTAAAAACTCATGTACGGGAAACACATGGGAACGGGGGAGACACCTGAACAAAGTCACTGTGGCTTCAAGGTGAGTGAGTTTCAGTTTCAGTTTCCTTTCCAATTACTTGAGTCACGTCATTCTTCACACAGACACACAGTTTGTCGTTTAGGCAAGCGAGTACATTACATTTGTTAGGAGCAAGGATCTAATGCTTGGTTGCTTATTAGGCTTGTCACAATAACAAATTTTGCACTTGGCAATTAATTGTAGCAGGCAAAATGACTTTTGTTGTCGTTTGATTAATTTTAACGTATTGATTATCGTAACAATTCTAATATTAACAGCAACTTTACTATCATAAATTGAAAGAAATTTCGAATTTGGTATGGAATTTCACAGTTCACTGAATAACATTGTTTCCTGGATGATGCAGACCTTCAGTATCGTCACACAAGCTAACCTTCCCCAAATAATTAATATCCTCTTTACCTCAGTGGCAGGAGATTTATGACTATACACACAAACCCAACAGCCAGTATGAGGACATTAGCTTGTGAACCACGAAAAAATGCTGATGATCTGGCAAAATCAGGAGATTGTATGGATCACATTCCAACACATTTGCTGCATTACAGACCTACACTGATGCACTGAATCTCGAGGGAATTGCACACACGTCACAAGCGCATGTCCTCCCCACACACTAATACTCGGAGCGAATGAGATATTCAAATACAACCATGTTGACCTGTTTTTGAACCTTAAAGCGTTGGACACACCTTCACAACAGAAAGATGACGTGATTCTTGTCTAACCCTCGACCTCAATTCAAACCTTTTTCACACTCACAGAGGATCAAGGTTCACTTTGTTGTTTAAGTAGGTGGCTTAAAACTAAATGCAGAACCAAATAAATGTGTGCCAAAATGTGAATACTAAGAATGAAGCAAGCTGAGATAATGACTGTGAAAAGTTTGTCTGGAACCTCTCCAAAACGAGAATAAAATGATGTGAGAGAATGTTAATTAGGAGCTGTATGCCAACTTTAACACGGCACAAGCCAGATAAAGTTGACAAAGTGTTGATGGGAAAATCGGTCAGGATGTCACCTTTTAGAAGAAGATGAAGACTCTTGAGAAGATTCCATAACAGTAGTATGTTTTTGATCTTTAACAGTCAGGTTCCAAAATCACACATTGGCTTTTTTTGTTCAAAATTGAAAGCGATAACACCAGTTACTTAAGTTTACAGTGGGTTTTTTTCAGTGGTTTTTTTGTGCACTTAAATCAGTTAAAATAACTGTCTTGAAAAAAATCACTGACGAGACACTTGCAAATGTTTGTGAATTTGTAACTGATCATGATAAAAAAAAAAAAATTTAAATACAAAAATCATAGTCATATTTCCACCATATCGCCCAGCCCTACTGCTAAGTACAGTCAGACTATACACAAGATACACCAGCTCATGCAATAATAAATCACTAATAGTCCAAAAATAGACTATTTCTTAAAAATGTATTATTAATGGATCGTTTTAAAATATAATAAATGAAAATAAATCAACTGGGCGCTCATAGATGCATGCAAAGTGTAACTCTTAGATTAAAAAAACATTTCCTCAAAAGAAATAGAATCAAGTCCCTTCCAATGTTTGTTTTCCAAAACAAGCCCGAAAACTGCACTGAGCTTTCACTCATTCACACACACTGCCACCATCTGTCACTCTAGAGCTTCCCTCCCATCCTGCTGGGACACATGCTGACTGACGGTTCCATAACTTTGATTCCAAGTCATCATGGCGGCCAGAGTTAGGCCCCATGACTACATCAGTTTGTGAATTCCACCCAGAACAGACTGATCTGTTAGACAGATGTATCGACTCATCGCCACAGTGATGCACAGACCGAGGGAGACTCGTGGAAGAGACGCTGACCTGCACCTGCTCTGGAGCGGCTCCCGGCCCATCTGCTTCTGGCCTGTCCGCGAGCACAAGGCTCTGGCTACTGGAACATTCTGTTACTTAGTAATTAGCAAGTGCACGACTGATGTTTCGCATGTCTTTTTGACATGTGGAAATGACATTAAACAGGAAAATCTACATGATAATTGGATGAGGTAGACTTTTCTCCATATCTCAGAATTTTGCTTCAAAAGATTACTTCAACATTCCGGTGATTCTGTAATCACGGGATAGCCAGTCAGTCCTTAGTGAAACTGTAAGATACTAGAGTTGAAAACCCAATCAGATTAGCGAGGGATAGAAAGAGCAGTCAAACTAACCCGATGACCTTTCAGTTAGGAGATGACCAGTTGGCCAGATAATCCCTGCAAAAGCTGGACTTGCAGACGGAACAATGGCTGCAACTGACCCACACATGCTTCTGCTGCGCTTCTGAAGAAGCCTTTTTGTCAACAATTTGTCAGTGCAGTTTTGCGAACCAACATTCAAGGAAGCAAAAGAAAATATAGTTAATAAATAGACGATGTTCAAGTCAACAACCACAATAAATAGGAAGGGTTGAAAACTTTAATGTAGTGATGGTTATTTCTTGTGTTCTTTATCAAGAAGGCACAGAACGGTTTCCCTGCACCAATGCACATTAGCAATTTGGGGTATATAGAAACTCATTAAAATTTTTACCTCCCGTTAAACACATGTTTTTATTTCACATATTCTGAAGGTGTATGTAGCTGGCATAGTAAGTAAGATGGAGTGTCATTTTGATTGCCAAACTGTGGGCTTTTGCAGTGCAAAATAAAGCACCGGAAAGTTCTCAGTGTCTGTGCTGACATTTGCATGGGTGTTTGGTTCCAGTGACATATGCTACAAAGAGGATGGACGTTTGCTGAAGTCATCTGAATTATGCCCAAATCTGAGCAGTCTGGAGTAAAACATTGACAGTCAGCAGCTGCAGGGTTGTAATTCATGACTTTTATGTGTTTACAGTAAGCACTGTAAATAACATTACACGTTGTGCACTTGTGTCTCACCAAGTTCCAGCCTCCATACAAACTTTTCATGCTCAAACATCCTACTTAGTAATAAATATATGTTACTCCTGTTTTTTCTAGTGATAGTTCTGACATTGAATGCCGCTATTCAACGTATTGCTTTTATTTTGTTCTGTAGCATATATTTTCCGCCATACATGATTGCTTATATAGCAGTTTTACGTGGCACACTAACAGACTTACATAACAAACATGTTTATGTTCCATCTTCCAGCATACAATTGTTGTCTTCGGAGCAACATATTATCCCTCTCTTGTTTTTTTTCCGCCATGCATCCCTGTTCGCCGGCCCTTGTGCTCGATTTAGCCAGAGCCTTGGGCCTGCAGCAACTGGCTGCGGTATAGAGGGCCATGTAAATGTCACCGTCTCGGAGGCTGTGCTCTGCAGAGCGTGAAATGAAATCTGGCAGAGTTTTAGGGCCATGCTTTTCCTCACATGGACATTCCAGTGTCTTCACAGACAGTTGCAACTTGGACTGCTTGGACTATCAATTATTTGTTTGAACTGCTTGATCTGGATCAAGGAAAAATTTATTAACATAGCTGTCAAGGGAAATTGGTTATCTTTGCTAATCCAAACTAATCCAACGGCTCATGCAACCATATCAGGATTACATGCTGTACGCAAGTATCTGTATTTCATATCTAGGCAGCTGGGGGCATCTCTGGCACCAATAAAGCATCAGTAAAGAATAATGCTTATTCCATGATATGTAAGTGATTGTTGTAATTTAATCTAATCATTGGAGTATTGCTGGAAAATGATGTCGTTATTTATTATTTATATAGTTATAGTTCAGGATAATATTGTTAAACCTGCAAAAACAACATGGGTTGGCTGCATTTGAAGAGTTAGGCTAGAGACTTTTCTTTCTAACTTTAATGGGTCACCGACATCAAGACAACCAAGACATAAGAAAGATGAAATGCTGTGTTTTTATTCCGTGTATTCCAAAAAATTAATTCCGGTTGTACTACCATAAATTACACTGTGATGTAGAGGAGTGCGAAGCTCAATCTTCATCACTGGGTCAAACACCAGCACCAGCACCTGACGTAACTGGAGGTACCAACAGTGTGAACAAACAGGGAAGAACAGGGCCGCTGCCACGTTATCATTATGACGGGCACCACGTGCGACGTCAATATGAGCATTAAACATATCGCAGTTTAAATGCCAGGATTGGCTCCCGGACCAGCTATTTTTCACAGATGCCTGATGCCACTTTAAGAGGTTGGATCGGGTCGATACCCATGAGTATTCCAGTTGGCTTCAGGCGAAAACGCTGCAGAGTAATAACAACACAGACTGTTAGCACTTGTCCCTTGTTCTTTTAAGTTGCTTCACCCATCTCTTATGATGCTCTACATCTTTTGAGGAGAACAGCCTTACATGTTCACTGGCACAACTGGAACACCCAGCCATCGCACAACAATTCGCCATCTCTTCTCTGATAATGAAGCCAAAGAGCTTGTTCACCTGCACCTAATGATGCGTCGACAGGATCACGGTTACGGTTTTCTCTGTTTAAATTCAGTTTTACGGTTATTTAGCGTTCTAATTTAGCAGATTCAACTTTGTAAACAGTATATGATAATTTCATCCTGCATATTTCTGCACAGTTCAAGAGCCTTGTTGGTGACTCTAGAATGGGTCCCTCAAAGAGCTAACAAAACATCCATGACACGTCAGTCTTTTCAGTAGTACGATGACTATTGTAATTTGTAATTCTCATCACCTTGATTCATCTCTCAGCTCTAATGGAATTTAAAAATAGGCTGCTAGATTCCATTTAGAGCTCCACCGCGTGCAGCTTATCTTGTGTAAGATGCTCTTAAATAAAGCTCCTTGCTTAAAAAAAGCTTCACCTACTGATGTTAGCGACACGGCAGTCTGGACAATGTGTGGTTTCATTATAACTAAAACTCTTTAAGAAAAAAAATCAACTCACAAAAATATTGCAGTAATTGATGGTGTCATATTTTAAGCATGCTGTATTGATTTTTAATGAATAAATAGTATGTTTTGGGTTGTATAAATGTGACTTTGGATCCCTAGAATAAACCAGATCTCATGAGCGTTCAGGGGTAGTTTGGGCCGTCAGCTTCCATGCAAATCGGTACGAAGGCTAAATCTCATGCGATAAGATCAGCCACAAACATTCAAGTAGTTTCCAAGTTGTTTTGTCATAAAGACTTTTCTCAATAGATGCGATATTGCATTCAAATGAATTGCCATGATTGTGTGATTTTGTAGCTGGCAGCAGTTTCTCACTCATATCAAACCAGATAACTATTTAGAGAGCCATCAATTCAGATGTTCCATTGAATGTAAGCAAAAAACAGCAGAAAAACTTTGTTTACACTTTCTCTATCAGCCACCATTGGTGCCGTCCGTTTTAATGAAACTGCAAAGTGAAGGAAAACCACTGAAGCTCAATGAATGACAAACAAGAAACTGAAAAGTCTTTTCTTAACAAACTACACTTGCAGTCATTTATCCAGAGCCACACACAGAAAAGCAGCACAAAACCACAATAATGCGCAGTCGTGCTGCGCAGCCACATTCGCCTCTGAGCGTTCAGAATCTGCCCGTGACGGGAATCACACACTTTGGCGTGACCGTGTCCAGACAGGAGTCAGTGTCGCACAGATCTTCGTCATGCCCCTGATTCATCACCGTCCTCCTCCTCCTCCGCTGGCGCAGCCGCTGAGGCACAGCCGTACCAGCTGCTGCAAGCAGCGCTTGGTGGAGCTCACAAGTAAGTGGAGGACAACAAGCTGGCACTTTCTGAATCACAGTGTTCTAGAGGTTGAGCAGAATCAAATCATGGGACTGCTTCTTTGTTTCCCTACTCCATCCCATGCTACTTTCATCCGGCATAGACGGGATGTAGATGCAAATGAACAATCCTTTGATGAATCACTTAGTCTGCACACCTTTATAACTGATTGAACTTTCAGGCATCTCAATGTATGTACATCGATATTGACAAAACCTATTATTTCCCCCACAGCGTTTCCCTCAGAATAATTCTGTAAATTATTTTCGCAGCATCTTTCAAAAAAAAATGTAATAATAACAATAAATAAAAAACGAATCGCCATCAACACGTGCCACTGCAGCCCGCTACCTTCAGTTATCACACGTGTTTGAGTGATTCATTTGACAAAAAAAACATCTCCCAAAGCGATGTCAGGACATAATTGTTATCGGCCATGATTTTAATGGAACATAGTCAATGTGTTTCCATGTTCCAAGTTAATGAAAGTAAAGGAGGAAAATGTTGTGTCACAGTGATGTACCGGATGGTGTTACAGCCCTCAGTAAGAATATCCAGACTTAGGCTTCTCATTGAGCTTGAACCTGTGTCCTTGCTGTGTGGAGTTTGTATGTTGGCTCCAGCCTTGCGTGTGCATTCTCAGAGCACGCCAGTTTCTTCCCACAGTCCAAAAACCAACACATCCTCACTCCTATGGCGTTATATATTGACGTGGGGAAAGTTGCCTTTTTGCGTCCTATACTGATGAAAAAGGCTTTCAGCGTAGCATGTTGACGCATTGGAAGCATGACAGGTGAAAGAAAGTCAGACGTTGGGGTGAGGGTAAGCCATGGGATGGCGCTCCATTCATTCTACGTTTAACAGCGTGTCTAAAGCCCATGAAACAGAGTTTTCGTCACTAAGAAGGAGCGCCACATAAGGAGTTACAAATAGCAACTGATATCCAACTTAATTCAGTGATGTCTGCCCGTCCCCGACAATGCTTCCCGCGCCTGGAGCTATATAGAAGTAAAACATTTTTCTCCCTCCGCATGTTGTGCCATGTCCTGGTTAACCAGCTTATATAGTATAGGTATCATGTATCTGGAAAAGCTCATTAGTCAGGAGCATATAGCTCCTATTTTATTTCAGACTCTTCATGAATACTGAAAAACATAATAACGTACAACTTATAGCAAAATAAGTACATATATAAATAATTAATATGATATAAACAATTAATACAATATTATATAATCGTATTATATAATTATATATAATTACATATTATATATTATATAATTATATCTACATATACTTGTGTTATCAGTGGATGTCACACACATGGAGGTTTTATCATGCTTTTGGTCAATTCAGTTATGTTGGGCACTCCAAAAATGTTTGGCTGCGCCGTATCTCAAATACATTTCCCGCCACAAGTTCAATCATCTTTCTTAATACAGAGTCACTACTGTACACAAAGAATTGACAGATTGATGTTCAATCAATGTGAATATTTAAAAGCTTGAAAAGCCGGCAGCTCCACATCTGGATCTCTACTGCGTCAGTGCAGTTATGGCAGACCTACAACAGGTTGCCGGGTAATTTGAGAACGTTCCGTGTCTTTGGCTTGGGCAACTGGCAATCACGTTAATCTCCTTACAGCATGCTGTGCCAAAAATTGAGGTTAATCAAAATGAGATCAAGGGCACTGAAATCATCTCATGAACGTCATAACTTTTTTTCATGGCACAAGCACCTAAATTTATCATCACATCAAACCCTGGTGCTGAGAGAGTTCTAGCCAACCTATAATCCGTGGAGCACGCATAAGTACAGGCATTCACATTTTGATGTGTTGGTTGTCAATCACTAACAGCTGCTGAACCTCCATCAGCTTCAAGACGGGAAACGGATACCTTCCATTATTAGATTGCGAACAATCTGATTATGTAGCGTCTGTGGGGAATAAATTATTTTTCCCATACCGGCCTACAAAGCGTCCTCTGAGGATTTCCTCCGCCTGCGACCAAACACAGTCTTCCACAGGTGAAATACATGTGGTCTGGCATTCAGGAAGGTACTCCAGCTTGGAAAGGAAGGATGATGAATTAAATAACTGCAATGGCTTCTGGGTCTACGTATGATGAATGAAACTTGAATATTGCGGAAATGTTGTACACATTTATCTACCAGAACAGGGGACCTTGTTGTGTTATTTGCTCTCAAATGGTAAAGTGGCAGCATTACAGAAAAAAAAAATCTTCAGTTGATGCTGTGTGTGAACATTAACAAAATGGGAGGTGTGATACTAGTGTTTGCACAGAAGAGATGCAATTGATTCCTGGAGAATGTAAAAAGGCTGATTTGGTGCATCACCACCTTGCTTACTGTTGACATGTCTGTGGTTAGGATTAAAGTTAAGACACATTAACCGTTGCAGTCTTGCGGCTCTGTTCCCTTGACACACACACAAACGTTTCGTCTTCCTATCTTTGTGAAGACCATCCTTGACATACCATTGATATAACCTTCAGAATGAGACTTGACAAAGTGAGGACCAGGCAAAATGTCCTCACTGTTGATTAAAACGCAGACAGGTTGTCACAAAGATAGAAGTACAGGAACACACACACATTTTTTTTCTATCCTTGTGGGGACATGTGAGGTTTCTCATTGGCATAATGCTTTCACCAGGCTCTGACCCGAAACCTAACCATCCCAAACAAATGGCTAACCTTAACCAAACTGAAACCCAATTATAATGACAGTTATTTTGAGGTCCTCATCATCAAATTGACGTTTGGACCAGTAAGGACCAGCAAGAGGTCCCAATGAGGGCATAAGGTCCCCACAAGGATAGAGCTTTGTCAAGAATTGGTCCCCGCAAAGTAGTATAAACAAGCTCACACGCATACACACATTTGTGTGTATAATGTGTGTATGTAAGCCTATAATTGTGGGGACATTGTGAGCTTTCTCATTGGCATAATGCTTCTCCCCCAGGTTTCACAGGGAGTGGAGAGAGCAACACGCAAAGACAAATGAGAGTCAAAGAAATGGCACCAGAAAGACGATTGACACATGACCACATGTGATTAAGGAAATAAAATGTACACACTTTAAGCATCTGTTGATCGAAAATAAGTCTGATGCTCGCAGCATGGATGTATATGTAGCATGTACCTCGCTTGGAGAAGCACTGCGATGGCTACCTTGGCACAATTCTGTCACACCAGAAGCTTTTCAGAGAAGAGTGTGACCAATGAAAGACAAAACGACAACAGATTTCATGGCTTTTCAGAGAAGAGTGTGACCAATGAAAGACAAAACGACAACAGATTTCATGAACGATCATACAAAACAAAGACTGCTGTCCAAAGATGCCCATTGCCGAAACTCTTCCCAGCGTCACATCGTGCTATCATGCATTTAGCATTTCAAGCTAACAAACTCATTACAAAATTCTCCATTTACGTGCAATGAAGAACTTCTAATCAGTCACACGGTAACTACCTTTTTGAGGACCTCAAGGAGAAGTTGCAAGGCTCAAGGATTTCGGATAAATTGTTTTCTTTAAATAGCACTCACTTTCCTACACAATTGCCATAGATTTTGAGCTGCTTGTAAAACAGGCCACGGTAGGAGCAAAACGTGCAACGTGCTGGCTCTAAATGACTGAATCGAACTAAATACAAAACATATGACGTGTTATTGGTCAGGAGGAGGATGGTGTCAGTACAGCATTGAGAGTGAGGGTTAAGAGGCTGCCTCCCCCAGTGTCTGGCCAAAGACCTCCCTGGTGGATTATGTTACTCAACAACAGTGGCAGCCTTTCAGTGGGAGCATGGCTAAATAGCTGGAAGGTGGACAAACATGACTATAGCCCCCCACCCATCACTTTCACATATACGTCCTTAGTATAGACGCTATATGAACTATATGAAATGAGTGCCCTGGTTTCTGCTGAAAGGGAAAACGGAGATTGCAACAAAGCGCGTGCGACACTGCACACTGAGCAAGTGTTGGCCGGTGAGTCCATTAACATCACAACCAAGCTGTGTAAAGGAAAGAACCAGATCAAGACGTGGCTGAACAGCTGAGATGCTGATGCTGAGAGATTCTGCACGCACGCAGAAACCGCCTGAGGCTCGTCTGTAGACCTGCAGGCATGAAGGGAAGCTGTAACTGTAAACATGGCTCCCTAACAGAAGACTCTCAAAAGCTGATGCAAATACAAATCCTCGGTTACCGTCACGCTTCTAGTAAAGTCTCCCAATTGCATTACTCAAATGACTTTAAAAGTCTCAATTTAGGAAAACGTGGCAGTGAAATGAACATCATGGAATAGCTGACATGTGAGGATAAAACAGATGAGGTATTAAGAAGAAATCCTCTGGAGCAGAAAGTGATTTTTTTTCTTTCTTAGAACTCCTCAAAAGGCTGATAATCTTACAGGAAGGGGATTAGAAAATTCGACTGAGCTTCATACTGTATGTTCACTCAGCATCGGCAGCTATAAAACCTCAAAATTTTGACCATAAAAATTATAAGGCTCTTCAATGATATCCCGAGCGGCAGACACAGCTTGTGATTGCTTTGCAGCAGCCAGAGAAATACTGTTGGACCGATGACATCTCCCTTAAGACCAATTGGTGCTGTGCCTTGTTCAACAGAAACAGAGAGAGATGTTCAGTTTTGATGATGCCCCGACAGCGTGTGGCGTTATTAGAATTCTGAGACCCAAAAGCACACTGCCTGACACCTCAGCTTACCAGCGGATAGTGCAGCACAGTCGACTCATCATATCTGTCATCCACGGCAGCGCTAACAACAAAGTCGTGAATTTTGCCTCCGGTGATGAACCTGAGGCGAGTGTGTAATGAATAAGAATGCTGTCATCTTGTATTCTGATCCTGAAGGTTTTGACTCGTGAGACAAAAAAGGTTATCTGACGTTTTCTACAATGGCCTTAACCTCCATTTAAAGATTTTAGCTATGTGTGTTTTCATCTTCAGCATTATTTTCAGACACAGGGCAGGCCGGCTCATAAGATGTGCATGTAGAGCTACCTTGATGTAGACAGACAGAGCGCTACTTTTCCTCTTTTCATGATGACATAATATAAAATGCATTAGACATGAACTCACAGAAAGGTGTCAGGCTTCTCTGAAAAAACGTAATTGGTTGTCTTGACAAACAATCCAGAGTCCTGCTCGACTAAAACCCAAGTCTAAATGCAGCCGATACTGAGACAAGGCCCATAGAAATTGCTCTCAGCAATGTAAGTGGCCAGCCGTGTGGCCAGAGAGCCTGTTTCAGGCACAGGTAGGGTTGTCTCATGGCAGGTATCTTGCGATATGATACGTATCACGACACAGAGTGATCGCGAGTGGTAAGACGATATCATGCTATATATTGTGATAGTGTAAGTTCAGCAATATATTACAATATTTGTTAACAAGAGCCATTCATTTTAAATGGAGGACATCAAATAATGCAGTACAATATCACATGCTTGAAACCAAGTTTAGTGTTATGAAGTCAGTCCAGTTAGATGAGGGTCGAAGCTGCCATAACCAACAAAAAACTGAAGTATTACACAGCAACATATCCAAATATATATTAAATATTGATATACCTGACTTAAAATATCAATACAATATCACACAATCATGTATTGCAATATTTTAGCAAAAGTATCTAAACGATAAAGTTCTTATACTTAGCATATCAATATTAGTCTCAGGACCATATTTCCAACCAAGGCCTTGGACAAACCATAATAGAATATTAGTTCTGTCCAACTAGTTCCAAACGAACCCATTTTGCAAAGGACAAACTTTTTCATGACCATGTAGATTGGTACCAGACAAGCTTTCTCACGTTGCTGCCTTCTGAAGTTCTGAAGCTTTTCAGACATAAGGTAGTTCATCGATGCTAAATAAACAGCGTCCGCCCTCACAATATATTGCGTCTGTACCAAGACAGCAAAACGACATAAAATTAACATTGAAATAAAACAAAAAATAAGCCAAAAAAAATCAAATTTAGGGCATATCGCCCAGCATGACGTGTGCCCCACATTAGCTATAGATCTTAGACCAGGACGTGCTAGGAAAATGAATGTTATACAACAAGACAGTTGCACCTTTCAAGGGCAACTGCATGAATTGTGTGTCTTGTTTTCCCTCCAACCACATCCAGATTAACCCAGATGCTAAATGAAAAGGAAATAAGAAGAGACTGTCATAGAAGTTGCAAGACTCGCATGACGCCTTCTTCCTAATCATCACAGAAGTGGTGCGGGTGGGATGAAAAATGATATCGGAGGATATCTGATGGCTGCATCAGCAGAAGAAAAGGTGACGGCTAATGAAGGCTGAGAGTTCAGCACCCCAAGAGTCCGTCATTACAGGACAGGTGTGGAGCCTCTTGCCTAATGATCGCTCGTCCTTCTTGCTTGATGCCACATCTCACTTACACATTCTTAATCTGGACAGGAATATGTGACATTTTCAAGACGATGACGAGGGAAGAAAAATGTGACGAACAGAGCGACTGCTCATTTGCATCTTTCAGATAAGAGACTTAAAAATGAGAAGGAGAAATGAATTAAAATATGCTGTTCGGTACTTCATTACCTCAAATCAAGAGGATTTTTGTCAGCCGCAGCGCTTCAGTATTCCCATTCCTACTTCATCTAAATGCCTAATTCCTTTCCCAAGACTGCTAATGGCCTCATCACACTCCCTTGACCTCTTCGCCTTGTTCTAATCCCCAAAGCCGTCGCTACCTCGGAAGAAATCCGAATAACAAGAGTGTTTTCCCACACAATTGGCTCAGCGCCCCTGTTGAGTATACAGGGTAATAATTGCCGGGTCTATTCTCACAGTGTCTATTATTACTGCTAAAATCTTGCGGTGCCTTCACATCAGACAACTGATCCATAAACTTCGCAGCTGGAGTTAGTTGAGAGAGTAATTTACAGATGTAGCATGGCCATTGAAGCCAGCTAAATTTCATGGCCAAGTGCTTTTGATAGTCTCATTTGCTTAACTGCAGATGAGAAATGAAGCAGTGATCCTGTCAGGAGTCAACTTTAACAACAACTATAGAAACACCCGACGCTGGAAATCAAGGCTAAACAGCTGTAAGTGACTGGCACTCAATTATGAAGACAATGATGCAAATATGAGTTCTCAAACATGAAGGCAACGAACTAGCTGATATCATGACACAGAAACACTTTACCATGTCACATTTACTCTGATGTACTGGCCTTTCTGTGAAGTAAAACAAACAACTTCCAACATGCACAGGTGTTTCATCACTGTCACTTCATGTTAAGATGACTACAGTCAGCGTAGGAGAAGCCCTTAAATACAGAACATAGTATGCACAAGCTTTTTTTATTTGTCAATTGTTTATTTGCACAAACAATGGACATGGCTCCGTATTTAAATATTCATTCATTATTTACTGGATGAGATTGTGATGGGCGATATCACAAGGCCCTAACAAACACAAATTCATTAATTTAAATGATATAACACAAATACTCATTTTCTGAGGTGGCACTTGTTACGCTACCAGACATGGTAGATACCAGCCGTAGCTCTGGATTGCGCCAGATTCAGAAGTTCTATGACGGCATCACGGGCTGCATCATTGATGACAACACAAAGGAGCAGTCGAGTGAATCACCAGCTTGCATGAGCAAAATCAGCAACCACTCAACCTAGTGGTGGACTTCCTGCCGAGGAAGCCGGCAGACATCAGTAGATGCAGGAGTTGTCGCCAGCACACTCTTCATCAGAGTTGCGTGCTGAGACCAACAGGGTGGACAAGCTGGTACAGACTGCTGCCTCCTTCACTGGAAGGAAACAGGACTGTGTGGAGGAGGTGATGGAGAGGAGGAGCGGGTACGAAACTGAAAGCATGATGATGACCAACCCCGGGCACTGTGGCAGTGGCAGATGGAGAGCACCTTGAGTCAGAGACTTCATCATCCCCCCCATCTCTGCAGTTTTCATGTGAGAACGGTCTGAAATTAACACATTATATATAGTGCCACTGAACTGCTACACGCCAAGAGGATTGACAAATCTTATTTTGTTTTATCAAATCACATCTCCAGCCAAATCCGACTGACATTGATATTTAATATCTACCTGATCCCGGGTCCATCCTCTGATCACAGGACAATCAAAGGAAAACTCTGAGTAACTGACAGGTTGACAGAGCTCTATCACTGAGCAACACTGACTCCATGAGAGGGGATGAATGTTTCAGGATGAGGGATCCTGACATCTCAAAGACCCGGACTGCTGGTAGGTGGGAGGTAAGGAAATTGATCTGAAAACGGAGTGTAGCCTTTTGGCAGTTGGGTTTACAACAGAGGCGAGATGGGTCGGCTTACTATGTGAAAGCCTCGTCCGTGTGGTCATTCTTTCTTTTTTTTGCCATGTACAAGCCTCTAACGTCAGAGGTCTGACAGATGTATGATGTGAAATGAGAAGCAAAGGCACAGGCTGCGCATCACCCTCAGCAAATGCGAAACGCTGCTGTTCAGTCACCGCTGCTTGGGTTCAGTTACAGTAAGGTTTGATTTTTACCAAGTGGATAAACACTAAGTAAGTTTGTTTGATAATTGTAATCGCAATTTCTACTACGAAAGTTGCATCAATTCAGCCTTCAGTGGAGTTCTTCTCCCGGCAATGACTCACACACCAAATGGCAAGAAGCGAATAAAGGGAAACATATTCCATTCAGATAAAAGTTCGAGCAGGCTTTTATGAAGCGAAACAGGTGGATATTGTGTCATGACATGCGAGGATACGTTCATTTGAAGGGATTACGAGACGGTTTGTGCATTTGATGCCTACCTTCCTCCACGCCGCAGCAGTCTACACGCTCCGACCAGGACTTCGCTCCAGAATAATCCTCGCAATTTCAGGTTTTTGAGCTTGTAAGCCGTCAAGAGCGTTCCTGTCTGCTCTGCAGTTGGAAAGGTCCCGTTCACTGTAGTATCTCGCCACACGGTTCCGAGTGTTCGGCTGCAGCGGCATCACTGAAGAGATGAAGTGCCATACGGACGGTGAGAAGTAAAATCTGGCATGAACTCCGCAGAGAACAGACACCCGTATACAAGCGCGCACCTCCACACACTATGACAATTAATGAATTCAGTAAAGCAGTTGTCATTTTATTTAACTCATTAAGGTGGACTGGTCTTTCCTAGGGGAGAACACATTTGTTTGCTGTGAATGCAATCTTTTTAAATCAGAATCAAATAAACACTCATTAAAGGACCACGTAGCACCTGCTAATACTGTTAGCATTTTCTGCTTGTGACAGAGGACGTACGTGCCTGTTCAATATCGGTCCTCCGATAAATCACACTGCTGCCACTAATGTTATAGAAGTAGCAATGACTGCTATTCGTCGCCACAGTTTGTGATCAGAACTGCCCAACCGCTCGCACTCTCTCACAAAACATCCACAAATACACTCAAAAATAAGAAGGAAAGTCTGCTTCATTGCAATAAGTTTAACTAAACAATGTTCATACAAATCTCGTGTAAGTTAGGGTTCACAGCGGTAAGAGAATGCAAAAAAGTACCTTTGATTAAGCCAACGTTTGTGCTGTTTTTCTTTACTAATAAGTTTGTTTTTTGATTTATCTTTATATATATATATATATATATATATATATATATATATATATATATATATATATATATATATATATATATATATTAATCGAACTATTTCCTACAATATATATATATATATATATTAGTTCATATTGTCGCATAGCTTGTGTATTGATCATTGCGTTTAGCCACACAAAATATCTGTTTATATTGATATAAAATGACACTAAAATGAAATGTGATTAAAAGGCAGATAAATCAATAGATATACTGTCAAAAGAAAAAGACAAAGCAAATATTGCAAAGATGAGAAATCCCATTTACTCCACAGTAGGTTGATCAGGATGCTCAGAGAACCTCCCAGTAGCAGGACTGGCTGAACTATTTAAGTGTTGAATCTTTTCTGTGTTCAAGCAAAACAGAAAATATTTTTTGCGTTCATTTGCAACAATATTAAATGGTAACAGAAAACATAACTGAAATATTTAGTAATATTGCAACAACTCCTGTCACGAAAGGCGTCATGTGAAGTGACACATCAGAGCTATTGTGGACCCTTCAGTCTAAGATTTCAACACAGCATCTGTAAAATAGTGTTTCTACATTCACAACAATGCATTTGAACAGGAGCTGGATCCAAACTTGTTGCGATTCACCTTTTGTACTTCTAGTACTGAGCAGTGGTGCAACCACTCACAGTCACACTTCTCTTATCACTCGATGCCTCTCTCTGCTGTGTCGGGCGACTGGAAGTGACTCTGCCGGGAGAGAAGCACCTCGGCTCTTCGCCTGCCAGGCAGCCTACACTCAATAACAAGTGCTCTCTCCAGATAACACAGCAGCACAACTGGAGCTGCTGCAGTATTTCTCTCCTGGTTTCACACCGTCCCATGAATATTCACGTGACAAATGAATTGGAGAAGGTCAGCATTGAGATTTTATGGGGGATTTATTGTGGCCGAAAGCCAGCAATCAGCAATTTATTGGTGGCGATCAGTCAATGAAGGCGTTCCCTGAATGTGTCAGCAAAATCAATACGTCCCCTGACGCCGCTCTCACACCGGAGCGAGGCAGGAGAAAAAGCCATGTGAGGGGGTCGAGTGTGTGTTGCATGACTGATGCACTGGTCATGTGTAGTACTTTCTAATTCGACTAATCTGCTCAAGAAGGAGTTGGATACTTGCGATTGCTTAATTTCTATTTTAATGAAAGCAATCTTGTATGTTTTGTAATTCAAACATCTTCTGATCCGCCACCTTATTTTGAGAGAAACCTACATGAGTAAGTCGTTTTCCTCTTGGTGACACTCTCGTTTAAGAGCTTCTACTAAATAATAATAATTTTTAAAAGTGTTAAAGTAGTGCCTTTCAATTGTGAAGCAAATATTTTGTTTTGCTTACTGATGAATCAATCGCAGCCCCAGCAGCGGCAAATCCAGTCCGTGTTTTGCCTCTGACTCCGCCTCAGTACGCAACAACCAGCTATTTATCAATAATTCATATGAAAGAGGCTGAAAACATATGAAAGACGACACAGGAAGTGCAAAGTGACTGTTAGTTTATCTTTGTTGCCACAGTTGGCGTGAAGCAGCTCTGTTACCGTTGACACTGATGTCCTCTCACAACAGCTCTTAGCAGGAGCAACAGCAACATGAAACAGATGTTTCAAATCCTAATTAATTTGTATAAACTTTGACAGAAAAATCGAAGTATTAACCGCCGTCATTAATGATCCTAATCTCGTAATGATTATAAACAATTGATTCTTCAGCATTAACTGAAAGAAAAGGGTGATCGCTGCCTGCTGCACTGACTAGGAAACACATACCAGGAAATGTATTTTGAAAACGCCCGTTCAACTGACTGATAATGGTGAGATGAAGTTCCACTGAGCAGAATTTGGGGGTACAATTACAAAATGCACTCAACTAATTGCCCTCTTCTCTTACCAGCTGATGGACCACAGTTGACTGATAGCATAACAGACTGTCCTCTGCAGCTGCTCAAGCCCTATTACTTTGCGCAGCTAGTGTTCACACACTTGTTTTAATGTAATGATGATTTTCAAGCTTTGGCAAAATTGAAGACGCACGGGTTTCATTGGGGGTGACTAGGAAGATTAGCAACATAAGAGATGAGTAGTTTGGGAGTCCAGACTCAGATGGACACGCGGAGATGGAAGCGTCAGGTAAGAGAACATAAGAACAAGGAGTGGATGCATGTGACCATGGAGGACGCGGCGCATGAGTTGAGGTGGATTTTCAACCCCTGACAGGAAAGACAAAGAAGCTACAGTAATCTCAGATAAAAATACACGTCAGAGCTTGACTTAAACTCTAGAAGACATACAGCACTGATGATGATCATCAGCAAAATGATTGTTGAATAAAGATTCATTGATCATAGAATGATCCTGTGTTCATGTGACCACCATTTTTAAAGTAATACTTTAGCAATTCATTAGATGGCAATCGAGAACACTCCCAAAATGTGTCATTATCATAACTCTCAACCATCATTGACTTATTCTGAAAATGTAATTTAAATCTTTTGAAGTTTTTTTTTTTTGCTATATCTATCTAAAAATAATACAGTATAATATATAATATAGGATTTGAATATACACTGTCTGGCCCCCTGGATCCTGGATGTGGGGTTGCTGCAGTTGGTCAGGTCTAGGTGCAGCAACATTATGTGCTCAAAGAATGAGGTCAGCTGACTGCCTGAATATACTGAATGACCGGGTTATTCCATCAATGGATTTTTTCTTCCATAATGGCACGGGCATATTCCAAGCATGAGACACCATTTCACAGAAGGACTGGCCACCACAGAGTCCAGACCTTAACCCCATTGAGAATCTTTGGGATGTGCCGGAGAAGGCTTTGCCCAGCGGTCAGACTCTACCATCATCAATGCAAGATCTTGGTGAAAAATTAATGCAACACTGGATGAAAATAAATCGTGTGACATTGCAGAAGCTTATCGAAACAATGCCACAGCGAATGTGTGCCGATTTCAAAGCTAAAGGAGGTCCAACAAAATATTAGAGTGTATGACCCTTTTTTTGGTGGCAACTTTTTTTTTTTTGGCCAGGCAGTGTATGTGAATCACTAAGATTTAAATGGGCATTTTGAATATAGATGCAAAGAATAATGACATCCAAAAAGGAGTACAAGCCATATTTGCAAAACAAGCAACATAACCAAACAATCCACAACAGGGACTTGACTAAACACAAAATGGAGAAAGTTGTGACGTGGTTTACAACTTTTCTCCCTTTATGTGTCTCACTAACAGACGCTGAAAATCTGCCTCTTCTTGTGTTTATACTTCAGCTGTCTGAACTACACAGTTACACTAAGAATAGAAAATGCTATCCTGAATTATTCATATTTCAGATGAAGGGAAGAGGAGAAGACTGAAACTAAAAGCAAAAACTGATAAAAACACTGTATAGTTGATTTACAGATGAATAACTGATGACTGACGTCTGAAAACTTGAAACAGTTGGAAGGGGGAAAACAACTTGTATCCATAATTAATAAAATCTCCTCCATGACATTTGCGTTTCACAAAGCGTGTGAAGGTCTGTTTGTGTTCCCACTGGGAGACCTGGAACTAAGAACTTTTGATTTCCACGTCAGAAAGCTGGCGCTTTCCAGGAGACTTGAGTTTATCACACTTTCTAAACACGACACGGGAAACTCATGAAGAGAGATGAAATATTAAAGTCACATTGTGAAGATGTGAAAGCTCCGGTCAGAAGGTGGATGAGCACAGAGGGAAGAATGGTCAGAACAAGCCCACAAAATTGTTTGGGTTTAGACCTGTCATTATTGATTATTGATAGGGATACTGAAAGATTTGAATAGAGACGTAATTGAGCTGATCTGAGCTTTTTGTTTTATTTTCTATCCTAATCTTTCTGACATGAAGAAAATGTGAGTCCTTTCTCTCCCCATGGTGTGGACTTCTTATGGGGCTGTGCTTTCCTCCCACTGTCCAAAAACATAGGGTAAATATATATATATATAGACCCATTCACGGTTGACGTCAGATATATGCAGGCACATGTTACCAACAGAAGTGGCTCATAACGCCTATTACATTCTTTAAAAAACAAGTTTCTTGTGCTAAATATGTACTGCTGTTACGGGATTATAGACATTCTAATACTATACTGATGTTTTCTGGGTTCGGGATCCTTTTTCATCAGTCTGCGGTAGTTTTTGAAGACAAAGTTCATAATTTTTTGCGTAGCCGTCTTGCGTAGGTTAACAAACTACTACACCTACATTCAGTCATACGGTACATCATCACTATGCACAAACTCTCCGATCAACTGCACAGGGAGTCCCTGGCCTCTTGGTTTATGAAGACCCCTCTTGACTATGTTGATGTATAACCCTGCCCCTAACCACTTGTAAAGAACAAATTTTATATAACATGAAATGAATTAGGTAACTACAAATGACCATCGCCCACTTTTGAAACAGAATGTTCACTTATGCTGCTGAAACGGCACCCCAGAATGATTCAGTTCATATCTGAAGCTGACCCCCATACCTAAATAAAAATAACAATTTAATAATTGCATTCCTTCACAGGAAGCTTTACAACATGATCTGATGTGTATCAAGATATATATTTTTTGTTCTCACCAAGAATATAAAACAGATGTTGGTGGGAGTTGAACATGAGTTTTGACCTTCAATAAAATTGAAATGCTGCTGTTGTGTATCAGACCCAACAACTCCTGCAGTGAAATCCGTGCCGGGGAAACCATTGTGTATTTTGACAGGCAAGTTTTTTCTCACTCACTTTTGTGAACTGTGTAGTCGTTTTGTCTTCCTTTCAGGTCAAACTTCCTGCCTAAACATCTGACAGGTGGTGGCCAGTGTGACAACAGCGACCACATCAACTCAGCTTCACTGCTCACCCTCTTTCCTCGATACTTTCATCCTTTCTGCCTCCGTCTTTCCCCAGACTTGGACTCGGCTATTGCAGGCAAATGTGACAGGTGTCACGCGGCCGCCTCTGGTTTGACTAAAGACACTGACCCCTGAAGAGAGTCGCATGTCACATTCATCATTACATCTTCCTCAGCTGTCATCAAACATGTCAGAACTCATCAGGATTCAGAAGCTCAAGTAGCCGTTCCACTCTGCAGAGCCAGACCCGGCAGGTCAGACTGACGATGTACCTTGTCAGACAGTTGTGGAGCTTCAAACAAATTGGTCACCAGACTGTTTGGCCGGTTAAATGGATCATAATTGATGAAGTCATACAAGACAGACAATTGCCTACAGCACAGTGTACAGTGCAGCCTAAAAAATAACAAAATGAATCCAGCTATTTTTCTAGTCTCTTTTGTGATACTTAGGTGTTGTATTTGTATGTGTTTTGGTGTGTGCTACGTCAAAGCCTGAAACCAGTTTGTTTCTGACGCATGATGAAATTCGAAGCATTGTTTGCACTGGTTCCTCTGTGCATGAGCACAAAGGGTATATGGACCTGAACGATGTTTGACTCACTTGCGGGCAGATGGCAACTGTGGATGGCATGGGGGTAATAAATATGGAAAGAAAAAAATGTGACTCTCTACCACTAATGTTGCACATACAAAGCAGCGATGGAGCAAGGAAACTTCATTCAGTGATGGCAATGAGATGGCTGAAGCTATAGCAGGACTCGCGCGGCCACAATTTCATGGATGAAATCCAAAAGTTCATTTTGTATTCTCTTCAGTTCTTTTAAAATTGTCAGAACTAGGTTCACATTTTCTCGCAACCAGAAAACTCCCCGTGCTAGAGGAGATCTCGCCACCTGAAAGTATCTCCAGCAGCTACCTCTGAAACACTGATGTAACAGACTGAAATAAAACGCCTCTGGACCTGGATCTACCTGAGCTGTCCGACAATCTAGTGACCTGTTTGGCATGGAGGGGCCGAGTGCGGTGAAGTGCCAGTCTCAGCGGCAGCACTGTTCACTTGGCCCTCACGTGGACGGCTGATTGACTGACGTCTACATTCTAATGTCATGAAAAGACTCGCCTCACAGCTCCGACATAATAGGCGCCGCTGATCAAAGACAATTTTCTCGACCTGTCCTTCTGTCAATCAAATGCTCTGAAAAAGCGATTTTGAAAGTAAAATTGCCTTTGATATTTCCAGTTGTTGCTCCTGAATGAGCCACAATATTCAACTCTGCTGTTCTCTTAATAATTACCTTCGACAAGGAAGTTGTTTGATCATGGGGATTTGTCCGTCTGATAACTAACACGCGGTGTACACAGCTTTGATGTTCTTTGCATCCTTTTCACCGACATACTATAAATAATGAGAGTATGACTATTTTGAATGGAGTCCAGCTGAGCTAAATTAGGTGGGAAACAAACCTAGTTTGAAATGTACAATTGCACCATGTTCTATTTTTATTTCAATTTATTTATTTTAAGCAATGCCATTCATTACTGTGCAAAGAGTAATGCGTTACTTTACTTCGGGTTAGACATGCAGGGCTAAAATAGACCTTTTGCTTTACCGTACATTTCCACAAAATACTTTAAATTTTGTGTAGAGTCACTAAATTGATCAAAATCAGGGTGTGAAGGATATTTTGACAAACATAGTTAAAAATGCTCCACGGAAGGAAACCTCTGACCCTACCTTTAAAGTATGTGTCATTGTAAGCCTGCCACGTCAACATCCAGCCTTTTTTGTGAGTGTTTGTCAGTGTTATTATGTCTCTGAAAACTGCAGTCAATATGGCAGGCTAAATGAGTCAGTATGTCCAGTTTAGGTTCTTAAGCCAGAGATGTTAAAATGGGATGGGTTATCGCATCAGAGGGAGGAGCAGTAGCAGATACATGACTTAATTGGACAACAGGCAGTTTCACATTTGACACAATGCCGTTGAACCCGTGTGCATTCGGCTGCTGGAAGGTTATGACAGTATCGGCTACTGAGCTGAAGCACAGGGGGAGTGAGAGTTAATCATAGAGGCTGAAGAAGAAGGAAGCAAGTGAGCTTTGAAGCATGGATCACATCACGCTCCAAATTCGACGCCAACCACAACCACAGCGTGTAAGCTTTAATGGGATACATGCTCTTTTAATACTATAATTAATCACAGCACAAACAGCTAGCAAGAACCGTCTCTCTCACTCCCGGTCTGCAGGCTTGTCGTGTCTGCGCCTCTGTGGTACACTGCATATATGAAACATTGCTGTTTTTATTCCCTTCATGTCTGCACGTCAGCAAAGAGCACTCGCTCTGTTCTTCATCTGAGCAGGCAGAACAGTCTAGCTGCATGGAATGACAGTGGCAACAGAGAGCTGGGGAGGACGAAACATGACGGCAATGGACTTGTGAATCAGCAGGGACACATATGTTAGTGTGATCTGAATGCAGAACCAATGAACTGCCACGTCTTTATTTTGACAGTGTGAATAAAGCATGAAGCGGAAAACAAATCCTGTTATGGCAAAAGATAATGTATAAACGAATCATTGTGAAGAAAGGGTGCTTGACAGATATGCTGCAAGGCAATGGTGCTATCAGAGCAATGAAGAGTTTGCCATATGGACAACAAATCGATCAGATTATGGGAAAGACGACGGTCCTCTGAGCTTAAAGGCATTGACAAGAGATAGATCTGAATATCTACTGTCACGGATCAACTTCAGCAGGCAGCTGTACCCTATTGGATAAATGAAGATGACAAGCCCAGTTTCATAATAACTTTATTTCTGCATTAATATGAACGCACACTTAACCTGTCAATATGTCTCTTTTGCATGAAATGAGAAAGTGTTCTGTCATTCAGTGGTGCAGAAGCCTGGTGTCAAACACAATGAGAAACACAATGAAAATCACATTTTATGATTCCATTTTCCGTTTTTGCATGACTACTGTGTTAATAATAAAAAGAATACCCATCAATGATATTATACAAACCTTTGGGGAAATGGTTAAAATACATATCTTGAGGTCAGAAATCAATTGCCTACGCATTTAACAAAAAGCTCACCAGTCGCATCAACACCTAAACAGTGTGAAGTTGACGATGTCGATGGGGAAGGGTGCAACATTGAGTTGAATTAAATGAACCAGAGTTTAGATTCCTTCTGCCGTCTCCATTTTTTGCAAATATGAAAACCAAAGAACAAAAGTAAAAAACTGAAAAAAGAGCTCAGAGTGGCTTGGAGAGTCCAAGTGCCATCAGGCATGTGAGAGAATGGATGGTACTGTGTGCTACTGATCTCTAAACAGTCAGACTTTTATACTATTGCATTGCAAGTAATAACAAATCTCTGCTCATCACTTTGACTTCTCGCCGTTTCATTTTGAGTTCTCATTTGGAGGATTTACCCCGCCTGGTCCTCTTGTTCATAACCCCTCATTAAAGAGTCATCGATGTTCACAGGTGCAGTTGTCATTTCATAAATGTCAAAGCTTCACTGATCACACATTAATAGTATAAAAGGCTGTTCTGATCCCCCCACCCCAAAATTAAATCAAATTATTGTTGTTAATTACCAACTAATATCCTCCCCGTCACCTTTCCTGTCCTTTGCCATCCTCATTTATATTCCAGTTGCTGTGCGACTGTTGGTCACGCCGGCGTAATTGTGACATTAGGGACATTAGGCGGCGACTCGGGGATGAAAATGTCGTCTGCAAATTTGCCGTGAAAGTCACTTGGTCTTGTCTGTGAGACGATAAACAGTTTAAAGACGGAGCTCATGAGACACACTTTCTTTTCAAGAGGATGCCCATGTTTGGAAAAATATAATACTCATATTCATCTGGTCCACAGAGAACATTCAGATATTTATAACGTACATAGTGTTCATAGTGCTGCTATGTCCATGCAAGTTTTTGCATCAAGCGTATTTTTATTCATTCTCATTGATATCATTCTGCAGTTATTATCAGACACCCTTTTGCAAGAGACAAAATAAAAATGTACCATCAGGCAAGTAGTCCTCCTGGTGTCAGACATCGTGCTGTGAAAAGTGAGCACAAGAATATTTCAATTTACGTCATTTAGGTTCAGTCTCTTATCATGACTGTCATTCATGATTGACCTTAAAGCGCAACTAATGTTCAAATCCAATTTTCCAGGCTCATATGTTTCAAATGTTGAAGTCTCCCTCTCCATGGTGCAGTATGTCCCTGTTGATGCACAGTTATTGCTTTATGACGTTCTCCCCATCTGAAGTTTTTGTAGGTTTAAGAGTGCAGTCAGATGCTCCTGTTTGACAGCAGCTGTCAGCAGAGGCGGGCTGAAGGGTTCTTCCTGACCATTCACAGCAGAGTGGGCCTGGCTGGGGAGAACACGAGTTTTGATGGGCACTTGTGCTCATTTTCCAATGCAAATATTTAAAAATCATAGAATTATGTGCTAACAGAAGCATACTGATGTGTTCAGTATGGGTCCAATATTATTTTAAAAGACAATGAAGTTCCAAGAAATCATAATAATGAATAATTTAATACATAAAATAAGAGTAGCATAGTTATTTACACTGCGGTTCAGACGTCGCTGCTGTGTGTTAAAGGAATTATGCACTCTGTGTGGTCCCTGTTAATTGTGCCTGGTTATTTTTAGCTCTCTATTTTGGATCGTTCAACCATCAACCTGAAACGTTCACTTTCACCCTCAAGCGTTCCTGCCATGACTCACCTCCAGTGTCTGTGCGTTCACACCTGAGTTGACAGCCGTGCGTGTGAGTGTGTGTTTGTGGGGGAGAGCGCACAGAGTCTTTAATCCGGGGGGTGCTGCCTATTAATTATCGCCTCACTCTTAACGCATCACACCCACAAGGCAACATCTGGCGCAGAGTGTGGAAGCTAGCAGGGGCGGTTTCCTGGGTCGAGAGCCTTCGCTCTAAAGGTTGAACCTCAGCTGGGCCGCTGGGTCGCGACCCTGCCGCCCACACATTCTGTTCTCACAAGCAGAAAAATGAAATCACACGGGTAACGGACACTGGAAGCTGAACGCTGACACGTTAGCAGAACACTGCATTGAATGTGCAAGTCTTATTGACATTCACATGTCTAACTGCTTTGTAATTGGACAATGATGTGAACCAACCAGATGCATTAAACATGGCGGGTGCTCAATTATCATCATCCAGTTTTAATGCCTTTCCGATGGCAACTTGCAAGGACGCCACTTCAACATAGTGATCCAGCACAGAGCTAATCCTCACTGTGCTTAGAAAGCACCTGAGATTCAAGAGTGAAACAGATCATTGAATATTGTAGCATCAATGAGTCTACAGTAGCCTCCCCATTATCCTCTTAGTATGTCACTTATAGTCAGAGATAATGTTTAATGGGAGAAGTGGAAGACTACTCAGTGACCTTAGTCCTGTCTACAGTTCTATTCTTTAGTTTCAACATCTTGTGCGCCAGTTTATCTGCGCCACCCTGCGTTATTTGAATGACCCGGATGACGCAGACTCGGCTTCAAAAAGAAAGAGCACCGCAACTGAGCTTGAAATGAAACGACATTTTTCTCGTCTCCCGCATGGACCACGCGATGACAGGAGAAACACATAATCATACAGCACCACCGTGCGGAGGGAAGCTACACTCACAGGACAGCGTGTCACCTGAGAAAACACAATAGCAAAGACCCACTATTTAAGTTAACACGCACTACCTTTTTCAGAACTTGTTATTAAATGGAAAATCTCATTTGTATGTTAGTGGTGACAAAAGCATATTAACAATATTTTTTTTTAATGTAAAATAAAAACAATACAAAACATTTTGAATTTCTTAAAGACAACAACATTATAGCTGGACTTAAATTTAGATGTTGATCTTTGTCACCACTGACTGCAGTAACTTAATATACACTATGAAATGATCATATTTTGTTTGCATAGCTGGTTCCGCTGAATTAGAATGCTAAATAGTAAAACTGAAGTCAAATTCAACTCAGTGTTGCTCTTATTGAGAACCGTAAACCTGCCTCAGTGACATCACAAGAGTGATGAGAAGGCCAGGTGTACAAGCTCTTCAGCTGCACTATCAGAGAAGAGATGCCAAACTGTTGTATGGCGGCTGAGTGCAGTAATCCTGCCGTGGTTTTCAAACCCAATCCAAGAGGAATGCAACATTGAAGCAGTGGGAGTCAAAACTCTCCTGAAAAAAAGGAAGTCCCTTTGTTTACATCATCCTTATTTTACTGTATATGACCATTCAAAGCTTCTGAGCTGACCGATGCCCAACTAACTCTGCAACGTCAGACCCTTCATCCTATTACAAGCACCAGTCATCATTTCCACAACAACTCCACAACAAATGAACCTGCTGTTTGTCCTCTAAAGACAAATTGTGCGACTCCTGACTGATATTGCTTGCAATCTTCTCCACTCCTGTGCACTCAGATGAGCTTCTTTATATAGTTGGTACCTCCAGTTATGTCACTAGGTGGTGGTGGCACTTAGCCCAGTTATGACGCTTCACACTTGTCTTTATCACAATGTAAATTATGGTCGTACATGAAAATTGAATTACTTGTGTGTGTGTACACAGAATGAAGACACAGAATTTCTTCTTTCTAATTGTGTCTTGGCTGACTTGAGTTCTGTGACCTTTTAAGCTGATGGGGCGACTTGGTTATGGCTGGCGGATTATAAATGTAACCGGTCCTTCCAGGTGACTATGGAATTGTTTTTGAGATTAATGTCACTTACATTTGTCAATTGGCATTTAACGTCTTCTTTGCTCCAAACATTGTACAATAAGTAAGTAAGTTAGTACTGTTTACTGTTTTAGTACTGTAAACTTCACCATACACTCATATGCTCCTGCCAGTTACGGTAATTTGTATTTGTCTTTACTCTTTCTAACATTGTTTTTTTCTCAATGTGTCTTTTCTCTATGACATAATTGAGTGCTCGCCTAGTGTCTAACTACGAAGACAGCTTTGTTTATGACTGCCAGTGTAGATAACGGCCGATCATTGCCCGACCATAAAAAAGACACCCACACGCTGTCATCCTCCGACATGCTAGCTACAGTAAAGAGTGGGAAAGAGCTACAGCAGGGGAAATGAGTAATGCGGTGTGTTTTCATTGAAATTTTGTCCAATTTTGCTGGATTTCCTCATCCTCATGGCTAAAGTGGCACGAGTTGTGTTGATGTTTCTTGGATTTGTCTCATTTTTGGCAGCGTTAACTCTCAACTCTATATCAGCAATCGGTAACAGATCGGGTAAGCATGTTCATATTTTATGTATGTTGCTGGAGAACTGATAATAATCTGTCTGCTTGGTTTGGGATGCAGGCATCTTCGATCAGGTGACGGAGGATGTGACCCTTAAATATTCCACACCACTCACTCCGGCTCAGTGGGCTCTTTTTGTGTGGGATTTTATCTATATTTGGGTTTTTGCAACATTTCTGTACTTTGTAGTTGGGCTCTGCAGAAGGTAGGTGAACTCTGGCTCATGGTTGGCTAATGTGCTGCTACATGGTGGAACCAATCCATTTTTAATACCTGCTTTGTGTTGCAAAGCAATTTTGTTTAATCCTCTTTTTAGTTATTATTGCTTTTCTATCTCTCTGCAGGGGTGTTTATGATTGGCTGTACACAACACCGGCAGTGATCCCTTATGGATTCTATGTGTCAGTCATCATCAAAATGAGCCTGAATATTACCTGGCTGTTTCTGTTTGACAGAGAGTAGGTGATTTTATTCCACCGTAAAAAATAAAATAAAATAATAATAATCATCAGATTTGATTTGTGGTCCATCGCTCTCTTTTCTTAGGTTGTTGTTGCCAATGCTGATCGCTTCTGCACTCATGACACTCAGCGACTACATGATGCTGTTTTTCTCATGTCAAGGACTGAAGGTCTATGGGGAATGGCTCAATAAGCATCACAACACTGACCTCTGGCTCATCCGCTTGCTGGTAATCAAAGTGAACTTTTATAGGTGAATTGTTCGGAATAGGACTCGGACAGAAGGATGAAGTAAAGGAGAAAGGTTTATAAGACAAATATAAGCATTGAAAAACATTCCCAAAAGTAGATATCTCTGATGAGGGATGAGTCCCACAGGAGAAACTTAGATAGATCCAGGAGTGGCCCGTACGCCTGCGGGGGAGGTCATAGCTTGAAAGCCATACCTCGTCTGCAGGTTCTTAGATAAGTGCTAGCATCCGACACCTGTCTGCAAGAAGCTTGTTATGTCACTGCAAGACAGTGGTGCCCTTAGGGGCATCTCCGGAGATTGTGGGCGAAACCGAGGGCACTGCTGCTCCACGATCCAAGGATGGAAAACATGATGGCAAAGCCACCATGAAGGGCTACAAACCTTTGGCTCTCCATGACACAGGATGTTGAGCAGAGACACAGCGTTGAGCTCATTCCAGGTTCTGGTTAACTTAGATGTCTGAGCACAATGGTGACGGACAGTCAGATGACAGACTGCAGAAGCACCGATATATATATATATATATATACATATATACATATATATGATATTTGGTTGAACTAGTCCAACAGCAGCATGAATCTCTATCTCTAATCTCTTACATTCTTTCATTCAGTGACTCACTTAACAATCTGATGTCGTCACATGTGATTCTGATACTTCTACCTGGCTGAGGGTTAAAGTTCTTTAAACTGAAGGATCAGACAATGTTCAATAATTGTAAACCCAATTATCAAAGAAAAATCTAACGACAAGTTCCGGCATCTCTTTTTTTGCGTTTGATGTGTCAGGTGCAGAACGGAACGGGTGTCTATGCAACATGGGGGTCCCTCCTAACGTTCCTGAACTTGACCATTTACCTGCAGTATCAGACTGACACGTCCAGATGTGACTGTGCCATGTTATCTCTGCTGCTGCTTCTCCTGGAGCTGTTGGCCTGGTGGGTCTTTTCTCCTTCAGGACCTCAAGATCAGAGCCAGTCAGACAATAACAGCGTGATTTTCTCTTACAGGTTTCTACTGGAGAACTTTTACCTGGACGAGCATGTGCGTTACGTACAGACTGTCTACCCTCTGGTGATTTTGTGGCTAACTGGAACACTGAGCAACTCCCCTGGACCTGAAGGTCACATTTACATCTTTGCAAGTAGGTTGTACGCTTAAATTATTTTTGAACGTCTTTAATGGTTTTGTATTATTTTTCTATTTCCTTTGGTTTCCAGTTGTGATTCTGGCGGTCTCCTGTGCCATGTTTGTTATCCGGGTTGCCTTGGTCACCTGGAAGCATCACAAGAGGCCACTCTATGGTGGAAGTGCCCACAGCTTGTCACCGGTGGAGATCGCTATGACACAAAGAAAAATCTTCCTCTGATGTTTGACGCCTCAGATTGGATTTTTTCACCGGAACTTGACAATGTGGTGTAAACCAGAGGTTCTTAACCTTTTTGATCTTGGGGCCTACATTTCTCAGAATAAATGGGCCCAGAGTCCATTCAACAGAACTGATTCATTACTCTTGATTTCATTTGTGATCAATAACCATATTTGATCAACTTAACGTAAACAACAACAGATTTGCAGCTGCCAAGTCAATTCAGTGACTCACTACTGCCACCATATGTGGCTAATGTATTAAAACTGAACGTCTCGTGGTCCTCACGGCCCAAAGAAAACTTATAGTGGCCCTCTAGGAACCAAGGGTCCCGGCCCAGTGGTTAAGAATCACTGGTTTCACATTCATGCCAGAAACCTCCACATTGCTTCACTACACTTCACTTGAGATTTTTAACACATCAGTAAACAAATAAACTGATGTTACAAGTAAACTGAGTACTTCTGTCATCTTTCATTTCATATATTGTCTTTCTTTTCTACTACAATGATACTCTAAATACTACAATGAGGAAATTCAACATGCACTGTACACAGCAATTTTTCGGTCTTAGCTTGTCAGACACAAACGCTTGTATTTCTAGCTTTGTGGGGTTGTGCTGCCATATTGCTTTCCACTGCCCCTCACCCTGAACCTAACCATCCAAAACAAATGGCTAAACTTAACCGTTACGCTGAACCAAACTGAAACCTAATTCTAATGACCCATTGACCTTGATGTCTTCATCCTCAAACTGCGGCTTCCATTTGTGGGGTCTGGCAAAATGGTCCCCACGTTGGCATAAGGTCCTCACAAGGAAGTGTTTTGTCAAGAATTGGTCCCCACAAGTGTGGATAAAACAGACAAACAACACGTCTTGAGATATAATTTTGAGAAGAACAAACATTGTCATGAACTGCACAGTTTCAAATGATATTCGAGGGTATAGGCTTGTCATTTTACGCCACATATCTTTAAACCTTTTTTTTTTTTTAATCTGTCATCAACCAAGGAATCAATGTACAGTAATGTGGAAATAATCTGTAACTGCCAACATCATGCCTTTCAAATGAGTCATACCATTTTTCACCTGCATTAAAAGGGGACGGCCTATAAAACATTACACATACAAAGCAAAGTCCACCCTTGAGACGGCTCATGAGCTGCGTAGCTCACAGCAGGTTACTCATAGGCACCATGTTAAGGCACCAGCAGACTCCTCCAGCCGAACGAAGCGGTGGCCACGAAGTGATCCATGTCCTATGTGTCACTTTGGCTTTCGTCAGTCAGATCTGCTCAGAAGTTTTCTTCATTTTGAATACAGGCAATGGACCTTTAGTCAGCGGTGAGAAACAGTTCTGTTCATTAACAGCTATTTTTCTGGTGATTATAAATCCTGGAATATATGGTGTTTGACATAATTCTAGAGAGATTTGAAAGTATGATGTACTTTTCTACTTAAAAACAATAAGGGACCTTTGCCTTGTCAAATGACTGTATGCTTTTACGACCCTTTATCACACTGGGTGGCTGCTTGGAAGCACAGCACGACCACAACAGTGAATTTATAACAAGCGTTACAGGTACTGTTCTGGTGTTAGTTGATCGAAACAGTGTTGTTTTTTTGCTGAGCTGAAAATTCACGTCATTGTTGTTTCTGTTCATCCACAATATCAAATCATTGTGACTTGGCTTGAACATTTTACACTAAACACCTAGACTAGACTATTAGATAAGATAAGTCTCTTTTACGTGATGCAGTGATGTAATCTATTAATGTCTTGTCTAATGACATTTTACGTCCTCTTTCTTCTGTATTTTTCAGATGACTATTATAATGTATCCCAAAGCACTACCCTTGAAGTGTCCATGGACTGGTGGTCAGACTTCAACTGGATCCTGATCGACAGTTGGACATTTTTTTGGCTGGTCGAGGCACTTGTCGGTGTTTACAGAAGGTAGCGTCAAAGATAAATGTTGCCCCCTGGGTAACAACCAAGACATATTCCATGACATTCGCTCACACTTTTACTGGCTTTTTTGATTCACTGTGATTTCCAAGGGTTCTGTTTATGGTATTGTTTTTTACCGTCAAACACTCAAGATATCTCAGGGCTTTTGGTCACAATTTCATAGTGATTTTCAGGAACATTGGAAAAAAACAACAACAATATCATTCTCTGTCACTCTCACTCCCAAAAATAAAATCTCTTGTGAGAGAGGGAAAAGAAACAGAAGAAAAAAAAGGTTATTAAAATACGTATATGAAATCATACAGAAATAATAATATTGCATTAAAATGAATAAAAAAAATATAAAATATAAATCACAATTAAAGTATGTGGAAGTATGTAGCATTTCTTAATGGTATCATAGAAACTGACCTCAGAGAAATGGTATCAATATTAATAATCTCTGGAAAGATATTGTTTTCTCTTTTGCTTTCTAAACAACAGTGATACCAATTCTGATGCGGATGCAATGCAAAATAGAGCACTATAGAATAATCTCTGTGTGCTATTGCAGCACAACAGATTGATATATATAAATAATAGATAATAAAACAAATATATCTATGCTGAAGAAAACAAAAGATACAAAATGAGCAGTTGATGTGCAGTTATTGGATTTTACTGAAATCTGTGGCTCAGACCTCATTGCGATTTACATTTCGGAAAAATGGATAGAGAAGCAAAAAGAATAAAAAGTCTGTCTTATACATAGCTCGATGGCTACTGTAGCTTGCGACCTGTCACCTCCAACGGATGCAGAAGAAGTTAACATTAGCACCAAAGCTAACATTTGCAATACGTTCTTTTATTCAGGAACTCACTCGGTCGTGTTTGTTGCAATCCTGAAATCCACCCTCCGTTGTTCTACGTGCTGTGGATCGTCGTGAATGTGGTGAGGATCTGCAGCGTTACTCTGGTGTGGAGACAGTAAGTTGAGTCAGACCCAATTTTCAAGTTTCATCGGTTCACACCGATCAACAAACCACTCTCATCTCTCACAGTGATTTGGTGGAGAACGTCACTCTGGTGTGGAGTCTTCCGGTCTTCAGCTTCTACATGCTCGGCTGGTCCTACATGAACCTCCAGAAGCACAGATCCTGGCTCTCCATTAACAACCCCAGTCAGATCTGGTGGATCCGCCTCACAGTGAGACTGCGCTTTTGTTGATGTATATTTCAGAAAAAAATATGCTCAGCCAAACAGGGTTTTCATTGAAACTGATGGGGAGGGAAAGACTCATTCTAACAACAGCAATCTTCACTTTCCTCAATATTTAGACTCAGAATGGTTTGGCGCTGTTTGCATGGTGGACATTCCTGAGGTCTGCAATTGGTTTGGGAGTCATCCTGGAGGACATCGCTGGAGTGGTAGACCATTTGGCCTCCAGCGTCGTGCTAACAGTCATCCTCATAACTGCTTTTATATGGTAAGAGAAAGTCGAAGTGGTCGTCCGTCGCCAATGCATGTGTTGAGGTTTGTTTGTGTGTGTCCACTCAGGTTCGTCCTTCAATGCTTTGTGTTCCCCAAATACATGCGAGACACCTTCACAGTCTACCCCATCCTGGTTCTGGGTCTTGGCTCCATGTTCACACACAGTTATAGAGTCAAAAGCTTCTCTCAAAACACCATATACTGCGGTAAGATTTTTATTGTTCTGCCATTTATCACATTTGATCATCTAAAAAAAAAATCAGATTTTTCAAAACACAATGTCAAGTTGTTTTTCCTGCAGGTTTCTTGATGCTCATCATGACCGTCATGAGTTTGATTCACCTGGTCTCTGCCTGCCTCTACCAGGAGCGACCCCGAAACCGACCTCCTCACACGGAACCCAGGATGGTCCTGCAAACCGTTTACCAGCCTAATTACAAGCAATTTTAATCCACACACCTGAGTAGCAATCGGTAACAACAGGTGTGGAATAAGACTAAATGTATGTGAGTACAATATACATTTAATGTGAATTCAGTGGCATCAGGTTGATTTGTGATGCCTACTACTCACCACAAGGGTGCAGCATAATTTCACTGAATACAGGACAGTCAGACCAGAACCCAGCGGCGTCCTGTGTAGGGAATGTTCATGCACTTGTTAGACATGAATGCACTTTTACTTTTTTTGTTTTTTTGTGGCATCAAAAAATATGAAATACATATAGGTTCAAAAGTTATACATTTTCATGAGTATCGGACCAAGGTGCAATGTATAAAGATGAAATATTGCGAGCCAGATGAAAATGTTTTTGTTCATTCGATTCGCTCACTCACTATTGCAATAATTATTTCTGTTCATACAATATTAATAGATGAATATTAAAGGTTCGCCTGTGTCTTTCAGCATCACCCACGCGTTGTGATGTCGCGAGCAATCACACGCCTCGAGTTTATAAGTGGCCTCTTCCTCGCTGCGTCGTTAAGACGAGAATATCAAACAGGCCCGTGGGGATGCGGAGCAGTGCGACCTTTGATGAGGTCGATGAGTCGAACACATGAGGAAGGCTGGCTGGGAAACATAGGATGGTCGTCTCCATGCGCTGAGGAAATCCTTCCTACAGCTTCATGACGGTGATTTCAAATGCGCTGAAATCAAACAAGCACAATGTTGCCCTGTTGATGATGGGGAGATATTACACTGCCACTCTCATTATAAACCTGCTTTATTTCAGTTTAGTGAAGCCGCTGTCAGCGCTGGGAGCTGAACCAATTTGTTTTCAGCAGTTACCCAAAGACACATTTGGCATTTAGAAGTATAAAATCACTAATTGCTTACCTTGAGCCAGGAATTTCACCAGAGCTCTTCACACTGACGGAGTTTTAACTCTTTTGCATTGGAATACATGTTTACAATGATTCCTTTCATCTGCCTTTGATCCTCAGAAAACGCAGGAGGTGCAAGCATCTGCTATTCATTCTTGACAGACGTCTGACTTGTGAGCATCACTGTCTGGTACTTTGCTGCAATGTCAATGGTTCAGTCATTCAATGTAGTGCAGTGTTGAAATAAAGATGTGAAGGTTCAGGAATCATATCTGACAATGTCAAGACAAAGCCCAAAACATAGCGAGGCCAGGAGAAGACCAAGTTGAATACAGAGCACCAAGCCTGAAAGGTTTGCTTATAAACAATCATTTGTGTTGCAGTTATACTTTAGGGCCATAGACCACAAATTCAAAACCTTCCTGACACTCAGAGTCAGAGCTCGCCTCTTCTTCTCGTTGCTGATGTAAACAAGGTTCACCGATGGGCAAGTAAGAAATCATTCAGCTGAGTATTTTCAGAGCAAAACACGACAGTTGTCAGAAATGTAACAGGTGTTTCGAAAATCACCACAGCTGTGAACTTGACTGATTTTGGAAAAAATAATAAAAAAAATGAGCCTGAATGATGTTGACTCCAAGACTGAGACTTGTCACTGGTTCTACAACACAACTGTAAGCAAATAAATACATATATTTGAACTCAAATGGAATTATTTCAATGGCTCCAAATAGTGTCCGCAGAGTAAATAGAGATTATTAAATCAAAAATCAGTGTGAAAAACCAACCACACAGAGGCCACATGCTAACATTAACCTTCAATAGGAGAGGCGCTGAAAGCACATCCTTTATCAGCTATTTTTTCTGTAAAAGAAGCAATTTCCTATCTGACACTTCAATAAATGTGATTTTTTGCTCAGCCCATGTTTGTGTTTGAAATTCTGTCCCCTTGTATGAATGAGCAGCCTGTGTTGCATCATATGCTCTTAAAAACAGTGATGGCTGTACATCGACCTCTTCACAATGTCCCCGCACAACACCCCACTTCACCTCGTATTCTCATTAGACTTTGCGAGCCTGTCAGCAAAATCGATCCGATTAAACTTGACTCAGCCCTCTTCATATGAAAAGCAAAATCAAAAATGGTGCAGTGCAAACTCATAGAAATGAAAACAGGACAATTCAATTCAAAACAAAGGCACCGCAGAAGCGCACAGGTTGTGAGGAGACAGAAAGAGCTCATGCGATTGAAACTCTAATGACTTAGCGCCACTTTCAGGCCAATAACTGAACATCCTACTCATTAATGGCAGATTATTCTCTGCATAATATTTATGGTCATAGTCACGCAGGTCCATTTAAATGGCCTCCCTGGGTTATTTATAGTTATTGCCATCCAATCAACTGAGGGGGGGCTCTTTACCAAGGAAAACTTAATTTAGGAATTTCATTTGAAGATACCGTGGATATTGTGTTTTATGGGCAACAGAAAAGTTCATTAACTTTCTGCATGAGTGAGGCTTGAGCCCCGTGCTACAGAGGGACGCTGTCACCTCCTCCCTGCGGAGTCTGGCGACTAAATTACCTCTGGTTGGAAAACACTGCAGGCAGGAACCAATGGCGCCCTGTCTCTGACAGCCTGGTAATTGTTTCCAAACCCCCCTAAGACTCGGCCAGAAAAATTACCAGCATATGCAAATTTGTGTAACTAATTAATTGGATTCTTCCTATTACTCAGAAATGAGAAAGCCTCAGTTCTCGCAGTCGGCCAGCCTTTGGCAGGATTTGGTTGACGTTGAATGGTGCTGTTGAGACCGCCTCATTGAGATCAAGACAACACCAAGACATTGGAACTCTTCATTGATGGTGCCATGTTTTCAAAGAAATCTACCAAAGAAAAGACATTTTCAAAGGACTAAAACCTGAGAAATCGAGACAAAGATTACACAGTAAGAGTTGGAATTTTTGGAGGACTACACTCGGGTAGCGACCAAGACTTGTGGGGACTAACTCTCAGGGGGGACGCCACAAGTTTTTACTCTCTCCATGGCTCTGCTCCCTGTACTCCAGCTGCTGCACCTCCACTCGCTGATCAAGTTTGCGGATGACACCACTATCATCGGGCTCATCTGAGATGGAGATGAGTCGGCTTACAGGAGGGAGGTGGATGAGCTACGGTCAGACCAGAAGCTCCCGCCACAGGAACAGCTTCTTCCTCTCAGCCGTCAGACTGATGACGGTTTTATTTTATTTTATTTTATTCATCATGATTGCACGTTATTCCAATGCAATGACAATAAAGCTGATTCTGATACTGATTTGTTTTGGATGGCTACGTGTAGGTTGAGAGGCTGGGGAAAGTGTTATGTCATTCAGCGGTCCCCACAGAGATATGAATACAAATGTGAGTGTGTATCGTTTTTGTATCAGTTAGATAATAATTTTAAAAAGTGAAATAGCTGACCCACAACAGAAGTGAGCGTACCATCATCAGGGAAAAGCGGATCATTTAACTTTCAAATATTATCTCCCACCACCAGGCTCGCAGAGGATTAACTGTCACAGGATGCCATTTATTGCCCCGCTAGAAACCTTGTTCTTATCACCCCGACAGCACCTGAAACTCCAGAAGAAGCAGAAAGCAAACAAAGCTCGGCACTATCTGTGACTAAGTGATAGAACTTCAACGTCTAATGCCAACCCTCCTATCTTGAAGAGCACGTACAGACTCAAACAACTGATAGAAGTGTTCCAATATGGCATCAACTTGGAGCAGTTTCTTTGAACTACTGTATTTGTAAAGGTGTTTGTTAACAGTCTTTATATCTGGGCTAAAGTCATGCTGACACCATAAGTGGTGGTTATCTGAAGTACTGTATGTATGGTTACATTTTGTTTCAAGGTTTTTTTTACACATTCTCTCCAGAAAGTTTTTCGCTGGCTTCACTTCTAGTAATGCATTAAGCAAACACCACCATAGCTATAGCTATTGTCCTTAGAAAACAAATGTGAATGCATCATGGCAAATGCATTTCCATGGATACAATGAAATTTAGAATATCAGTGAGTGAGTGTTTCAGATCAGTCATTCAGAGTAATGAACAGAGATCAAAGGAGGCGAAGAGGAGAGTGCAGGCAGGGCAAAACAGGTGGAGATGTCTGATAGGGGTGACAGGAAAATGGCAAGTAGGGTGAGAGGGAAGCTTTACAGCACAGCAGTGAGACCTGCCATGATGTTTGGTTACTAGAGTAGCTGTGACACACAGACAGGAAGAAGAGTTGAAGCTGCTCAGGACTTCTTTGATAGTGATGAGGAAGGGCACGATTACAAACCGGTACATCAGAGGAACCGCTGGGGAGAGGCAGGGGGCATGTTGGACGAAGGATGTAAGCGATGGAAATACATGCTGAAGATCCAGTGAGGTTCAGGGATGCTCTAAATGATGACATGAAGAGAAGGAGGGACCAAAGCGAATGTGGAAGAAAGGCGGACGATGCTGACTTGGCAACTGACAGAAGGATGCTAGATGAATATGCATATCCACGCAACCGTATGCATTTCCAAAGCATGCGGTCAGGACTGGTTTATGTAAAGCATATTGTTGTTGTTATTGTTATGAATGGGCACAAATCTATCTCTGCGTGAACTCATTTGCGAAACACATTTGAATGATTTTTGAGTTTGTCTTCATTTATGTCCTCCATTTTCCAAAAGTATTCCCCGATATATTTCCTCTTGCGTTCCACATTAAGAATGATGGCACTCTTGCACACAACTCTGAGCGGCAACAATGTTTTTCTTTGTTTATCTATGTTGTTATTTTCAGCGTCTCATGCATGGAAATAAAATGTTTCAATATAAGTAAGATAAATGTAAACGTGAAGGGAAAAGAAAGTTCCACTGGTGATTCATTGTTTGTTCAGTTCCGCCTATTCTCGATGGCAAAGTTGTTGTTCCATGGCTGTTCTGACTATCATCCCTCACTTCTCTTTCTCCTTCACATTTCAAATAGACCCTGTGAATAGCAGCGTGAAAGACAAAGGAACTTGTGATGAAACTAATGACGCCGTTTGTTTTACACCAGATCTGACTAATTAAGAACAGTCAACGTGTCAGCAGAGAATTCTTTTTCCCACGGTTAGAACCCAACAAGGACGTTAGTGTGACGTTAATCAAACTGTGCGCTTTGATTTACAGATCTCATTAGGACCCGGTAATTAGCCAGCGCTGCTGGTCTGCTCATTCATTTAAGATGTTGAAGTAAACGTGTCATTTATCAATACGATGAACGACATTTTAAATGGTTCATGTTGCTTTTTTTTTTTTTTTAAAAAGACCTTTCACTCTTGCTACTAATAATTTGTCAGAGATAAGTGTGGGACCAGGTGCAGCTGGTCCCACACTGCGACCAGCTGCGACCACCTCCTGCAACTGTTGCAGTGTGGGACAGACTGCAGCTACTTATACGTTCTGCTGGGGTCTTCCATCCCTCTTTGACCCATACGTCTCCAGAATATTGAGACCGGTTTGACTGACATTGGATATTTGATCTACCCCCCTCAGGAAGAAGGTTCAGCTCCAGAGCATCCCTCTTCAAGAAGAGCATCTTTAACGCTGCCGTCCTCCTCATGAACACTGCTCCGACCTCCTACTGACACACACTGGAGCACACACTTTAATCTTGGCCCTTTATTTTCAAATTCATTTTACTTGTGCTTGTATTAAAAAATACAACAACACCGCAATTTTTTTCTGTCAACTGCCTTGACATACCAACGAATACAGCAGTTCAAAATCCCCTGACCTCGAATGTCACTTTTAATTTGAACTAACAAGATCAGGGTGAAAGTACCAACTGGATATTTGATTTATACAGATAGATATTGTACCAGAAAGCATTCAACTGTAAGATCATGGCAAATATCACTATATATATATATATATATATATATATATATATATATATATATATATATATATATATAGTTCTATGTAATGCTTTTTGTCCTTTTTGAAGTTCCATCTTTTTTTATCTAAAACATAACATGGCTATATAACAGAGCAGATAGGGACACAGTGGTTGTTGCACATCACACTTGTCTCAAAGGAACATAACACGCCATAAAAACTCATAAGACGGTGTTCCTGTTGAGAAAGATTGCCATGACTACCGAGCATAACCTCATTCGGTTACACAACAAGAAGTCGGTTTTGTTTTGGCGATGTTTTTATAACATGAGAAGGTACATCTCGACAGTGTACCTGGATCTTAATAGCTCTTAATAGCTGTGGTTTAAAGATGATTTAATATCCAATCTTCTTTGTCTCTTACCATTTCCCACCAGGTGCTGTCACAGCATGTCAGCCTCCTGCGCGTCAACCTCTTTCACAATTTCCCAGGTGACCTCTCTTTTCCACACGTCCTCATTTATCACATCCATGAAGCTCATTGGTTCCTTGGTCTTCCTCTTCTCATTGTGCCCGGTTTCTCCACGTCAGATATTCATGTCCTAACGTGTCCCCGTCTCCCCCACTGACCTCATGTGGCATTTTCACTTAACAATAGCGGATATGGCTGAAAGGGTGTTCTATCAGCTGGAAACAATGTGACTTTTTTCTTCTACTTAAAGTTCTTCTTTAAAAAAAATGAAAAGGTTTACAAACCAACGAAACATAATGTCACCTCTTTGAAAACATGTGACTTGAAAATTCCATTGGATACTGGATGGTACTGCACAACATCCAGGAGATGACATAAAGGGAGAGTTCAGGTAAATACACAACAAATATACAATCAAATGCAGATAGAGTTTCACAAGTTAAGTGTTAATTAAGACCGTGTACTTGAGATGACCATTAATCCTCTGACAGCCTTCTACGGCGTCTCCTGAGTTCCAATTGCCTGTGGAGCCAAAATAACATGAGCTCACACGACATCACAATTCATTATCAAACGAAGCCAAAACAAAAGAGACTAATCCCATTGAACAAAGAGTGATTCACTAATTCAGTGAGGATAAAACATCCAGCAGACTGGATCACAGGGACTGATTGTGATGTGCAAGGATTGTATCCATAAAACATCAGAGAGTTTTGGTTTTGTGAATGACAGAGATTAAACAGGATCTCTGTGCCCGACTCTTGGTTTCAACCATGTTATTATAAATACACACCCACAACAGCTAATTTTGTATTTCGTTTTTCCTTGCTTGAGAAGAAAGATTATGCTGTGTATAAATGTTATTTTTGCTGTTATTCTAAAATTATTCTTGTTTGGCAATGTCTTTCATTTTATTTGTTTTAACTGTTCTATGTTAAAAGTTCTGTACAACTTTTTGATTTACTCTGATGATGGAGATGAAGAAAAACTGTCTTGTTAACTTGCACACTTCTGTCAATCAATGCCATGGAAGAGCTGAAATCTTCGCAGCACGCTGAGCCCTTTTGGTAGCATGCGTCACAAAGGAAGTCACCATAAGAAGCTACTAAAAGGAAAGACTAGTTTCATTGGATTGGATTCAGGTTGAGGTCAATTCTGCCACACGCATTACATACAGAGGATTGTAATGTCATTACTCAACGTGCTGTGATGTATACAACATTAAACCATATATAATATAAAACATAAACAACATATGTGACTGTTACTTGCATTATTATTATGATAAGAAAAATTCTTACTAAAGTGAAGCTAAAGCTAAAGACACAACTGGAGCCAATTCAATCATTTCACAAAACAAAGTGTTTTGGAGATGACCAAGAAAGTAAATATGATATCTGTAAGCAGAGCCCGTCTCTGGGTTCTTGAGAACCTTGAAGGCTGAAAGACAGAACAGCAGGTGAGTTGTGACTAAGAAGATTGGGTGCGTGAGATTAGTCCTGGTGGAGTGATACTCCAGAAGATCACTGAAGGTAACTTCACCAACGGACTGCTAATTCTTCCAGGTGGACAAGCATTATATATAGACACATACACAAGATGAGAGAAACGATGGGGCGGAACCTGAGACGCATTCAAAGTGCCACTGACCAGGAAAGTAGCCTGTATTGACTTCTTGTGTAATAAAACGACAGCCCTCCTGACACAAATGACAGGGGGGACTAATTAATGAAATACCATTAAAGAGGAGGAGCCCGGTCCTGTCTGCACATCTGCCCCCAGATATCTATATTCAGAACCGCCATAAAGCAGCTTGTTCACGACAGTGGGTCTCATCAAAAGATTCGACCACCCTTCAGCGAGTCCTGCTGCCCGCCACACTTTCCTGCTGTGTTTGTCAACAAGTGCAAAACACAAATGAAGCATTCCTGCTGCTGCTGACAAGGTACGGCAAACAGTCTGGAGCATAGTCGGAGGTACATCATCTGGAGCACAGCCAATGCTGTGTCAACCTGTTATTAAAATTCATGGTTCACAGTTCAACCAAAGGAGAGGTCTGAGAGAAATGCAAGGCCCATGTAAACCTCCCAATACTGACTTGGGCTTAGTTTCGACACTCTCATATGCAGTACATGTACTTCTGAACTCATGATAGTGTCGCGTTTGGGGGGTGTTTTTGGGGGTGAGGGGTTAAACACCCTCCCTGTACCTTTTCTTATGCTCCCTTCCTGAAACAGGATGTGAAATTTTAGCCACCTCCACGACAAAATAATAGAATTGGACATGTACGACGCCAACATTGTTGCCTCAGAAATCTGACAAGTTCTGGAAATGGCATCCTGTCTCCATGCAAACAGTAGAAAGAGAAGTGGTCGTCTGATGTAAGCACCCGCACAAGCATCCTTCACACATCAGCATCATAAGCTGAGAGGAGAGGACACCAATGAGACATTCCGGATCAGAACTGCTGAGACATTAGAGTGTTGAGAATGTTTAGAAATTAAATGACGACAAAAGTGGAAACACCTGAAAAGAAATGTGCATGACATTCGTTCATTTCTCTTCAGTGGTGGATAAATCAAGCCTCCTAAGTGTCATTCACAACGTTCCAGTAAGTGCTGAGCACTGGTGTAAAGCATTTTTTTCTCTTACAATTTCATTATAAATGATTAAAAACTATCATAGCTTGTTACAGTGACATACAGTGACTTGTAACAAGGCAGTGTGGATGCAATTTCATGTGCAGTTACATTTCTCACCCTCCTTCTTATTCAGTGGTGCCATCATTGCTTCAACTGGTGTTAGGCTCAGGGGCACAGCCCTTAGAAGGGGCAGAACATTTGCCTGTCACCTGAACACGTGCACATGACGGCTCAGAAAAACAAATAAGTGCCAATAGTGTCTAATAATCTTATGTACAACCGGATGCAGTATGTGTGTGTCTGCAGTGAGCACATAACAAAAACCTCAGCTGCATGACTTACGATGATGCTGATCTGCAAAAGTGTGGCTTTGTCTTCAGCCACATTCTTGTTCTCACAAGAATAGAGGATATTTTGTTGGTATGGGAAACGAAATTACCACCACTTTAGCAACCGTTAGCATGGTTGTAAAGGTGATCAAAAGCTCAACTCTGCGCTTTATTCACTCAACATCTATTATTCTTGTAAGACGGAGACAGCAGAGTCTTCTGAATATTTAATTTTATTCAGAAACTTGAGTTTAATCCAGAAATCTGCCAAGGGAAGTTTCTTCACATTGATGACGGGGACGGCAGGTCAACCGTCATCGTCTTCATTGAGCTACTGACTTAGCCAGGCTACAATCTGCCTGTAACAGTTCTCATTGGCGACTGATGCTGAGCCAAACAGGAGACATGATTCTAGATGCTTGATCATCATCTCACGGCAATATAAGATTCTGTGTATTGGTTTGGCAAACGTCCACATAATGTAAATCACAAAATTTGCCAAATCAAATTGGTGTTCTCGATCCAACTGAATTGTACGAATTCAGCCCAGAACTTTCTCAGATGGATATGACAAACTCTCTGTCAAGAGGACGAGGACGAGGACGAGGATAGAAGTGGACCTTCACTTAACTTCATAAGAAATAGTGCTGTGGCAGCTCCTGGAAAACCTGTCCAGCGTACTGAGAGCTGGAATTCATCACACCCTGAAGGGGTCTGTGAAAGGATGAGGACACATTATGCAGATCCACTGAAAGAGTGCAGGTAAAGTGCAAGGGATTTAAAGTTCCCCCCTCTTGACGCTCGATTTGGAGGCTTTGTTGGAAGCTGGGGAACTCACCTTTCAGAAGGATGTTGAATTGAAATGGAAGACTGAGCAAAGGAAGGCAAGAAAGCCGCCATTTGGTTTGGGCCGAGGAAGCATAAAAACATTGTGGGGATTTGGGGGCACCGGAGGATAGGTTGGGTGAGGGGGTGGCAGACTTTCAGCCCTGTGCGTCAGTCCACCCAGTGGATGTCTGGCGTCCAACAGCCATTTAAAGGGTTAATGGTGCCAGGGAGCATTATACCTGTGAGGACGGAGTACAGGTAATAAACCTAATGTATAGACGGTCACAACAGACGGTCACATGCTTTTCTCAGGATGATATTTTACTGTCGCCATCAGAGGAACACTGAAACAAACGCGACAACATACTGAAACTTCTCTGCAGAGAAGAATCAATGTCAAGAATCTGACTTCATGTTCCACAGAGATCCGGGGTCTCTGATTGCAGCAAATTACAGGTTAGAGGACCCTCGCCGTCGTAACTCAAGTGCTGTTAATGCTGCTGGCGCTGGATAGACTACTATTGGTGCATCGTGTCTGGATGTGTGTGCGTGCATGTGTGGCGGTGTCAAGCTCTAACGCTCCTCTCTGCTATCTATCTTTGTCCGTGTACCAGGGCGAGACAGAATGTACAGTAGTTGCTCTTCCACACGAAACATCGATGCTGTCAAAGCATGAAGCAACATTAGCAAGATGAAGCGTTTCACACAGTAAACTCACAAGCTGAGCTCGATTTGTTATCACCACATCATACTTCATTTTCTGCCTTGTCCTTTGTGGAGATATATGCAGCTTCAGAGGGTTGTTTCTCTCAGTGACGGATGCTTCCTCTCCAGAGTGTACGGCTCTATGACCTTGTGTGTTTTATAAAAGCCCCCTTTTATATGACAACTGGCTTAACTCACAGCTATGATTTTTCCGATTTCTTTTAAACTGATTATTCATTTGAGTCTCTGAGTCCAGGGGCATTTTGTGTGTTTTTTTTTTTGTTACGATCATTGGGATACAATCTGGTGGAGATGCTTTTTAAAACATTTGGCGTGGACGATTAAATCTGGTGTTGCATTCGTACTGTTGATGGGATGCAGGTTTATTTCAGGTGACCACATGCAGAGTCACATTGTACACAAACTACTAGGGTCTAGGGTCACACCTTTCTAAGAAGATGCATCACTGTTTACTGAAGCTGGAGGGCAAACTGAAGATGGATTCCAAAAACTAATGCGGCATGCACTTCAAATCCTTGAAACGTTTTACAGACCAGATACACCTTAAAGAGTTTATTTCATCACTTTATGGGGCTTGAATACTATTCACTAACACAAAGCGTCATAACAATTTTACATTTTTCATTTCCGGACGATAGAGTGCACTGGAATATTAGCCGCACCCACTCAATTTAAGAAGGAAAATAGATCTTAAATAAGCCCCACCGCTCTATAAGCCGCATGTTCAGTGTGGCTGTCTGCAGTGTGGACACGTTCGTGGTGCGGGGTCCAGCATCGAGAGTGAGGAAATAGCAGAAACAAGCAGCGTAATACGGAGTGTCTTGATTTATCCACGCTGCTCTCACAGTAAGTTGAACACAGGGAGAAAGATTACTGACGATCGAGAAAGTTTTTAATCTGAGAAGTACAGATCCAGTGCCACTGCCGGTCTCAGCGGCTGCTTCTCGATTCCAGACCTCCAGGAGATCGACTCTGTTGACAAAGCTGTGGGCACCCTGGCGAAAACAGTGCATTATGAGTGCTTCAAGGGTAAATAAAAAGCCTCTGATTTCATCGATATCATTTTATCTGATTACAGCCTGTAAAAATCCATATTATACGCCGCAGGGCTCAGACTACAAGAAAAAAGTATCGACTTATAGTCTGGAAATTACAGTAAATAAAAAGAAATAACTAAACAATTAAAGATGTTCAGTGGGTGGAGTTGGCACACGCCATTTATCCTCTCAGATTTATTTATTTATTTCAAGATTTAGATTTAGCTATCTATCTCAGATCTATTTTAAACACTCTTGCCCGAAAATATAATTGAAAGTAAAACTAGGTTAAACATCAAAAAACCTTTAAGGGTTGCTTCATGTCAAGCCCTCTCTTCCTCCATGACGATGACAGTGTCCCATCCTGTCTTGCTCCACATGCATTGATCCTGCATTGAGTTGACTCAGTAGCATCACAGTAGTCACAACGCTGCAGAGTTGGAGAGAAGGACACACTGACTATCCTGCACTTGAGAGGGATGAGAGGAAAAGTAGCCATTTCGCACAATGGTAACCATAGCAACAATCACATTAGGATGCCGGTACATGTGTAATGATGTAATAGACACAACATGAATTTATGCATCTAAACATGTCCACTTGGGGGAGATTCAGGGAGACTCAGCAGCTCGAAGACGTCATGGTTCGTTGCTTTCAGCTGGAGCAAGGATTTCTCCTCAGGAACAGATATCGCTCTGATTTATATATCAAGGCAGGTTATCCTGAAATTTCACAAAATATCTGCCGGTGCTGGTTTTTGACTGTGTTGAGTTGACAGAGGAACTCTTCAAAAAGAAGGTGAAGACAAACAAAGTTTCTGAATTTGGTTATGCTCTTCGGCCTGTGTCTTACAGTAATTGGATGCTTGTTGGGGAGACTCAAGCTACATTCATATTTTATTCAACTACATTTTGGTCATTGAACCTACTGAAGTTACAGACTACAATTTTGGCCATGACAGTATGAGGGGATTCATGTCATTAAATACATTCCTTGAATCACCTTTAGCACAAATGGCACAAACACATCATGGAAAACCCTTGGGTTTCTACTGCTGAATGTGCGCAATAATGTCCATATTTGAACACTTACGTGATGGCGAATATTACAGGAGATGCATCTACATACAGACATGACCTTCATGTGCATGTGATTTTTTTTAGCCATTATACTTTATTTAGTACAGCATATGTTGATTTGTTTTTTTCAACACTAAGTTAAATGTGTATAGGATTGTCATTCTGACACAACCCATCCTCACTCCCATGGCAGAATATATTGACGTTGAGAAAGTGGACTTTAGAAAAACTGATGAAAAAGGCAGCCTTCCACGTTGCATGTTGCCACGTATGCGTTTTAACGGATTAAAAAAATGCTATCCCTTCTGTGTAGCGTTCCAGGCGGGAGTGCACACAACGAGTATTGAATGCAGGGGTGGGAGTGCGGGGTACAGGGAGATGTTCGGAAGCTCTCTTCACTGAGTTACATTGGATGTCAGTTGCTATATATAACCCCATACATGGCTCTCTTCCTACGACAGAAAGCCACCGTGGCTGAAACACATAGCCATTTGAGGGGCTTTAACTTGTAATTGACACATTATGTTGTTGAACAAAATCACACTTTCCTCTGTTGGTGGCGGCTTCACCATCACCCATAATGACAGTGGTCACGCATCCAATTGGACTTGTGCTTGTATTGATGTGTGAAATCGCTCTATAATGAGGCTTGGCTTTTGCTGTGGCTATGCAATGTCACCTCTACTGAGTTTAGTTTTTTTCACTTTTTTGCGCAGCTAATGTTACCTGTGGGATCTGTCTGCCTTTGACCTTCAGTTCTTGCTGGAACAGAATCTTTCCTGTGTGAAAATCAGAAAGAAACCAGAATACAGCTGAGAGCCATTAGTCATGGACAAGAACTAGACTTGAGGTTGTGATGTGCTCTTGCTCTACAGACAGAGTTGCCACCCAGTGATCTGGAACGCAGATCAGGTATTACGGCCTATTATTCCGTTTTTATGCTGCATTTTTCATGGCCATCCAAAAAAAACTACCCACCTGACTCATTGGTTGCCTCCCTCTCCCGTCCTGCATCACAGCTTCACACCTTTCCCTTCGTCACAGACACCATATGATGAGGTAATTAGATGCGGGCGGTGCACTGCAGATGGATGACATTAGCTTTCAGGGAGGAACCACAAGCTGCTGTAACAACCTTGTCACTTGCAGAAGGAAGAAACATGTTTCGTCCTGTATCTTCCCACCGCACATTGCTGCTGTCGTGGATTTTATTGACGGCTTGTTTGAATTCCCTCCTGATAAATGTGACAGAGAGCCACATAGTTCTACAGAAGAAATAACAAGTGGAGTGAATAAAGGTGATGCACGTGCTGAGCACTTGCCAAGAAGGTGGGAAACTGCACAGCATCCAAGGACATTCAGTGTTTCCCCGACGCTGCAGAATTGCTGACATGAGCTTGGTCACAGAGGAGCAATAATCATAGCTGTGATTTATTTGCTTGAGTTACAGCAGAATCAAATGCCAGGTTCATGCCGAACACTCCAGATTTATATTAACTGTCACGTTCCGCAGGAGCTCAAGGCCACGTCCCATTTTTTTTCTCCATTACTTTTTCCACGCATGAAGTTAGAGTCGCATGAAAAATTTAATGTTCTGGAAATAATTGATGACTGGATATTTATGAGGAGAAGTCCGGCCAAGCAAAGACAAGGTCGCGCAGACCAGTTATGAAATATTAGAACCTTGAAAAATAACACACTGTGAGTGATCATCACTGCTGGTGCGAACACTGTTTTGAGGGGTTCAATTCTGGGCACTACAAGTAAACCACAGTGCAAAGTTACACCGAGCGGAGAGACAGGACCCTTGGAGAGTACTGCTTTTACTACACAACCTCAAGTCAATTGGAGCGCTGAAGGTTTATGGGGATGTCACTGGGGACAAGCCTTGTAAGAAGATTAATAAATCATCTTTATTTGAGCAAATAACTGACTAAATAAAGCACCTTAATAGAAGCCATGGGAAACAACTAGGACAGCAAGGGACTGTGCACATGAATTCAACGAGGTCAACCCTGATCTTAAAAAGAGTTAGTCGGTATAAATAACAAAGTCAAGATTCATGAAATGAATGGTATGAGCCATGTTAGCAAAGGGCCGTTCACAGAACTAAAAATGTGGAACATGCACAAATAACCAGCAATAATTGTTTTGGAGCGAGCGATTTAGTCGTCATTCGAGTAACAAACTAGTTCAGCTTGAGGCCAGTGATGCACCAGTTTTCTGAGACATAAAACGCTCCAAGTGCAAATATTCTTTGATGTCTTGTTGTTGTGAAAATGTAACTGAGATCACAGTGTGGTCAGCATCACTCACGTTTTCCTTGTCGTCCGAAGAGATGTCTTTCGGGGATAATCTGCCTTTGAAGTGGCGAGATTTCTTCATTTGAATCAATGAGAGGAGACATTTAGAAAGTTCCCTCACATATGTCAGCGTCATAATGAACCACTCTCTACTCTACTCTACAGCATGTGCATTCCTGTTTCGATTTGGTCTCATAATCCAATAAGCACGGCCATTAGTCTCTGTGCGAGTCAAACTCATGGATGACCTCAGTGCTCATTAGCAAGTTCAATTAAAAGTTGTCAGAAATAGGAAGAAAGCAAACATGCCCTGGACTCGGGAACTACGGGAACACTTATGAAATATTCTGTCATTGAAACGTGTATTTTTCAAAGCAAAGCATGCCTCCTCTTCCAAGCCTGCTTTCATCGACACAGGTCGTGACTCTACAGTGTGATAACCTCACAAGGTCAGGTTTGCTTTTGATCCGATCGATCGGGTGGCGCTTGTGAGGTGTTAATCGCTAATCGTTACTCCATGTATATATACTACATGATGTGAGATACACTCATGCATCCAAAATCGGTGCAGGAGGGAAAGATCGTGTCAAACTGGGCCAAAACTCACACACTGCTGGCCCAGCATAAGTCATCGGCCAACTAACACATACTCAAATTTTCAGTTGGAAAACGTCAACTATTTTCTCATACCTTATTGTTTCACGTGATGTCTGGTACCATGAAATAAGTCCGAAGGTTGTTTTTCCAAGATAGTATTTTGACAAATATAGTCACAGGGTACACAGTAGTCGTGTTCACATCATCACAGGCACCTGGGGGACAGGTGTTCTCTAAGTCAGGGTGAGGATATTTGGCATTGAAAAGTCCAACTAGCAGCAGAACCAAGTCATGTTCTGCTGAGAAAATTGGAAAAATTGTAACTAATGAATAAAATAAATATAACAAGACAATGTTTAAAAAACATGAAATAGTTCCTTTTTCATAAATAAACTATAAAGAAGTTAAGTGTAAATGAAAGTGACACCATAAAATGTTCTGTTCTCCATAGAATGTTCTGAGAAGCTTTTAGTGTTGGGGTGACATCACTTTCTTTATCATTTTCAAGAACTTCTTCATAGTTGGTAACTGTCACAAATTTGCAGCTGTCAAGTCAATGACTTACTACTGCCATCATATGTGACAAGTGTATTCAAGCTGAGCGTCTCACGGCCCAGAGGTGTAAAACTAAAAAACTTCTAGCGGCCCTCTAGGGGGAGCTTGTGGCCCAACCGTGGGCTCCGGCCCTATGGTTAAGATTCACATAACGTTATACTCACATAATCATCGTACAAACTACATTTTGCTGTTAGCTGGTGTTTACATTGTTATCTACCTTACTTTTCCACCTCCGTAGAGGAGTGTAACCTGCTCCTTAATACATCTAAGGACAAGGAGCTTATCATTCATTGCAAGAGAAACGAAACAAACATGCTACTGCTTTCTATAAATAGGGACAGTGTGGAGAGAGACGGACTTCAGCTTGGAGGAGGACCGGACCTGGCTCTCCAACACTGCTGAGCTGTTGAAAAAAGGGGAGACTGTACCTCCTGCGAGTGCTCAAAGTGTTGGAGTCCCTCATCCGCTGCTCTATTGAAAGCATCGTAACATATTGCAAAAATTCATCGGCTGTACTTGTCCCACACTGGAGGAACTGTGTTACTCCTGGTGCCTCAAAAGGGCACTGAACTGAATCACCAAAGACTCCTCCCATCCTGGCCACAGTCTGTTTGAACTGTTGCTGTCAGGCAGCTGGTTCAGATGCATTAAAGCGAGAACAAACAGACTAGAGAACAGCTTTTGCCTGATAGCAGCGAGAACCCTGAATGCAACTACAAGACACGGATTGTGAACATGTGTTTATTCTGTCTCCAGTGGTTGTTGTATGAGTGTATACTGTGAAGTATTGCACAGTATAGTAAAGTACAGTAAAGGTTGTAGCTATCCATCTAGGAGACATTTGGGGTTGCACAGCGGAGGTAAGCCAGTCACTGATACTGTATCAGCTGAACCAGTCGCATCATGGAACATGTGGCCAGAAATGCGTCGGCAGTATGACCCAAAACATGCCGCATCCCCCGCTCCCACGTTGGAAGGCCACAATTTGGCTCAGGGAATGACACCACTACACTGACTTTACATGCCAGTCACTTTTTCAAACCATTAGGTGGCAGTAAGTGCGAACGTCCTCTGAGGAGCAGTAATTCTCATCAAATCAAAGGGAGGCACAAATGACGCCTAAATGTCACCTGTCTGGGATTTACCCTTTCAAGATCCCAGAAACTCAGCTCCTCTAAATGGGCCCTTAAGTGCCAAACTGCTTTCCATGGAAGGTCAGGGGAGGTCATTTTGTGGAAAACTGGACCGCAGGAAAGACAATTCAACTGGTCCCTCTCACACGTTGATCATTTGCCACAGTGTACAATTCAGAAAATTACAATACTAGCACATGATAAGGCTGTTCAAGTGTGGGGTGACAATGCAGCCAATGACAGCAAACAAAGGGTTTGTGTTCTTCATTTATGTGAGAGACGTTTCCGATGTGCTGTTAATAGTTTGAGTCAGGGGGTTTCTTGTGGCTGTCAGAGAGTGAGAAAATAACATTAAACTGAAACCAGTCACGCTTCTGCCCCATAAAACTGTTAAAAATGTTTTCCACATTCACTCAGCGATCAAGACGTGTGATGGGGACAAGCGTCTCCTTTGTGTTCTCTGATCATGTTGTGAATGTCTGCACATTGAGTTATCGGCAAAACATGTGAACAAGTGTCACATATTGGTGGTTGTCAAGTAGACTTTTCCTTCTCAGAGTGACACTGTCTGATATCGCTACATATTGTTTCGCTCCCCGTGGCAATAAATAATCGATAAATTGTAAATTGTAAATATATTTGGATTACCCACCATTTTATCTGTTAAAATTTAAAATCTGTTTTTCCCGTTCATAATCGTAGTTTGTCTGTGCGCTCGATATCTGTTTGCATCGACACGCCAAAGTCACCCTCCATCTTGAAGTACATTGACCAAGGAGGAACAGGAAACTGCTCCGTCTTTTCGTGTTTTCTAGTGTCACGGGATAAACAGCCGCACTGCTAATGGCTATTGTCGCTACTCTGGACCTGGCAAGGTTGAGAAGGAAACATGAAGGATAATGAAAAGAGCAGGAGATAAAATCACGTCCTCACTTTTGTCATATTAATATCCATGCACTGTAATTTGTCCAGCTGTACATTGCTTATATTAAGACTGGAGGCAGTGAGGAACTATTCAATGCGCGTTTGCTCTATTGCTCTATTTTATTTGTACATTGTATATTGAATAAAAGCATCATCACAGACCTTTCTAAGGGTATTTTTCTGCTTCACTCACATATATTGTGACTTATATATCGTTCATGAAATTTCTTGCAATATCAGATACTGCAGATATCAGTTATCATGGGCCAAATATCGCCACAGTAACGAATCGCAAGTTACCCACAGCATCCCACCCCTTGTGGTCACCCTTTTGTGTTGCATATTGACACACTTGGCTTTTCGATTTAATCGAGTGTTTCCCTGCTGCAGCCTTTCCTGACGGCAGGGACGGCACTTGTGAGGTTCAGATCTCTCACCAAAATTTCATGTCACTTGGTATATATGTGACAGTGTGAGTCAATGAGCTGACCTGCTGTGACACCAAAAACAGCCTATTTTCATCCAACATTCAACATCAGAGATGAGGGCAGAAACTACGATAGTAAAAATGCAAAAAATTTTCAGGATTTACATTCTGGCGCCAGCCTACGTTTCAGACCCCACTTGAAACAGGAATGGTGCCTGTCACCATATGCCCTTCCTGGAGGTTGTCCGGTAAGATAGCGCTGACCGTCCTTTGGTGGCACCCTGGCCCTGTTCAACAGCGACAGAAATTGATTTGGTTGCTGGTCTGGAAGTCAGTAAAGGCCCAGACAAATGTCCAGGGAGTTGTTGGAATGTGGAGATAAAGGAAGGCATTTTCTGACTAACATCACACCAGACTTGGAAGAATGAAGGACCCAGTGGCCCTCAAGCACTCAACCATATTGAGCACACAACAGGGAATTTGGCAAAGTTTTATGGCTTATAAACAAAGACAGCTCACAAACTGATGATGAAATGAAGAAGGACAATTGGGAAAAAGACAAGCATGAGAAAGACACATTTCCATGCAAATTGACAGCGACTGCTCACTAGCCATGTCATTAATCAACACTGCCCAAGTGACTTCAACACAGACTCATTTCACGTCTTGACTGTACCTCCTCATTCAGGGAAGCCTCCAGGCAGCGCTTTTAGATTAAGTCCGGCGTTATTTTTAGAAAGTGTCGAATCCTGAACGCCTCGTTGGAGGAGGGTATCAATGCAGACTGTGACTTGTCCCTCTGGGGACCATGAATGTAAATTGCAACTGGCCCTTCTGCGAGGACGACACTAACAGAAGCAGCAGTGAGGTTAGGAATCAAGTGTTGACTGTGACAGAGATAGACACTGAGACACATCCCTGAGGAGGAAAACACCAAAAGAAAAAACAAAAATTCATTACCAATAAAAAAACAACAATAAATTAGGTGAAAATGTAAAAAAAGAAAGAATGAAATGAGACGACAATCCAGTCAGGAAAAAAGGACTAATTCACAGACCTCACCTTGCTCTGCCAAAGCAAAGGTCAGTGAGAGCAGCAAATCAATGGCAAAACAGCAAACGGCTCTAAAATAAGACAAGTCAATTTAAAAATCCAGGAATCGGAGGACACATGGGATTTAGTTGCTCAGTATTTCTCAACCTCTTTTTAATTGTCCTTGCATCTCTTCTCAGACATTCTTCAAATCAACTTCATCAGACTGCTGGTTGAACCAGCCACAGTGTCAGAGTACTTCCATTGTTTCACTCTCATCCATCAACACATCTCCATGGTCCACCCGAAATATTTACAAGATTTACAGTTGCAACAGAGTGAGCATGATGGAAAAGCTCTCTGTGAGGATAAAACAAATATGAATTCAATCTTCTTTTGAAATCTGATGGATTGTTTGTTTACTTACAAGGTAAAAACACAGTTTTCGGTTTGTGCGTTTTTTGATTCAGATTCAATTCAGAAGTTCAAAACATAAACTGACTATATCTGAAAATGGGTTTGACCCATGAGTGTTCCCAATTCAGTTTAATACTTGGGGAGGAAAAAAAAAACAAACCCAAACATTTTTTGAACGTACTTAAATTCCTATTCATGTGTCTGCAGACAGTCAGCGCTATACGCTGGGAACCTGACAAGATGATGAAGTGTGTAATAAGTTCTGCGACCAGCCGTCCTGTGAGCGTGTTGCGTGACACTGGTCTGCTGGAGTGAATCAGAATGGATACACTCCGTTCATTTTGTTTTGAAACTGGTCGATCAGAAGGGAGTCTAATCCCTATTTGGCTCTCCTTGAAGGGAGATATTGGCTTTTTGATGATGATGTCATGAACTTAATTTATTAGATTTACTATCTTGGCTGGGTTGTGTCCTTCAGGAAGTTAGCCTGGCTCCAGAGCTGCTCTGTCTTCTCTCTCATTTGTACGTATTGTTCCTCCATTATTCTTTTGTCACCATGAGTTCAGTATTTCATCGTTGGACAGGACACGAACCAGGACACGTTACTCTCCCTCATGCTTTATGCACGTTATATATATTGTACAGCCCATACCAAATGACATGTCATTGTGGCATCAGACAACACGTACAAAAATAGTAGACAACAGAAGTATTTCACATTCATGAAGCTTCAGCTCCATTATGCTCTGAATCAAGCCCTATTTGGTTGAGTGCTTCCAGCCACCAGCTGAATCAGCACAGTTTAACTGCTGCTGTCAGGAAGCAGCGCAGCGCCTTCATCGGGTGTCACTTTCAATCCAGACAGAACTATGGTGTGAGGCCTGACGCAGGTGAATGGGGTTGACAGAGAAAGCAGTCTGTCAGTCAGTCATCTGCAAGGCTAGCCACAGACAGTATAGGATCTCTGGATTCTGTTTGGTCGCAGCAGAAACAGGAGAAACGATGGAGGTTATTCTCTGTCATGACGGTTGTGTTGTGTTTCCACATCTGCCTTGCCTCTTCACACTGAAGATGTCCTTCCAAGGCTGATATTCAAACAACTTTAATAATGACAGTTGATAATCTATGCAGGATAATCTATCGCTGTTAGGGTAATATGATTTACATGAATGAAATTGTGCTAGTTTTTAACTCAAATAATAATTAGTCAGAATCAAAATAGTATTCTCTGAATGCCACACACTTAGAGAATACTACTATTGAATCATTATTGTGGCCCCTCAAAGAACATTAGAGCATTGTTTATCATTTGATAGCTGTAAGGATACAGTAAAACAGATATTGAGAATGTGCAAGGAGTAGAGCATTGGTTAGTATAGTATTGCAGTGTAGAGAAGTATAGTGCAATATAGTAGAGTAGGGTAGGGTAGTAGTAGTGTAATATAATTTTGAATAAACAATTGATTAAATGGTGTACTGTAGTAAAGCATGGTGGAGTATATGTGGCAAAATACCATGCACATAGTACAGGATCACCTTGACTAGTATAGTTCAATACATTACGGTACAGCATTAGCACTATGCTGCACCATATACATATATACGCTATCCCAGACCTGGGCAAAGTGGGGCCCAGGGGCCATATGTGGTTTCCTGTGTTTTTGCAGCCCTCTTGGGGTCAGACAAAAAAATTTACAACTGATAAGTTGTCGTTTTCTGTCATTTTTTTTTTTTTTTTTTTTTTTTATCCTTGTATCGTTGTAGCAAGTGCTGGTTCAACAGTACTGGCACAACACAACATATTCATGACAAAATGTTGTCACTTGTTTCTTCTTTTCGTTTGTCATTATTTTCCTCAAAAGGAAAGAAAGAAATTGAAAGAAAATTCAAAATATATTTTGACATAGATGGCATTTTTATCTTTGATGTTTGGTCCATCCTTTTATTATGATTTCTATTCATTTAAGATGCATGTAAATGTGGTGTGGTTCATTTGTCCTCGTTACTTAAGATAAAAGTACTGTATACATATACAGCACGGAGTGCAGTACATGGTACTGTAGTATCATATAGTACAATACAGTGAGAACACAATATTACAGCAGTATATTCTATAATATGCTATACTGCTGTTTACTATGCTATGCTATAGTAGAGTATTGCAAGATAATGTAATAAAGGTTAGAATAAAAGAATATAAATGCATTGTATAGTATGGTACAGTACAGCAGAGGTGGGCAATTAAATTTCCTAAGGGCCCAGGTAATATACTGTCACCGTTGAGAGGTGCTGTCAAATCCAAAGAAAGGAGAGCAGGAGAAAATCGAAAATAAAATTCAAGTGATTACACTTTAAAAATGGACAGAGAATGTTAGTTTGTTGTGTTTTACTCAATTTAAATCATATTCAATTTAAGGATTCTCAATGTGCCTCATGCATTTCAAAATCTACTTTCAATTTTGATGTATTTTAAGGGACAAGAAATATTCTCAAAAGACGAACAATTACAAAATAAATAAAGCCAGTTTCAGTTGCATCATAATGAACAAAACACTAAATTGTTAGGAACATTCCGAGGTGATCAGTTTTATAGTTTTCCTCTGACTCCGGAAGGGCCACGTAAATACAGTCGAAAGGCCGCATCTGGCCCCCGGCCCGCACTTTGCCCAGGTCTGCAGTACCGTATACTCTATAGTATGTCTGTTCCTGGATGTGACTTTGTTGTCCTGGAGTGAGGCTGCGACTGTGTGATTATGTGCAGTAATGTGCAGCCACCAGGGCGCACGGGCTCCTGCGCCACTGGCAGCGTGTGGGAGACGTTGCAGGACAGGTGGATTAATCAGAGTGGGGGGAGCCGCGGGGTGAGTGGGGGGAGTTCATGGTCGGTCAGGTGGCAGCGTCATCCATCACCGAGCGGGGTCTCCTCAAACAAACCTTCATCCGAGCAGAAGTCGTTAGAGGAGAGCATCGGGAGGAGGACACTCGGAGCCGGATCGACGTCATCGTGACAGTACTCCAAACACAGCCGTGAAATGTCTCGATAATCCAGTGTTCCTCTGCGAGCTCGCTCCTCTCCTCCTCCCTTCCTTCGTTGCAGCGTCTGTTTGCGTCGAAGCGTCTGCGCTGACACGCCGAAGTCTTGTGTGATGGAGACGTCCGAGGCGCGGACACGACCGGCTGCGTGATCCCGTCTGACGCAGGGGTAAGTGGCACCTCCGTCAGAGTGTCTCGCAGAAAACCTCGGGGAGATTTGAACAGTCCGAAGTGCGCTGCCTCGATGTTGAGTAACAAGTGAATTTGTGATGTCGAGTGAGGAATCTGGACTTTTGATTCAACTGCGCGGAGAACGCTGGCGAGAAAGTGAGTCGCTTGTCTCCGAGCAGCATGGTTTTTTTGTTTATGCTCCTCGTGTTTACACCAGTACAGGCGGCGATACAGATGCGCTGGCGAGCGCTTTTATCGAAACCATTAATGTGTAATAAAATGATAAGAATTAAGGCAGTGATCAGTTGAACTTGCTTATTAACTTCTACTGTTAAGTTTTCCTCAATGTTTGAATCAAGCTTGGATGTGTTTCTTTGAAAAATCCCTGTAATTGTGTAAGGTTGTTTTTTTTACACCGCATAACCACATTTCTTGAAGGTTAATTATACACCACATTTAATTGACTTTTTGAATGGTGGTCTGTCACTGTGTGCTGTGTAACAGACCAATCGACCAACAACGATGGAGGAAAATCTATCTTTAGCCACCAAAAGCCACAGCTCTTGTGGGCTATCTGCAGTGGTCAGAACTTGTCAACAGCAACCCAGAAGATAAGACCAGAAATTCCTGAGAACAGGCAAAGCATGATCACCATTGGTTGTTCTAGATGATCATTTCTCACACCATTAATCCCACTTATCCTGACAAGACATATAGGATTAGGTCACTACAGAAGTCACTACATTATTCATGTTTTCAATAGAGTTCAGATGTACCTCGCGAGATCAATGGATGTGTCACTAGATCAGGGCTTGGCTACCATTACAGTCCAAGGAGACATTTGTTCCCAAGTGACACTCTGGAGCTGCAAAACATAATGCTGCTTTTTAACATTGTTTATATATATATATAGTGGTACCTCGGTTTTCGAACGTCCTTGACTTCGAACAAACCGGAGTTCGAACAAAAATTTCGAGATTTTTTTGCTTCTGATTTCGAACGCTAATCCAGAACTCAAATGCCCCCGAAAAAAGACAGAAAAACCATAACATGCACGACCGTGTATAACGCAGCCTCTGTATGCAGACGTGTCCCGTTAGCTACATTTACTGACTGTTTTTTCTTCATATTGAGGTGTAAAACCTTTCCTGTCTCCACACTGGACCGTGGTAGAGAGTCACAGGGGAGGTGCTCACTCTCTACACCTCCGAGGCTGGAGCGTAACACTCCAGGGTTTGATGTCCTGTTGTCAGCTGGAGCTGGGACAGGGATGAGGCGAGTCTGGGACAGAGCGTTACTTGGTTTATGACTTTGTCACAGCCAAACTGCACAGAAGCGCACATTCAGAGCTGGACACACACCGGGCACCTCTTCACTTCTGGAGAGACGTCACTCACTCGGCAACCCCTCCCACGTGCAGCGGCCACACACATAGAGGAACAGCGCACCTGCAGCAGACGCTCTACATTCACTCCTACAAAAGCCTCTTTTAAGGCTTGGAACACAATTTCTTTTTCCATTAATTGTAATGCGAAAAATCGATTAAGATTTCAAACAAATCGCTTCTTGAACGGGCGTCTGGAACGGATTGCTTTCTTCTTATTATTATTATTTTAATTAGACCTAGTACTACTCCAAAAGATCTTTGTGACAAAGTTCAAAGTAAACTAGCAACATTATTTATATGAATGTTTCATCATGTGCTCAGTGAAGGGACGGACACAGACTCCACACTCAACACCATGAAGAGAGAATGGTGACCAATGAAAGAGAAACATCTGTGATACGTGCTTTCTGCTCGCCAAATAACCTTTTGCAGGTATATTGCTCCCTTTTAATGGTGATAATAGCAGTCCAATTGAGCAGTCAGTTTTGTCCCTCTGGTGTTGCCGTAGCTTGGACGTGCGCGACTGAGATTCCAGTAATCATTAATCATCATATATTCTGAATTACAGCAGACCCACAGATACATTTTTACATAGTTTTTCATACGTTTTTAGGTCAAGACAACGTGACTCTCTGAACTAACTGACTGATCAAAGTCTGACAACCCCATCAAATAAATCAGTACTTGGTTCTCAGTCTGAGCTGGTGGGATGAAAACATACCGCTCCGGGTCTGTGGCCACTGCAACCATCGCGTGTGTGTGTATACACGTGCACTGTGCCTCAGCACGTGCACTGTGGCTCAGCAGGTGCACAGTGCTCGTACAAGTACAAGTACCAGTTGGTTCTTGTTCTTTTTAAAGAGCTGCTGATACCCATTCTGTTGCAACCGACCCAGCACTTCTCGGCGCTGAAGTGAGCCGCAACTAGGAGGCCAAAGAGCCGCGTGCTGTTCCCGAGTCGCCGACCCCTGCTATACATCATGGGATTTGACTTGAAAGTTTTTATAGGAAGAAGATGTGTGTGTAATGCACCTAGACTTGTGTATTTGGGACAAATGTGCTGGGCAGTCGAGAGAGAGAGAGGGAGAGGACCTCACTGCTGTGTTCATGTAACGGCTTGAGAGAGCGGGAAGTGATGAACAGCAAATGAAATGGTTGGTGATAAACAATCCCAATGATGACATCAATCTTTACTTCAAAGTTATTGACCCTGAGCATCCATGTTCATGTGGAACACGTCACATTTATAGACACTTTAAGGGCAGCAGTAAACCTGTCTGGTTCATGTACACAGGTTGCCTCCACACCTGCAGCGATGTTGTATCATGAACACCGATGGAACAGGTAGTTCAGTTAAAAGAACTTCCATTTGTCCTCTTCTGTTGATGGTCATTAATATTATTGTTGTTAAACAGCAAATTGTGGTCAGTGTAAAATGTTACAAAGTGACATCATTACCTTTGGAGAGTATAATATCCATCAGCTCAGAGTCAGCTTCTGTGCGGCAGTTTCAAAGTCAATAATGTGTTTGACCCAGAATAATTCATGGCAGAGCCATTAGAACAAATCCCAAACTCATTCATCTAAATTAGCGGTCTGACCATCGCTGAAACAACTGGCTCACGAGCAAAAGTTATCGCCGTCCGTGTTTGTCCACGCCGCCCTCTGTCCATTCGCTTATCTATCCACGCCGTGACCTGAATAATGAACTCCTGTCTCTGCTGCCAGAGCAGAAGATACTTTTTTTTTCTGCCATGCTCCATTAACTGAGACATATGCGTTTTGCACTTGTTAAAAATGTCTCCACGGCCCTGTGTTCTGACCCACGTTGTTTAATGGGTGACTGGGATCTTCACCTCTGCCATTCAAAGGTGCAATCGTACAATCTCGTTTGTCAAACAGGATGTAGATTGGCCTGCTGGTGTAATTACATGTGGTTACCGGTGATAGGGAAGTCAGTCAGATATGGAGACTCTAGTCAAACAAGCTGCAGTGGACAAAGCTTGTGGTCATGACTGGAATCGACCATGGAATGGCGGAAAGACGGAGCTGAACCAAAAGGCCATTCAGTCCCAATCCCACCCCACAGAGCTTTTGGGTAGGGACTGAAAAACCAAGAGCAAACTTGGTTTTCTTAGCGGGTTATGGGTTCTCTTTGAGAGTGGGCTGGAAGCTTGGCCATTGAGGGAAGCCAAAAAAGGTGTCCCTGGTTTGAGCCATAATGACAGTTGAACTCCTCATACTGTGGAGTGTGGGGTATTTCTAACTGTTAGAGGACTTCAGCAGGGCAGTGAAGTACATATGTCACTGACTTGACATCATTTGAATTTTTCACCACTTTCACTGTTTCATTTTAAAAATTATTCTGCAACTCTGTGTAAATGTGTACTATTACTCTTTTGCGTTCCTCGAACCATCGTCACTACTCATTACAAAGTCGGTTTGGTCACATGCAGTAATGCCTGTGGCTCATGTCTCTGCTGCTGAGCTACCTGTGCTACCTGATGATGACAATGGCAACAAAATCAACCTGAAATGTTCAACTTTCATATCATTGTAATCTCTAGCCTGAAAATGGTTAGGGATAAAGGCGATTTATGACGTCAAGTAAGGTTACAGGTGTTGCCGTCTGCTTGTGTGAAGCAGTAACTACATCAGGCTTCGTATTTGCAGCTTGGTTTGTTTAAATGGTGCGATGCTGCCTGTTGCAATCTTGTTGGTGGCCTGTTGCATAAGGAGTTCATGGTGTAACCTGTCAAGCGGGCAGTGTCAGTGAATGGGCTCGGCTGAGGACATTTTTTCATAACCTGCAGAGAAATATTCCGCCTACCACATGAATTGATGGGAAGAGCTTCATGTAAATTCCTCAAATTGCATATGAGTGAAGCATGAGAAATAACAGGAGCATTCGCTCCCCCCCTTTAAATGCAGGTCCTTTACCTCTGGCTGTCAGACACACCTGGTCTGTGACGTGAGCGCTGAATTTACTGCTCTCAATCGCCGGATGAGGCCGCTTTGATTCTCTCCATTAAGCAATTTTATGTATATCCAGCTTGCTAATAAGGCGGGCTGGGGGTGGTCAACCTGCCATCTTGGTGCCTTTGATGGGAAAGCTCTGTGTTTGAAGCTGGGGATAGTCACACGCCGCTGAAATTCACCGTGGTCACAGAGACGGGGCTGCTGGCTGTTGTACCACCTACTCATGAAACGGACGACTGATAAGATCAAACAAGCGCTAATCATAAATACGAAATGTTGGATCAGTCATGAACAGGTTTGAACAGTTTCAGACACCATGATGCAATGTTTGTTGTGGATGACTCATTGAGCGTATCATATACAGGTCATAGATCTGCTGCAGACTTAGTTATGTTTATGAAACAAGTGCTGGAGCTGTGGTGATTTCAAAATGAGCTCTGTTGTTATTAAAAATAGACTGCAGGCCAAACAAATGATGGTGAGTTGTGAATGTGTGATTTTTAAAAAAATCATGAATACAAATCGGGTGCAACAACATCAACTAGAGAGGAATCCACCGATATTACTGCCCTTGCTGTTTTTTGCACTGAATATGATGATCCTACTTTCTTTTGTAAATGTATATTTTTTGTTTCATTTTTGCAAAAATAATTGTCAAGAAAGTTGAATTTTACATCTTCAACAAAGTCAGCGCCAACACTATGTGTACAGACTTAAACAAAATGAAAACTACAAATCAAACGTTGAGAAGTTTGTACTCGGCTGATTGGTCTTCCGGTAGTGAAGTAGGTGGAGATCATTCAGCAAAAGTGAACAAAGCGTAACTTTGGAAATCATGGATGATTTATTGTCATTCCTCTTCAGTAATAACGGCGCCAAAATGTCCCCGAAGCTCAGTGATGTGAGGGAAAGAACATGATTGACTTGACTAAAAACGGAAATAAGAAATCCTCATGAATAAGTGAATTGCCATGCAGTGGGCTGTAAAGATTGTGTGTCACACAGTATATATATGTACAGGCATTTGGAAAGAAATAGAGACTAAACCTCTGCCAAGCAGCTTCAGTCCACACCGAACATGATCTCCCAATGACATAGTATCCGTTAAAAAATTAAACTGTTTTTTTTTTTCTGAGAGAGGTGAGAGGTCAAGTTTGGGACTGAGTGAATTCACAGGCAGGTAGTGGCAACAGCAGAGGGCAAAGGAAAGAAACAGATAATGTCTAGAAGTAGGTGTGGGGAGCGACAATCCATCTGGCGCTAAACAGGGAGGTGCACTAGATGATGAAGTGCACCTGCCAGCACCCTTGCAAATTTCACCTGAACGGACACTCACAATATAAATGTGAAGAAGTCTGAGCCACTGCTACAGTGGCACCTTTCATATTGACTCTTTCAGGTAAACAAACCTCCCCCCCAAACCAGTTCTCGGCCATTGGCGTCTGCGATATCTCGAGCATCAATGGCATTTCAAAACATTAAAATGGATGTTGCGAGAGAAAATGAATAAATGTAAAAGATAAGATGTGTCATGATATTAGTCAACCTAATCTGGCTTTGATGTAATATATTCACATCACGGTACGCTGGTTCCGCCTTTTAACATCCATCCTTTTTAATGTAATCCCATTCACCATTCATCCATTTGCATCATTTCCCTTGGGATTAATAAAGTTTTCTGATTCTGATTCACGGAAAAAGAGCATGGTGAGAAAAGGTGACGTGAAACTTAAAGCCTCTGTTTTTGTCTTTTATTCACCTGGAAAAGTCAAGCCGTTGTCCCCAGAAGGAAGAATTCGGAATTAGTTTGGTGTTTTGCACAAGGACACTAAAAAAAGATGAAGATTCAAGGTTCAGGTCAACAGTCTGCAATTAACCGACCAGTTTAGAAAAAAAAAAGCCTCAGATTTATTAAAAAGCAGTCATGTATAATGCATGAATAGATTATTAAAATGAATGAATGATTAATGCGATAGTTAAACCAGGCTTCTCTGAAGATGTTCTCTTAAAAACAAGATGCATAAAATCATTATTGCCCCTGGCAACGCTGCCGAGGAACATACCAATGAGAGATTGTTTTCTTTATCACTGTGGCACTAAGTTTCTGAGACCATTCATGTGTCAGAGCATGTTAACATCACTCGTCTTTATGAGATCAAAGTGGAGTTGAAAGAGAAACTCAGCCGCTGAGATTCATTGTGCGTTGCTTACAGTACAGAGTCAAGTTGAACTTCTGTTCTTGCCACAGTCTCTCTTGTGAATCCATGGATTTATTGGGCATGTCATCAATGGAGCGCCTGGTATGTTGAGGCAGGGTTTTCTCTTGGCAGACACCTTTAATTAAACCCCAGCCTCTGTGCTCCGCGGCTACTTAAATCACAGAATCTATTGTAGCATCTCTTTTACATAAAGAAGTTGACAACAGTGGCTCCACTTACAAGTGATCGGCTTGTGACGCAACAGGAGCAGGACTTGAGCATGAATATTTATGGCATTATTTCTGGGATCTTATTCCCGCCCGACAAGTGAGACAGAAAGTTCAGAGCCAAGTGTTGCACTTTTTAAGAAAACTGCTCATATCTCGGGTATTAAATGTATTGCGTAGAAGATCTTTTGCACAGCAAACCCTCAGATGTGGGTCTCTCTATTGAGATGACATTCACTTGAGAATTCCTTTTTTTTCTCACCTGCAGGATGCCTTGACTAAAATGCTGCGGATCTGAACCGATTCAGCTTCAGTGTGGCCCTCAGTCAAAGGGCCTGAGTAGCCGCCATGACTCACCCCAACACCAGCATCTTGTCTGCGAACCTCAGCAGCGCCCTGAACGGCCTGGACTCAGGTGGAAACTCCAAAAAGCCGTTTACTCTTTTCAGCGTTCTCACGTTCACCCTTCTTGCCCTTCTGGCGGTGGCTACATTTGTGTGGAACCTGTTGGTGCTGGTGACCATCCTGAGGGTCCGGACTTTCCACCGCGTGCCTCACAACCTGGTGGCGTCCATGGCCATCTCAGACGTCATGGTGGCCGCGCTGGTGATGCCGCTCAGCCTGGTGCATGAACTGAACGGAAGGCTGTGGAAGCTGGGCCGCGTCCTCTGCCAAATCTGGATCTCCTTCGACGTGCTGTGCTGCACGGCCAGCATCTGGAACGTGACGGCCATTGCTCTGGACCGGTACTGGTCCATCACTCGGCATCTCGAGTACACACTCAAGACTCGAAAAAAGATTTCCAATGTGATGATCGCCCTCACCTGGCTGTTGTCCTCCATCATCTCCCTGTCGCCGCTCTTTGGGTGGGGCGAGACCTACTCGGAGGGCATGAAATGTCAGGTGAGCCAGGATCCATCCTACACCATCTTCTCGACTTTCGGAGCCTTCTACCTGCCCCTGTGTGTGGTGCTGTTTGTCTACTGGAAGATCTACAAGGCAGCCAAGTTTCGCATCGGCTCCCGCAAGAGCAACACCATCACACCCATGGCAGAGGTGATCACCGTCTTTATCTCACACTGGAGTGCACTCCACATCATTTCATGTTCTGCATCACCGTGGCCCAGATCTGTTTGTTGCTGTGCAATTATTGATTACAAAGCAATCATCACGATGAACCAGCCAGGGGAGCGCTCAGCTTCATCACCGCTAACTTGCCAAAGGGAGGTCTAAATGTCGGTTCCGAACAATAGCATACAATCACACACAATCTGGAGTCTCCATCTAATTTGCAGTTTGCCAGTAAATGAGACGGTGGCTGGATTTTATATCTTTTCTGTGACCATCTTGATAACACTAGCATTTTATTGAAAGAGCAGGTTTCGAGGGGGAAGCCGCTCACAGTCTTTTATGATTAGGTAAAACGTTATCTTAACCGGGTTGTGTGGAAAAAAGTGGCTGCACATTTCACTTTTCATGCCGACACTGTAGAGCAGCGCTTTTCAGCTGGGGTGCCGCGGCTCACTAGTGTGCCGTGAGAGAGTGTCAGGTGTCCGGTGGGAAAATGATCCATATTCACCTCATTTGTCTGGAGATAGCGGTGGGCGACATGATGCTATTAAATCATGACAATAGGAACGTGTTAATGAGCTACCAAGGTGAGGAGATCACATGGATTCGCTGACATTCTTTCTATACACTATAGTGTAGAGCTACAGTATGTTGGTGCGCTGATCTGTCAGTCAGTCAAAGCAGCGCTGCTGTGGTGCGCGGCGCTCCTCTTCCCACACACTCACAGCCAAGAAGCCGCTCACATGTGCAACTTCCAGCTGTTTTTAAACCTGATGCACCTCTAACTTGACCACACACTTTCTCGACCAACGATGGAGGGAGTGATTCTTGTTGGACCCGCAACGCCAAAGACTGTCTGCACCGCAGAGCTAACAGTGCTAACAGATCTAATGGCTAATGTGTCTTCAAAACTTTATTGATATTCATAGACTGCCAAAGTTTGCTTTGTGGTTTAAAAGTTGGCAAAATACTAAATGCACAACAAAATAAATGTGCTCCAAAATGTGAAGACAGAAAGAAATTGTTTTCATGAAGCAAGTTCAGGCAAAGAATGCTAAGGATTTGTCTGGAAACTCAGAACGACAATAAAATCATGCAAAAGAGAAGTGATAAAATCCAAACAGTTATTTAAAGTAAGTAAATAAATAGATAAATCATGATATATTTTGCCATGTTGTCCACCCCTTTCTGGACACATTTGAAACAAATACATTTTCTGCTATTTGTTTCTGCAAATAGCCTGGCAAAATAACAACTGAGTGTCAGTAGCTACAGTTTTTCACAAATGAAAAGGGATTTTCTATGGGACTTATAGCACAAGTGCACTTTGACTGAGGCTCCCTTGTTGGTGTTCCAATGTTGCTCAGGTTGTGTGTTAGAAATATTCCTGATCATGACAGAACATCCTCTGATGGTCTTACAGCGGACCAGTCAGAGTGAAAATGTACAATGTATTTTATTTTATTTTATTTTAATGATTTGTTTATTACACATCATTGTTTTCTGACTTTGTTCAAGTAATTAAATAATAGTAACTAAATTAATGACTTATTTTCTTTCTTATATTCATGTATTAAGGTTTAGCTAAATTATGTCCTTGTTGAAAGAAATATATATATATATATATATATATATATATATATATATATATATATATATATATATATATATATATATATATATATATATATATATCCTCTCTATGGAATTATGGAACTTATTGTAATTCCCTTTCTGCTGGGTTACTTGAGTTTTTTCCCACAAGGCTTCATTTTATTTCTCCACTTTGGCCCCTCTCAACAGTGGCAGTATGTAATGTGGCCCCTTAGGAGGTTTAATTGCCCACCTCTGCTTCATGTGTTGTTTTCTGTTCAGGCTGCAGGTGTAAGAACACAGAGTTCCCAAGTTGGAAGAATGTGCTCCTCAAAAGTAAACAAGCAGAAATGAGTCTGCGTGTTGCAGTAAGGAGCTGCTTCAACCAAATGGAATATACAAATACTGTCCTCTTTCAGAACACTCAAAATCTATCTTTCACGAACACTACTTCAGTGTCCATCATGCCAGTGACCTTTGCTATAGATTTATTCGTCAATTTTATCAGTCCCATCCCCACCAACATGCCACACAAACGTCGCCACGGCTACCAGGGTTCAAAGCAGACGAATGAATGTAAATTCCTCGCTTTAAAATGCAGCGTCTTCCGTCGGATGGTGTGGATGAGGCTGGGTTATAAGCAGGTAGGTCTTGACAGGATTAAAAATAAAGTGAACCTTGCGCTCTGCTGTGCTGAAAAAAGAGCTTCCCACTCTCCACTCTGCAGTGGCTGTGAAATGAAAAGTAGGTTGCTGGGAATAGAGATGGCTTTACAGCTCAGGCTGCAAGCAGTGTTTATGAAATTAAGGAACCGGTTGTTGATCCACTTGTTGATTCTCACTTGAGTTGCCACAGAATTGCCTCCAACTGATATTGTTATTTGGGGAGGTTATGACTTTCTTACACAATTTGAGGAAGCAAGTACAAGCCTGATCGATTCTTTGTTCATTTCCAACCAGGCGAAAGAGGAAGCCCAGCAACCACAGATGGTGTTCACCGTTCGGCACGCCACGGTGACCTTCCAGACAGATGGGGACACGTGGCGCGAGCAGAAGGAGAAGAAGGCAGCTCTCATGGTGGGCATCTTAATTGGAGTCTTTGTTCTCTGCTGGATCCCCTTCTTCATCACGGAGCTCATTGTCCCTCTGTGCAACTGCGACATCCCCCCAATCTGGAAGAGCATCTTCCTGTGGCTGGGCTACTCCAACTCCTTCTTTAATCCTCTTATCTATACCGCGTTTAATAAAAACTACAACAACGCCCTGAGGAACCTTTTCACCGGGCAACGCTGAGCCCTCCAGCTCTTGAACTGACACCAGCATCTACTCACCAGCTTCTCAACCGCACACTAAAACAAACCTCCAACATCACCAGATGAACAACAAAGCACCCACTTCAGAGAGACAGTTTTCATTTTTATGTGTTGTTTATTGCCACGCAGGAGAGCTCACACAGCCGGACTGTTCCCTGCTGCTTTCTTTCTCCGCCTCATTTAGAGGAAAGTGCATATTTACTACTTTGGTCAACAAGTTTGATACGCCGGGCTGCTGATGAGTCATCTTTGTAAAGAACGCACTGAAGAGCTAAAGGAAACATCATTGTCACAGGAAGATACCAGGAGGTTTGTTATTGGGCAACAAGAGGCTCATGATTCACACAAAAAACTGACAAGGATTACAACAGTGTCTGACGACTTGTTCTCTTTCAAGCTGCAGCAGCTTTAACTGTCCTCAACTTCTGCACTCTACGCTCAAAAGAAAGACTGTAGTGAAGAAATACTCGTACATTTGATGCTACAATCGAATGGTCAGAAAACAAAAGGATGTCTGCACTTCAAAACCTTATACAGAATATGACTTAAAGAGCTAATCTTATCGCACATAGTCGTCCGCTGCTTTCTTGTTCCTGGTTGCAGGGACCTCGGTTATATCAGGTACCTCATTTTCACTGTCTCTCAGAACTGGAGCACCTCAGAGATAATCATTTTTTTCTATCCAACATTTGTTTTCTTGACTTTAATAAGCTGCTCTTTAGAGAGTTTAGCTTCATTTTGAAAAAAAAAACTTCTGTGACCTTCTTCATTTCCAAACTGGATGGAAACATTTCTCGCAGACACTCATGCCAAAGGAAGACTTGGAGTGTTTTCTATTATTATCATTCTTATTAGTTGTAGCTGTATGTCCTCCAGTTCATGGCTTCTTTCATAATCATACCAGTGTATGTTGTGTGTGTTGTGTGTGTGTCCAACAAGCCTTTAGCAGTCACCTGCCATTCCCTCATTTGGTTTCCCAGTATTGACGTTTGTCCTCCTCTCCTTCTTTAACCACGAGGCATCCCATGTGTCTCTCCTCCCCACATGTCCAGGCCACCTGGCCTTCAACATGAGAGGACCCTCTCATATAACCATTTGTAACCTTTGTCAGTCCCACTAAGAACGTACTGTAAACATCATCAAGTCCTCAAGTCAATGCAACTCTTTTTGAACCATATATCATGGCGGGTCTCACGACTGGTTGCCACTCTCCTGTCACTGAACCCCCTGACAGTCGTCTGCGGCTGTTCCACCCTGCCTGCACCCTCGTCTTCGCCTCCCTCTGCCCATTATTGTGACCCTTCCTAGATACTTGTATGCATTTGTTTTCACTACCTCTACTGTCTGTATAGTCTCTCTCTTTTTCCAATCGCTCGGTCATTTATACATGCTCTCTCTGGCCTCTGGTAACTTAGGTTACTCTTCCCACCAGCGTTTTTAAATCCTCTCTATTCTCACTGTAGATCACTAGATCATCAGCTAAGATCATTATCCATGAAGACTCCTCCTCCCCCTGTTGACTAGGCAGACTTGCTCAACAATGTTACCAACCAAAACACAGTTGACTGTAGTTTTTTTTAACCAATCATAAAGGTTTATATCTTCACCTGCCCTTTTCAACCATCCAGTGGATGTTCAGCTAATTTATTGTTGAGTAGCTAATGAGCTAACCAGCTACACGTTGGCTCTTGAGCAGTGATTCAGTGACATAATATCCTCAGGAAATGCTTGAGCAACAACAGCAACTGTAAATCTGAAAGCAGCCAAAGTCTGGTGTCTGACACTGAGAACTTCCTGGACCTTGTGAGGTGGCTGGAAAAAGGATGGAGAAATGATATGGACAAAAACAAGCATAAAGAGAATTGAGAAACTTTCAGATATTAGTGTAATGATATACAAGTTTTACTCAACTTAATACACACATCTTTCAGGTAACTGGCAGTCTTGTTCACATTTTTATCATCACTCAGGCATCATTTTAATGACTATTATTGATGTTAACTTCGGTACTTGGGAATTACAGAATATACTTCAAAGGGAACATTAAAAACCGACTATCTGTCACTGAGAAATGGGCAGATATGTTCCTCATTCTGCTTTGGTTTTTTTTTTAAATGTTGATTTAGGGCTGAAATAAACTACTTCTAAAAAATCTCTTCTGCGGTAGTTACGCAAATAACCAAACCAAAAGACACAGTCAAAATGTTCGCTAACAACTTCACACACTAGAAAACACAGTTCTCTCATGAACCAAATGTAAAATGAATTAAGAATGTGCTCCGACTCGTTCTAATAAGATTAATTACTTCAAAAAAAAAAAACAAAGCATGTATCAATTGTATTGTGTCTAATATATATATATAAAAAATTGGAATAGATATAAGATAAGATGATGTTGAGATTTCTTTCCTGCACCAACTGCCACTTTCATTGTGAAGACGTTAATGTGACTTAATGTTAATTGGAAATATTGTTGTGTATGTAAACGTGCTCTGGCTGAAGTGGGGCGCAGCGTCTGGCACAAAATCTTTGATTTTCATGTGAACATTCATCTTGTGTGTATCATGTGTGACAATAAGTTTCTACGGATTAGGTGCTTTGGAATATTTCAGGTAACTTTCACGGTGTTGTTATTTATGGTGGGTGGTTATTGTTGTTTAAGTTGATGGCATGTTTTGTAAATGTCAACATAGGCGTGATGATTGTACGTCAACATTTGTTGGTTGAAGTCAGGGGTGTACTAAGGTACAGTAATGCACTTTAGGTTTGTCTTAATGGTACAGCCCATCCAATAAGGATTTAAGCGTGATTTTAAAAAGGCGGGTGGATAGCTGTAACTCACGGGTGACGAGAGTAGGGACACCCCTGTTCGCATGGACTCTTAGCATGCTGGCTAAATAGCCAACTCTCGGGTGAATCTTTCAATCTTTGTACAGGTCTTAATGTTGATCCATCGACTTTTTACATGTCTCGAGGAAGATGGAAATAAAAACAACAGCAGAATGTCCAGAGAGAAAGTTTAAGAAATTGATCAGAGATGTCCTGTATCAGGGTTTTTGATGCCATTGTTATTTTTTGCTAATAAAAGTTGTCTGTGCAAATGGAAGTTGGCTTTAATGTTTCTGGGTGAGCCCACTGAATATGGGCAGTGATATGTGCTGCTTGGTACTGTGCTATTTGCCCCAAAGTTCAAATGACTAATTAAGTTTCAATAAAAAAATTACAAAATGCTTAACAATAATATAAATAATAATAAATTGTGATTAATTAATCTCAATTAATCGCAGTTTAATGGTATAAGCCATATATTTGCCATATTTTTTGGTATATTACTGAATCAAGTGATGGACCCATACATACATTTAAACAGCAAAATATTGTTTATTTTGCATCAGTTTGACAAGAGCACAATAAATCACGATGGTGGCTATATTCAAGTTTTTATATCACCTTATTTAAACTAAAGCTCTTTTAATGTCTTGGAAAATATTTGTATAAGAATTTCAATTTTATAAGAATTTCAAATACATTCAGAGTAGTGAAAACCCTGGCCATTGTGTAGGGAAAAACATGCACAAGACACGTCACAGCCAGGATGATAACAACAACAACAAACATGGAGGAATCCCTGAACAAAAGCAAACAAAAGCAGTCTGTTTGCTTTGGTTCAGGAACTCATGCACTTACAAAGGTTCCCTGTTGTCTGGAGAGCAAACTGTTAAATTAAATTAAATTAAATTAAATTATCATAGACGATAATTTAATTATCAACCGTTAAAGTTCCACCACTAAATAATTAATAATAAATTCAATAAAAAAAAACCTTAAATGAACAAAATCTTACTGATACAATGGAATGCATTTCAACTGCCCAGCTCTCCTGGCTGTATGTTGTTTTAGAAAAGATGTAGCCACATTTGAATTGAATTGCATCAGTTCAATTGAATTCATGAAGATGTAGTCCAGGTTTTCTGTCTTTGGACTTAAAGAAAAGAGGGAGGAACAAGCCTAATGGCTGATGTGGAGGAGGAGATGTCGGTCAGGGTGCCCATGCACGAATGAGAAGTATTTCATCTTCCAGATAGAATCACCAGACCAGGCGATAATGGATCAGTGAGCAGCTGATATACTTGACCCAACCACTGGTTCACTACTCTGACCTCATTTGAACATTTAACTGTGCTCTTTGAAAAATACACCTGACAACCACTGCTGGTCCACAAAGATGAAAAAATGAACGCAGAAAAATCGACATAATATTTGATGATGTAACTCAGTGAGGGATTTAAAAGCTTAAGTCCTAAAGTCCTCACATGGAAGATGCTAAAAGCAAGAGATCAGTTTCTTCAACCACCAAGGCAGCCGCTTCCAGCCTGACAGCTGTTTTAGTATAGACAAACATGCCTCTGTCCATGACAGCAATGCTTGTTCGCGGCGTAAAGGTTTGCGTCGTCATCACGGTTGCCACTACCAACCGACTCCCTGCTGCTCTTCTTCATTGTTTCCATTTTGGGACTCACAGAAGAAGAAGTTGATCTCAAGCACACTTTGTCTGGTGAGAGTGATGTTGAGATGCGTCACCTGTTACTGGCAAACCTGTGAGTTCCGAGTACCGAAGGCTGCTCTCCACTCAAGGTACTCAGCATTATGGTCGATATGGGGACGAAGAGCTGCAATTTTTTTGAAGAAATTGAAGATCTGCACGTGAAAAACAAGCGTTAAATGCTTCTGATCCTTCATGAAAAACACAGACACCGTACTGAGACAGAAGTGTTTCCTCAAGTGGCATATGGATTGCTCAGCATTCCAAAACACCATCACGGTTGAAGTGAATCTTTGTCAGAAGGGTGAATCGCATACTCATCTGAAGGATGACAGGGGCCTCCAGCGACCATGTCACTGTCCAGTGACACAATGCCGCAATGTTTCCGTTGGTATCCACCTGTGTGATCATCGCGTACTGAACTCCAATTCAGGGGAAGCATCTGAATAGCTTATGAGAACCAAACGTGTTGTCACCAGTCTCCATGGCAACCTGTCGTATGGACCTTTATGGTTCTGAGAGGAAGACTGTGATCAAAATCTTCTGTGAAGGAGCAGAGAGTGAATTCAAGGATCAGAGCCAGAAGGGTGAAATCCTTTGCAGAAATATGGATTTATCCCAACTTAAAGCCAAGAGAGGCTCAGGTTTAATGCCTGTAAATGCCTACTGAAAATAAAGTGAATTGTTAGAGTTTTGTTTCTTAGGACAGTATTTGAAGGTTAAAATCAGACCTGCTTACTAAGACCTGCCACCATTTTCCCAAAACTGCCTACATAGTTCATGTTTGTTTTGTCTTTTACCCTATCAGCATTCCAGCTGAGTGGTAGTAGTGGATGAAGGTGCAAAGAATGTTCAGCGACTAATGGCCCGCACCTGAAGCTGAACCATCCTGGCCCTTTGAGGTTTGTTGACCTCTGCCATGGGCCCTTAAATCTGGAACTATGATCTGCTGCAATGGATATTTTCAAGAGGATTGTAGAAAAGAGATCTGAATGCATGTCTCCATTTTTGAAAGAGCAAGTAGAAGTCTGTGTCCACACTGAATCAACGATTGTTAACCATTTAGTGGTCCATAATTCACAAAAATATATTCAAATTATAAGTTGCCGAAAGATGAATGAAGCAGGCTTCTTTACTTCCTGCTATGAGGATTGGTGATGTCTGGTCTTATCAAGCCAATTGTGATGCTTATGCAGTCTAGGTAAGACTTACGATAAGTCCTGTGACCCTGACTCCTCAAGCAAGATTACACCCATGTCAACATGTGACAAAAGGGTGTCGGCAAGGGTCGGAAAGGGGAAGGTGTACAAAACGGTGGTGAGGCCAGCAATGTTGTATGGTTTGGAAACAGTGGCACTGAGGAAAAGACAGGAGGTAGAGCTGGAGGTAGCAGAGATGAAGATGCTGAGGTTCTCTCTGGGAGTGAACAGGATGGATAGGATCAGGGAGCAGTATATCAGAGGGACAGCACATGTCAGGTGTTTAGGAGACAAAGTCAGAGAGGCTAGATGGAGATAGTTTGGACATGTACAGAGGAGAGATAGCCAGTACATTGGTAGGAAGATGTTGAGGTTGGAACTGTCAGGCAGAAGGTGGAGAGGGAGGCCAAAGAGGAGATTTATGGATGTGGTGAAGGAGAACATGAGGTTTGTAGGTTTGAGAGAAGAGGAAGCAGAGGACAGGGTGAGATGGAGGAGGATGATCCGCTGTGGCCACCCCTGAAGGGGGGAGAAGAAGAAGAAGAAGAAGAAGACACCCATGTCAACAAAAAGGACAGTAGGAAGTAAAAACAGGACAGCAGGAAGGTCAGCCAGTGACGTACAGCTCTTTCTAACTGTTAACAAATATAATAAAAGTAATAAATTGTATATTTTACTGTAGGCATAACAGATTCTATGAACATTCATCATTGTCTAACTGAGAACGTAAACAATACATCCTCTTCTCCTCCAACCATTGAAAAAAGAAAAACGTGCTCCAGACAGACAAGAATGGAATCCGGCACAGAAAACAGCTGCAGCAATCAGAAAGGTTGAGTGGACACAGACAGGTGAAATGCCCGAGTTGGGGGGGAGGAGGAGGAGAGGGAGGATGAAGGAAATCAGGCTGATTGACCGTGTAACAAGGCAGAAGAAACAGGGCGAGATTGTGGCTCCTGACATTTTTCAGGAAGCCTCATTGTTCATTGCTGTACCCTGTGAGCAGCTCAACTCATTCATTAGTCTCCTGTGCTGATCATCAAAGTTCCAATTTACACGCAGGTTTTTCTTCCTCCTCCTCCAGGAACAAGTACAAATCCAAGAGCAGTGGGACATGATTTCTCTTTCTCCCACACTACCACCCAAAGAACAAAAGTAAATCTATAGAATGGGACCAGATAGAAAATAGCTGGGGGTCTGCATCCTCACTGTCCTCACAAAGCCACAGTTCTTCCTGTGAGTCTTCAGGTGAATCAAGGCCATATATGCAATATATGTGTTCTGGGAACAAAATGGTCCTCACAATGCAGCACTCCCACATGGATTTACTCTATATAGGGCCCTGCACATACTACAATAACAAACTAATGGAAACCGTAAGACATTTTTGAGGTGATAGATTGAAACAGATATCTGAGGTCATGCCATAAATAAGCTGCGTGAAATCTTTCCCTTGCCAGAAGAGAGTCCAATTCAGTTCAAAGCAGTGTCCACGTCCATGTTTTCGTGGAAGACAGCCCGTGAAAATATAGGCTGGCTAAACTGACTTAGGATTAGATGCCTGCGGCAGGGCAGGCATGCAGCACAGCAGCAGGATTATGCAGTGTTGGAGGCAGAATTGAGCCCGTGAAGCATATATACAGGGGTTGGACAAAATAATGGAAACACCTTAAAGATGTTTTAGCTTGAAGGCGTTTCCATTATTTTGTCCAACCCCGGTAAATGTATATTGTCGTCAACACGCCAAAGCATGTCTGCTGTTATATTTTCTACATGAATACAGAGCGAACTAGTGCGAGCAACATCGTGTAGTTTTGGTGACAGATCACTGTCCTCTCTTGTCGGCGTCTCTGTGACCCTGTTCTCCTTATTATTCTCCAGTAGCCGTGTTTAATCTAAATAGAAATCGCACAGCACGACTGCGGAGAAGTGGATTCTTAGGGCCTGTATACGTTTATGTATGTGACTGGAATGAGCCAATCTCTCTCTGTCTTGACACACAGCCGACTGCTTGGGGTGATTTAAGGTGAGTGTAAATCCACCAATGCCTGGTGCTCCTCGCGTCTGCTCCCATCTTTGATATGTCAATTTATTTCTCAGACGTTCAGACTGAGTTCAGACTGTAGTTTCAACAGTACAGCCGCTATGCTTTTCTCTGACACAGAGACAGAAACAAAAAGGAGCCCTTTTCCGTAACACATTCAAATTTGGATTCGCTTGGCTTTTCGGCAATGCATAGGGAAACACTGCTGACATTTAACAACCCCACTTGAGGAAGGATAAACAACAGTCAATGAATTAATAATGAGACGGGACTGTCATGCCCTGACAAGCATCCAATCTGCACTGGATTCACTGGAAAGTATGAGAATATCTTGGTGCCATCTTGAATTTGCTTCACTGCGTCTGCATTAATAAATAGGGAGCCAAAGTCTCCGCCTCTTCCGGTTGGTCCATGGGACCGAACATTGGAAAAAAAAAAAATTAATGGAAGTCTATGGGGAGATGAAAGTCATTTTCTGGTTACCTTGTGCCCTCAATTTAAAAAAATAAATATATAGTCCAAAACTTCGCTGACATCATTGAACACTTACCTGCAGAGCTTGTCCTGCATCCTTGCTCTCACTCGACCGACACTTGAGCGTGCAACAAGCCTTGTAGTTTTCTACTACCTATCATACAAAACCTCAAATTACTTTTGATGCTGGTCAATAAGCAGTGCTCTCAAAGCATTAGAATGTATCTTTCACATTCAGTGCCATCATATGTGAGATCCCCATCCATACCACTGGAAGATACGAAACTGCACTCATTTTTGGTCAAATTCAGATTTTATTCTCTCTCGTGTCAATGTTATATATTTGTACGGAGCTCCTATGAGCTCCTACATGGGAATAAAAAAGATCTTGAGAAGTCATAAATCTCACTCTTCAATGTGAGAAGTTACAACACCCCGAGTTCCGAGCTGTGGCTCGCTCCTTCCAGCTTCCGAGAAATACCACCCAATCCTGTCTTAAGCTTAATGATTCGCTTGTTGTTAGTAGCATTTTACATTTGAATTACAATTGTGCAGGGTGCAAGGTTTGGGCGTGTAAAACTGTACGTACAATGGATATAGTTATTCAATACAAATTAATGAAGAGTCTCCGGGGGGAGTTTGGCTATATTTTCTTGAATCATGTCAAGCTGCATAAGATGTATTCTGTATTCTTAAGTCATCCCAATGTCATATTATTCCACTGCCTCTATTGGAGATCACTCATTCAGATAGAGCAGCTAGTCATTCATTCCTGTGTTTGTTTACACGGCAGCTGAATCTGATCTTTGTTGTGAACTCCTCCGAACCTTTCTGAAGTCATTTATGAGCAAACTCACTCTGCCGTGTTATGAATAGTTGGTGTATACACTTCCATGTGTGTGGGCAGCATCTCAAATAGATTCAGCGGATGTTCCGCTGCTCACCGACAAATTCCAATACAATATTTTGAATCAAACTGTTTTTTAAGCAGTTACAAATCCATTTGTATTAAAATGTCTATCGCCAGTGATGCTCTCTATCCATGCACTTTTAGAAGGAACATAATAGCTTCTCAGGTTGAGGTAAAAGAAAAGGTGTTGTCTGCATTTCAATTGTACACCCCAGTGGGCTTGTTTAGAGCGGAGATACTGTAGAGGGAGAGAAAGAGTGGGAGAGGCCTCACCGAGACATTGGAAACAAGAAAGGCGCTGAACAGACTGGTGAGATTAAAGGAAGCTTGCTCTCGGTTAAATCAGGCAGGTGGTGAAACAATGTGCTGGAACTCATGAGCAAGCTAATTCAGGGGGGGATTGCTGACTGGGTTCAGCAGGGGTCTCACCATGTGTTCGATAGACACACACACACACACAGGAATGCAAATGCAGTGAAATTCAGACACCATGACACTCTTCTGGAGTGAAAGCAGGTGAAGCATGAACGGGCTAAACAGGCCGTGTCATAGGCACAGACATGTTGTGAATAGGAATGTGTTATCTTCTATGATGTCAAAGATACCGAGAAGTCTTTGAAGGCAGCAGCAATCATTTACTCAGGGTCACTCACTAAATTCTATTCAAGACTTAACAGCCTTCTTCAGCCAATCCATTTATAGATCCAACACCTTCGCATTTCCTCACACCGTCACTGAACAACAACAAACAACCTTTCAACCACTGAAACTCACTGCCACCGGCTCATTGGTGAAGACTCAACATTACCTTGGTTAGAACTTTCACTCGAGGGGCCAGAAGGTCCAAGTCAGGCGCTAAACAAAATGAATATCTATTGTCATTCCTTAAACAGGAAATACAATTCTCAAACATTGATAAGTTATTTGCGCAAAGGCCAAAAGTATCGCAACTACACCTCTCAAACTTACTTCAACTTTCCCATCTTTCATCATATTCCCCCATCGGCATCAGCTTTTTGTGTTTTGTAACTTCTCAGCTCAATTTGAAATCTCTGCTTGAAACAGGCTGTTGAACAGCAAAGCTTGAACACTGCAATCTCTGTTGGCCATGACATCAAAAGCACTGCCGATGACGTAAAGGCCAACGGTTTAGACACGCCTTCTGATTCTGTTCTTTTTTTTTTCTTTACATCTGTAGATATATACTGAAGACACCAAATAAATAGGACACATGGAATGACGTAGCGATTTTAGATGACCTGAAGTAGCCACCTTTTATGTTGACAGTGTAGTGAACCTTTGGCCTTCATAACAAGCTTCATGATGTAGTCAAGTAGTTGCAAAACCATTTCATGTTCATGTTTTGAAGAATCCAAAATATGAAACGTGTTTTGAGTAATTTAGCACTTTTTGGTTTCATAAATAATTCCATTTGTGTTCATTCATAGAGTTGAGGCCTTCACTATGAAAGTAAACAGGATGTGAGAGTCATGAAACTAAATAAAACACCGTGAATGAGAGGTGTGTCCAAAGCTGTTGCTGGTGCTGCAGATTTGGTTTGACTCCCATGTTTGCATAATTTGGTGCCAAATATATGTTTTTGGTTGTTGTTTTTTAGGGCAGCGCACTGTAGCAGTGGTTGCCTCACAGCAAGATGGTTCATGGTTCGAATCCAGCTCTGGACCTTTCTGGGTGGAGGTAGCATGTTCTCCCTGTGCCTGTGTGAGTTTTCTCCAGGTACACCGGTTTCCTCCCATAGTCCAAAACATGCTCAAGAGCTTGGCGACCCCTCTCGAATGGTGGAATAGGCTCCAGCACTCCCTGCACCCTTGAACAGGACTAAGCACTGGTTCACTGATGATGTATGTATATATGTTTTTAAAGCTCTTGTGGGCCACGTGAGCTGACTCAAGAACCTGTCCAGTTCCTCCAAACCCTCATCAGTGTCGTAGGGTTCATTCCAGATTTTATAGCTTCATTAAACACCGCAGTGAGTGGCAGGTGGATTCCTCAGCAATAGACGTAGAAGACAGGAAACAGTTGAGGTTAGGTGTGGAGAAGCCTGGGTCTGTGTGTCGCCATAATTAGCATCGGCAGGATACAATCAGACTGATTAGTGAGAAACAGGAAGAGAGGAAACCCAGCCGCTGATTGGACCTCACACTTGGGAGTCCGAGTTGGTTGTTTCCTGGGTGCGGCATGTAACGTGGCTCTGTACTGAACGGGAACCTACTCAGTTTGAATTTGCTGCATTTGTTTGCTAACAGCTAAAATACTTGGAATCCTTTAAAAATGAATCATGTCAGCAATGGATTTATTTCGCTTATGTGCTACAAAGGAGAGAAAAGTTGAGGACGCAAAATGAGCTTCTGCAGCATATGAGCTTTTCAGATGTGCCATTGGATACTTAATGGACCAAGTTCTTCATTTGCATACGCAAGGATTGAAAACATAGAGATTGTGGTGGACGATATATTTTGTTATGCTATGGAACGGTTTTGCTGTCGTATGTGAGGCAGCCATCATGATATAAATGCTCCGTTCTGGTTGCAGGAGAGATCCGGTTCAAGTTTCTTTGGGTTTTGATCACCAGTGAAGGAAAGTGTGAGATGGATAGGGGCCACATCCTCAGTCATGAAGATTCTACAGCAGTGTTGAAAAAATCCCGGGGGCACCACTAAAGGAACCTTGGCCAAACCACACTTGTGCATAAAGTCCCATAGAAAATCCCTATTCATTTGTGAAAAACTGTAGCTACTGACACTCGGTTGTTATTTTGCCAGGCTGTTTGGTGAAACAAATAGCAGAAAATGTATTTGTTTCAAATGTGTCCAGAAAGGGGTGGACAACATGGCAAAATATATCATGATTTATCTATTTATTTGCTTACTTTAAATAACTGTTTTGATTTTATCACTTCTCTTTTGCATGATTTTATTGTCGTTCTGAGTTTCCAGATAGATAAATCCTTAGCATTCTTTGCCTGAACTTGCTTCACAAAAACAATTATTCTTTCTCTCTTCACATTTCGGACCACATTTATTTTGTTGTGCATTTAGTTTTTCGCCAACTTTTAAACCACAAAGCAAACTTTGGCAGTCTATGAATATCAATAAAGTTTTGAAGACACATTAGCTGTTAGCTCTGTTAGCACTGTTAGCTCTGCGGTGCAGACAGTCTTTGGCGTTGCGGGTCCAACAAGAATCACTCCCTCCATCGTTGGTCGTGAAAGTGTGTGGTCAAGTTAGAGGTGCATCAGGTTTAAAAACAGCTGGAAGTTGCACATATGAGCGGCTTCTTGGCTGTGAGTGTATGGGAAGAGGAGCGCCGCACACCACAGCAGCGCTGCTTTGACTGACTGACAGATCAGCGCACCAACATACTATAGCTCTACACTATAGTGTATAGAAAGAATGTCAGCGAATCCATGTGATCTCCTCACCTTGGTAGCTCATTAACACGTTCCTATAGTCATGATTTAATGGCATCATGTCGCCCACTGCTATCTCCAGACAAATGAGGTGAATTTGGATCATTTTCCCACGGCACACCTGACACTCTCTCACGGCACACTGGTGAGCCACAGCACCCCAGTTGAAAATTGCTCTTCTACAGTGACTGTATTACATTTTCCGACAGCCTCAAAATTAGACGCTTTTTTTTTTTTTTACAGAAGGTGTGGCTGAATTATACAGACACAAATATGAATAATATTTTTCTGCTTATTGTTAACAAGAAAAACAAATCACATCATCCAGTTTATATCGAGTGGTCCTGCCATTCCTGACATGTAGAACGCATTACAGTGTCCGAAACCTTTATTTCCACCACTACATCTGGGTGAAAAAGAGCTCTCGATACTATGGCTCTTAACTATGGGTAGGAAGGGGCTCTCCCACAGAGACACAACGGGCATCTCAGTTATCCTGGAAAACTAGTGCTGCTGCTCTGAGTCCTGCCATCGGATATGTCCGTAGAACAGGGATGTTGTTGAATTATGGTATTCTTTACTTGGAAGAGTCTTGAAACGTTGTCACAAGTGAGCGAAGATAGATGGCAACAACTTGGAGGAACTCAGTTGTTGGTATGTGGCTATGTCCTGGATTAGGACTCTGGATGTCACCTGGTCACCAACACAGAGGTAAGAACCACAAGGAAAAGCTGCAGCACAAAGCAACAAAGTGAAGTGAGGGTGGCAGTCATCGAAGAACGAACCTCTTGATCCTCCCAGTCTGAGGCAAAAGCTCATTATTGTTGAAGTGTCTGTTGATGTTTTTAAGTCACTGTGTTAAACAGGGCTGAATGGTGAAGAGTCAATAAATGCCAGTTTGACTTCACCTCATTTTAAACAAAAACAGATGTGAAATAAAGTAGCGTCACATCGGTGGCATCATCATTTAATACATTTATCAGCGTCTGACTTTGAAGCAGCCGTGTGATATTTTCCATAATAATCGCTAAACTGTAACATCATAGTTGCCATAGTAACTAAGAGGTATTTTTGCTCCACGTCTTAATTAGGGCCTTCTCAGTTAAGCATTGGACCAATAACTCTAATTTGGGGCCCAAACTGAAATGATGGAGACATTTATTTCGCCTATGAAATCATGAAGTGTGGAGTTATGCAAAGCGCCATTTTGCCTTTTCTCATGACAGACAGGTTTGGTGAGGATCCAAGGAGAGTTGTGCATCAGGGATGTCTGCAGTAGTAACCTTTTATTGGCCTGCTGTTGCATGCTGGTTTGCTCTTGTGATTTCTCTATGAGCGGTTCGGCATCCCGGGGAAATGTTGCATTAGCATAATGTTGTCGTCTAGCCAGAAGCATATGAACCGCACAAAATCTCGTATTGACAGAAATGAGACCAAGTACAAAGTGTCCTTTTTCATGATTTATTCCCTGGGTACATGAAGGCAATTCCTAACATTACCCTGATGGGAAATGTGACATATTCTCTCTCCTGTTGACTATCGTCAAGTGGACAAGCAATGTTGTCGCAGACGTAATGACTATTTATTACAAACATACATACAGTACAACAACAACACTTTCATCATTAATGTGAGATGAGGGAAAAGTTCTTATCATCATTTTGATTTCTGGAGTCCTGTAAGTAAACTTCAGTGTGTATTGATGGATACAGTAACTGCAGATAAGCTGATCACTTGACATGTGAGTTACGGATTAATGTTTTTGACCGTGCCTTTACACTTCTTTGTGTGAGGGGTGCTGAGCATGGTGGAACCCAAGTGCAAAAATGTTGAGGGCAGCTAAACAGATCAATAACTTAATACAAACACAGTACAAATGAGTCCAACAATAGTCCAAAGACATAGTTAGTGATTAAAACAGGAGTCCAAATGTCTCGAATCATTTTGGACAAATGCAAAACATCCAACCAAAATGGGGAGAAAAGAAATGAGCAACCAAGGGAGTAGAACTATGGAAATCATAAGCTCACATGGATGTCAGAACAACACACGGCGAGGCGAAAAATCCAACTAAAAGGCTCAGGCACCAAAGCAAAAAATACAAAAGCAAAAACTTCCAAGAATCGGAAACAGCAGGAGAGAATGTGAAGTGCGTTCTTTACCAGTCTGGAAACTCGAACTGCAATATAAAGGCCACTGCCTCCAGCAGGTGATTCGAACTTTGCTCCAGCTGTGTGCCATCTCTGAAGCTCGAGAAAAGAAGAGAGGACAGCGGGAGTGGGAGTACCGAAATAAAACCAAAATGCAGATCACCACACCTTGATCATTCTTCATGACTTCAGAAGGTTTCTATGTCACTCTCACTGCTTGCTTCCTTTGGTGATGCAGCAGTGGGCATGGAATGCTTCAGCTGGGCTTTAGTAGATCAGCGCATGACCCACTTTGAACTTAACCCACAGCTTTGCAGGTAAGAGAATGTGTGCCTTGGCTTCAATTCCAGGAGCCTCTTCCTCATTGCCACTTGCTTCTTCCTGACCCTGTAAACCTTCTGTGGGTAATCGTGGTCCAATGTTATCCTGGTTTGATCATTTACGCTGACACTTTGGGCCAGCCATACTGCCACGACAGCCTTGAACTTCATCACTTCCATTTGAAATTTCACAAGAATCCGACCCTCTGAGCAGAGTTGATCACAAGATCCTCATTAAATCCCACATTGTTCTTGATGAGGTCCTCTGCCAAGAGCCTGAGATCATCAGCATCCATGTCTTCTGGCACTGAGTATATCACGTTGTTACCTCTTACTTTGGCTTCCCACTGGGCAATTGTCCCAATTACCCTCTGTTGGGATCTTTGAGGCAATGTGTTTATCAACAAGCTCACTCAACACTGTGTGCTCCCTCTTTAGATTTTCTGTTGAAGTTACAGTGATGAAATATCCAACTCCTTGAGTGCCTCCTTTACTTTGGCATTTGAGTCTGTCAGCTTGTTCATTTCCTCTTGCTGCCATTGAAGTTATATTTGCTTTTGTAATTCTTCCTCCATATCCTTCACTTCTTCCTTCATTTATTTCGACATGATTTGTAATTTTGCCAACATGGCTGACTCCCCTGCTGTTCTCATTTCGCTCCCTGGCAGCAGTCAGGACACGGCAGTTGACTTCTTTTGCCCTTTTGGCATAATTTTGACAACCTACACTTCTCTGATCAGCCATTTCCTTTCCTCAGAGTGTCAACAGACCTTCCACTGTTCTCAAAAATGCTAGCTACTCAAGAGCTCCGGCATTTGTGAACGTACTGTTCAGTGGAGTCAAATGTTTCCCGTGATGATCATGAGCTCTCATCCAAGAGACATGAAACTTGTATCCAGAGCAAAAGAAGCTCCGCAACATGGCTTAACACTAACATCAACCTCTTGAATTTCCACTACATGACGGGCATCGTAGCGACAGGGAGTGCCACAGAAAACCAAACATTTACCTCAATGAAATGCCTCATACATCAAAAACATGCAACACATCACTCTCGGATGCAAAAGTCCATTTGAAAATAGTGGATTATGCCATCTGCCTCCACACCAGGATTAGTGTTTGATGTCTGAAGACTGCCATACTCAGTCAAGCCGGGGCCCAAAGGGTTAAACACTGTCATGAAAATGGTTACTTCTTCAGGTGCGCAGTTCACCACTCATTCGCACTCACACTACTTTTCGTTTCAGTTTCATCGACCTTCCAGATTCATTTCTGACATTGCAAACAGCAAAGCCTGATCACTGCAGTCTGCATTGGTGACATTTAAATCAGTACTGACATAATTTTCATCTATCTTCCTGTAGAGAAAGTTCCAGCGGGCCACTTAAAAAGACTTGCAGCCTTGGGTTTGACAGTAAAACCCGAACCCAAGAGTCAGTTGAGATGAAGTCTTGAACTACTGAAAGAAAGAAACACAACTTGAGCAAGTGGGTCTTGGATCGAAGCAAACAAAACTCTTCAAGAGAATCAAGGGGGTTGTTGGCGTTTCATTCGTAATACAGCGCCAATTGATCTGGATCAGAATATCTGAGGAAGAGAGGAAGAGGTTGACAAGGCCTATCAGGTATATAGGTTCCTGGGATCAGATCTCAGTCACCAGAATAAGTTGTTGTTGTTGTGAATACACAGAATTCCATTGTTGAGGGACTTTGATGCATGACACATGTTCATACTACTGTCCTGGATTATAGAGTTGATATTGCTCTCATTTGTCCTGGCAGTCTTCATGAGAAATGTCAGGACATTCAGTCGTGCCTTCAATTCTTTGATCACATTTTTTCCTCAGGAAAAAAGAAAAAAATACTTCAGATCAACAAGAAGAGATTGAGTGCAGTATGCAAAAGACACGCGGGCTATTGATGTCAATTTGAGCACAGTCATTTGAAGTGGTTGCTGCGATAAAGCCGGAGTTGAACTGGACAAGCGGCAGCACGGGGGCTGGTGGGTACACGATAAAGCACTGCAGCCGAACAGCAAACCAGCACAAGGTTGACTCATGTATGCACTAAGGATTGTACCGTGGTGTTTCTCATGAGATGATACGACAGGACAGGCTACGAAGGGATAATATCCTGGATTCTCTCCGTCAGAGCTGGTTGCAGCGGCTGGGTAAACAGACATTTGTCGTGCCTGCCAGCGCTGTATTTGAACTTTGAAAGATGAAAATGAATGAATGGCCTCCAGTTGAACTGATTGGACACTGGTATGAGGAATAATCCTTTTAACAGTGTTATTTTAAAAGGTCAACTCCAGCGAACTTTAAATGATGGTTCAGTTTACATGTCACATTTTAGCACACCATGTTGCAGACGTTTCCATGCATCCACGCACTTGTGGTATACAGTGTTAAGAAGTTGAAAGCAAATCATCTTTTCTCTGTAAACGCTGCAGCTCAGACAACGGTCCGAACATCCTCTGCAACATGAATTCAATTATTGATTATCCAATTCGACGGATAGTGCTGAGTGGGCAGTTACACGAGGAGAGAGATATCCTATTATCTAAATGATGTGAAAAAGCGATGCACTCACCGGGGGGGGGGGGGATTCACAGTGGGAAGAGAATCAGAAGGACTGTGGGAGTACGAACAAGGCTGCATCTATGGAATATATACACTCCAGGTGTCATACTTTATGCCCTACATGTGCATACCAGATGAAGAAGAATCAAGATTAGCACATTAACATGCAATGAGTTCTACATGCGAGACCTGCAGCCTGGTGCATGTTGGTCTCCTGGAGAGTGGCGTTACTTTGTTCGTGACTGTATAGTAGACTGTATAGCCAGTGGATCCCAAACTTCTTTTGCAGCTTCCCCCTTTTGGAGATGAAATTATTTTCAGCCCCTTTATGCCAGTATTTTGAGACACAGTACATACAGTGGTCTCTCCTCGCTACCCATTGTTATACAGGTGATACTGGTGGCAGGATAGAGGCCGCCATATTTTTCATGTCTTTGCTGGGGGCCCCCCAGTTTAAAAAGCACTGTTATATGCATCATGGGGGAGACTTTACTTACATTAATTACTATTTTAACTAATAATTGCCGCAACTTGTTGGTAGTTAAACTACACACATACCTTTTTTTTCCAACTATTTTCTGTCATTTATTGCAGTTAAACCTCAAGCTACAAATTACAATTTTGGTCGGTAACAATACGACTGTAAAATAGTATATTTCAATGTCAAATCATACATACAACTCCCATTGCAATGTGGTTTCAGGGTTGAAGAAGCAGACAGAAGAAGAAATCTTATCATTTCCTGCCCTTTTTTAATCTATATTATTTTTCCAGCTAGATCGACAGCTTTAGGTTTTTCTCACTGAAGTCCATTTTGACTACCAGAGTGCTGTAAGGTAATTTATTTGAGGATCACTTGTAAAATTAAATACCCAAAGCAAATTACTTGAAAAATGTGAGTGAGTGTGTGTCATTACACTGTCCATTATTTGATTATTTTAAACAGTTTCTGAACGCAGAACTTTGCAGCATTATACTCATTCCTGTTCATATTCCTTTAATGATTAAATAAATACCTATTGTCATGATACGAGGACAATTCACTTCATGAAACATGGTCCTTAAATCAAGTTTAACATACATTTGAGATAGAGACTTCTACAACACCAGGACTCTTGCGCATTGTTACCAACAACTGTCATCAATCCAGATTATTTTATTCTGTTAAAAAGGCCTCTTTGGATGAAGTACTAAAAATGTGTGCTGGTAACAAAAGCACGAGGAGTGATATCACATCATTGGTCACACCACTCTGGATCGCGGGGAAAGCAAGCACATGTTCTTCGAGAAATACCAAACAATGTTCTTCAAAGAGTTTTCAGTGTATTCATGCTCTCTTCCTCTGCATCTAAGATGGTTCACTTCCCACCAGGAGCGCCGGAGATGGCCAGACTCCTGCTGTTATCACATGGTGCTGGAAGATGCATAAAGCCTTTAATGAAGATGGCATTTATTAGCCGGTAGCGTGGGTATTATCATGATTGTGAAGATGAAGGTAAGAGATCAGAAACCATATGTTCATGGCCCATTAGAGCCTCACTGCACCCACAAAGCTTGATGAGTTGTAGGAGTGCTGCATCTGCTACCTTCGCATCATATGGAGGAGAAAAAATGACATGTGAGATCATCAAAAAATCTCTCTCCCGTTGCAGGAATATGTTACTTGGATGCTGATCCAGCTTTTATATTGAATAGGTCGCTGCTGCTGCCCAAATCCATGTGCTTACAACATGATAAAATGCATAGACAGCTCTGATGACATAACTGGTATTAGCTCTCCCAAAGGTGACACATCAGAGGAGCAGGCGAGGTGTTCTGGATGTTCCGATTGTTAATGTGTCACACCTAGGAGAGCTGATGATGGTGAGGACCCGGTGTGAGGACCTGGTAGAGACTCAACGACTGCGGATTCCATGGAAACAAGTCTTGAAAAGACTGTTCAATTTGACGGACAGGGGGCAGTATTCATGTTCTCGTTGTCTACATTCAGTGGGAGATCATGTATGTATGGCTGTCTACCCCATGTGGCATGACCTGTATAGTAATTCCTCACCAAAGGAAAGTGCTCACTGTACCTGGTGAAAAGGATTTCAAAACAAAGCACGAATCTACCAAGCACAAAATATACACAAGATACGAAAAACTGGAATAGTGTTATGTTCCTTGCTCGGGGGTCTTGCTAAGTCGGGTGGCTGCTTTTTTATAAGTACATCAAGGAAGTCGTGCCGCGGAAGGCTCTCTTTTCTACGCTTGCTTAAACAGTACTGCGCATGCCATAATAGCACAGTTCAGATTAAAAGCTCGCTGCATGTGCTGAGCACATCACTAAAGTAAAAAAGTAAAATATGGTTTCACATCATGTGAACAGGGAAGATTCCACCTCAGAATACATGCCTTCTAACCATGGAAAAGGTGCACAAGTAACCATAGCTACTGATGTTACCTTGGTGGCATGACTGAGATCGAAACTACAGCAATATTATCTAACCACCTCGCTGGAATGTCAAATGAGCAATAACAAAACAATCTGTCACCATGGGAGTTGATTTATTTTAGGCATAGGATTGTATGCAGCGTTGAATGAAGTTGTCTTTTCTTGCTTTTGTTAGCTAAACTGCGCGAGGGGTGAGGACAAGAGCTGGCGGAAGCCACTTTATGATGATTCCATGAACTGGTTGCTTCTTTAAGCTTTGAGGGCTGAGGCCAAATTATTTTGATCTCCAGATGTCCCCATTGTCATGAAAAGCCTGTGGTTGACCCACTTGTGTCCAGGTTCACTGATAAATGTGAGTTCATCAGGTCTCAGCACTGCTGCCACTAAAGCTCCAGAGATCAACCCAGGACTATGGAACATCTGACATCTTTCCGGGATGAGAATCACGGACCCATGTGTGGATTCATTAGTGTGCGCACCATGTAGAGCACCATCAGTCACTGCCATTCCACTCATATTTCAGTCATTATTTAAGGCCTTAAATTTATTTTAGCTTGGAGGAGAAAGTGACCCCCCGCAAGGCACTGTATCAGTGAGGTAATCCCAGGTCAAGAGAAGCTGAAGGGGAGGGGAGCCGTGTAGGGAGATCTGTGTGTGTCAATAGAATGCGGCTGAATCTGTGTGCCACCTATTGTCAAAAAGGACGTTCCATTTTGCCGCTCATGATTGGTCCTTTCCACCAACCACAGTACTTATTTACCATCCACTGTCACATGAGCGAATACTCCGGCAGACAATGATCCTTATTACCAAGCCTGTGTCAACATTGTGATATGTGAGAGCTCTATTGATCAATGGCCATTCATTTGTCAGTTTAATTGATTTATTTGTGACATCCAGTGTGTCGACTGCCCCGCATCATAGCTTTTCACTCCACTTGGAGTCTCAGAGGAATGGCTCCACCTTCTTCTGTTTTGTCTCACACACATTTTTCAGTTGGAATGAATTTGGTATATCACTGAATCAAATGATGGACCCATACATACAGTACATTTATACAACAAAATATTATTTATCGAAACTAAAGCTCTTTTAATATCTAGAAAAAATGTGTATAAGAATTTTAATTTTATAAGAATTTCAAATACATTCAGAGTAGTGGAAACCCTGGCCATTGTGTAGTGAAAAACATCCCTGAACCAAAGCAAACAGATGTTTTTGTTTGCGTTGGTTACTTTTATGAACAAGTAAATAAATAATGTTTTAATGTTTATTTCAAATTGACCCATGATTTTGAGATTTTTAGCCACTCATTCATCCTTTAGAGGCAGAAGTTCAGTGCTCCTGCCTTGATTTCTGCCACAATGTGACAATGTTAGCTTCCTGCTAATGTTCTAATGTACTCTGATGTGTGATGGCAACATGCGTGTGATGTCTCCACGGCTACCTGTAAAGGCTTGCTGCATTCATGTCAGTATCTGTTTGACAAGACACAACACATGCCACATATATACAAAAGAGTCACTGAGACCATGCCTTCTCTGTTTGAGTGAGACAGGAATGGAGAGAAGAATATTTCAGTGAACTGAGATGAAAACACCTGTTTAATTGAGATGCAATAACAATATTTGGATCTAATTTATTTTGTGCTGGATTATTGCTGAATTACAAAATGAATTAACAAAACCCAGAACAATACAATTATTTGACTGATGTTGTGAGTCACGTCCACCTTGAATAACAGTTTGTTTGTTGGAGATATGCCAGTGCACATACTTCACATTGCCAAGGTACCCTCAAACCTGGGATGACAACAAAAGAATGTGAGGATTAGTCTTCTTGGTCAACTTAGTGTGTGTGCCGGAGTGTGTGTAAACCACGTCCTAATAAAACCAACACCCTCCTCATGGTCAAGAGCATGTAATGCTGGTGTATAAGTGATGTTCTGATTAAATATTGAAGTGGCTGTTGGCGTCGTGATGCCAGTGGGAGTGTGTGTGCGTGTGTGGATTGGTTTATCTGTTCTTGTAAGGCCAAATTCTTGGCAAAACACCTCCTTGTGACAACATTCTACTTAGTCCGGACCTTTTCCAACAAGCCCCAGTTTCAATTTAAGCCTCAATTGGAGGATGAAGGTCAAATAAATTACAGTCCTTGTTAAGTTTAGCCCTTTGTTTTGGAATGGTTAGGTTTAGATGAGAGGCTGACTAAAGCCTTACGTCACTAAAATAGAAAGACAAACGTGGGTGTGTTGGCAGTCACAACAAGTCACGGTCATGTTTGGAAATGAAATTGAAGAATCAAAACCAGCACCCACTGCTGCCCTTTCTGGAACAGTTTGGACACCTCTGCCATATGGTCTGCTAAAAATATGAATAAATACATCATAACAAAAAAATACCGTATTCTCCGGACTACAGAGCGCACCGGAATATTAGCCGCACCCACCAAATCTAAGAAGGAAAATTGATTTTTTTTCATACATAAGCCGCACCAGTCTATAAGCCACGGGTACACTGTTGCTGTCTGCGCCACAGAAAATGCATGAGAATCACTTCTAGCGATCCTCTAGTACTAGTTTTGAAAATGGGGTCCAGTGTCGAGACTGACTCATGAAACAATCTTGCCAATGTTCTGAACTCCAGTCATGAACTCCTCACATCTTATTTACATTTAAAGTGCTCAGAAAGCGCTGTTTTCACCCTCCAGTAGATCGTCTCTGTTAGCAGAGCTGCGGACACGCGGGCGAAAACAGCGCAATTTGAGCGCTTTAAAGGTAAATAAAACGCCCGTGATGTCATCGGTTTGATGTGACGAAGCTCAATATTTTTGCCAACAAAGAGCATACTCATTAGACTCTTAAAACTCGGGATGCTCCGAGAGACAGGGAGAGCACTCAGCTGAAGCAGCTGTCTTCAACCTCTTTCATGAAAGTTCTCACTCTGGACGGTTGCAAAAGTTTCAGATTCAGGTGGTGGACCGCGAACGCTGCATCTGACACACACAAGACTGCAGCGGATTCGGCCGCGGTTGATTCCGTCTTAAAACGACACCTGAGAAAGGCTGCTCGTCTGGCGCGATGAAATTAATGATTATTTCTCGGGCAATATGCTTCGCGTTCTGAACGTCACGCTCAGACCGGCGAGTGTCGCGAGTGACCGCTGGTTCCTGCAGTTTCACTTTCATGAGCACCAGAAAACTCTCTGTGCTCCGTCAAGTGCTGGTGTTTTAAATATCGTATTGAATTCGTGGCGTTGACGCCTTTTAACGTGCATGTGCTGCAGGGTGCAAACTTGACATGACAGACTGAAAAAAGCTTCCGCATTAGACACGCCGTTGCCAAGTGAGTGGCGAGTCGGGAGGGAGGAGCGGACGCATCACAAACCGCGGGCGGAGCCTCATCAGAATGGCTACTGTCACATGTGATCGGATTTTGTGACCGGCAATGACAGGCAGTGGTCGGCATTCACAGATCACAACGAGTTCAGCCTTTCATAATTGGTGGCCAATTGATTGGAATCCTGTAAAAATCCATATATTAGCCGCATCGTTTTATAAGCCGCAGGGTTCAGACCGCGAGAAAAAAGTAGTGGCTTATAGTCTGGAAAATACGGTAAATGTGATGAGGGGAAAACAGCAAGGGTTACTGTGTGCTTCATTGATGTTGTTTCCATGAATGTTTATCTATCACAATATTATGAGTCAACAAAAACACTAGCTCTAGTTAAGCGTCACCATGAACCAAAAAACAAAATGCATATATGGATTTTTTTTTCTCCTCTTTATTATTATTTTCTGATGTTAGTGTTTTAGTGTGTGTCACTTGTTATAATATTCTCTTTTCATTTTATTTATTTCTGTTTGTCTGTATTGCTGGAATGTTTTTTTCCTAATGCTACAATAAAAAATCCTCTTGCAAATATTGCAAACCCTACAACCCTCACTTGAAGCCCCAGATGAATGTCCCATTGTTCCTCTGTGGTCACATGAAATTGAAGAGTTATTTTTGGAAGCGCCAGAGAGACAATGCACACGTGTAGACATTTGCTGCTCGAATTTGTCTCATTTATATTGCTTTGCGTGAAAGAGCGTGGGTGTCTTCTTGTTTGTACGGTGCTCTTCAGCACAATAATGAGCTCACCAGAAAATAAATGGGCTAAAATAGATGTGTTCCACAGTGAAGCAGAGAATGAATCAAAGCCGGTGAGCGCGAGATAATCACAGCGCAGCACTCAGTGGGGAGATCAAAAGTGGAACACTTCCACACCTGTCTTGCAGGGGTCGGTGTGAGCACCAGGGGGACCGGATCTGCTACCTTCTATCCATCAGGGACCTGGGCACTCGACGACTCTGAGGACGCGTCAGAACATGTTTGTCACAATCCTGTTGACAAGACTCATGGCCGAGGTCGCTATTGACGTTTGAGACTGACGGCAATTACCAACCGATGGAAAGATGGATATGAGCTGTTGCGTATGGAGCTGCAATTGTGCGAGGTTTTATGACCTGTCACTTAAATTTGGTGAACTGGTCAGCTCAATACATTCTGCCATAAATGAGATATTGACAAGGCTAGGCGTGAGCAGGGTCAGGAACATGATTTAGCTCTTGCTAGCCAAAATATAAATGTAAAAATAAAAAAATATATATTGATGGAAATAAACAAGAAATAAACATTCAAGTTGCGTTTTAATATTGTGATACAAGATAAAGCTCAGTTGCAGTTCATGAAAATGGAATGAATCATTTTTTTAAAGATAGGACAAATTGAAAAAAAATAGAAGAGAAAAATTCAAAATGTATGAGAAAAAGGGTTTAATTACAATGTATTGTTGCACATGAGAAAAGCAGAACTCATCGACATCTCTAAAAGGATAAAGCTTGGCATTAAAAAAAAAAATCTGTTCGATGTGGGAGCTCAAAAAGACGGCACAACATCACATGTAGACTGTTTTGAAGTGGAAATGAGAGTTGTGATACTGTTATTGATTGGTTCTTGGCCCTTCTCAACCAATACCAAGGCGAGCTCACATACATGAGAACCGCTGGCTTCAGAGGAACCCAGCTAGTTTCAAGCTCCAGTCTGAATCTGCGAGCAGGGATGTGAGAGAAGCAGGACTTGGTTAGGATGAAGGAGATCAGATGGCATCAATTAAAGATGCTGAGCATGTGTGTGGAGAAACCGCAGGAATCCTGTTGTTTGTAGCGAACATTCGGCTGTTTCTATATCAAAAAACATATCTGATGTGAGACCTGAAATGGACGTTGTTTCTCTGAGGACAGGGAGGTTCCCCTGGAGCCAAACAGAGGAATAACCATAACTTTTCATCAGCAACGCCTGGTGAGGGAGCCTGAAACGTCCATCTCTGTGACCATCTGTATGGGCCCCCACCACAGCTTTAAGTGTCTATAAAATCTCCCATGGAAGGCGACAAGGCATCTTTAAACCGCCGGAACAAATTCGATTCATAAATTTGCTCGGGGAGCAGACTTTCAGTTCAGCTAGGAAATGGACTGCCCTGAATGTTGTGGAATAATTGCTGCCTGCACATGTACTTTGCTGGTGGCTGCATGAATGCAGACTCTTCCAGATGACTTACTTGAATGCTTGTTAACTTATAACGTACGATGTGTGTGTGTGTGTGACAGTCTGGAGGGTAAAAAAAAAAAATGCATGCATGGTCACTATTATTCTTAATGATGTCACTGTCATGAATGAGAGTCATATTGGCTGTTTGTTTCTTTGTTTACAGGCTGCTCCCCCATCAAGGAGCAAATACTTTCACATATGAAATGCCACCCCTCTGTTATGCTGTGTATTATTGATGGTTTCCAGTATTGTGAAGTGACAGAGGAGGCACTGAGAAGTTGCTCACGTCTTGCGGGTCCCTACTGAAGCATCCCCACTTCTAGATAGATTTTTTTTTTTTTGTATTTCCTGGACATATTTTTAAACTTTCCTCATTGGCGTTACATTTTTAAGAGTTGTAGGTTTTGGAAAAAAATTATTTGACTGGGTCTGACTGAGAGTTATAATTCCTGCAGAACAAGATGATGCCACAAGATTCATTTCCGATTTTCTGACAAGCGTATTGAAGACTTTTAATCTCTCTGATCCATTCATAACCTCTGGGTTGAATAAACAGCGTAATGATAATTCCCAGTATTGCATCAGCAGCATTGATCCCCTCAAATGTTCCGTCGGGTGGTTTTCCTGTCTGAGTTCCTGCTGTGGTTATGGACACGCAGCACACATATTCAGTGCAGTCTAAGCTAAGGCTGAAACATTTCTCTCCCTGTCGCCCTGAAGCTCTCAGAGAAATCTACACACAGGTGTCCATCTTGTCCTCTCTAGGGTTCCGCTCCACCTCCAGGGGTTTTCTCCAACCAGAGACCATCCATCTGGTTTCAGCTCAGCTTACAGCAGCGCTGCCCTCAACTGACTCTTCAGTGAAACATTAGTGCTAATTATGCAAGAACATGCTGATGAGTCCATCGCTTTCATCAGCTGCATCTCAACAATCATGGTGAGAGGTGACATTTCTGTCATTAACTAACAAGCACTTGACAGTCCAGGCAGCGCTTTGATATATTGGACTAAAACCATCACCGCTGCTTCATAAATCTCACTGTTTGGTTTGATCCAATTACATGGAAAGAGAACTTTGGGAGTACCGGTCTATAAATAGGGTTTTGTTTCATCAAGATGAGTGCGCCAACAACGTCACTCTGTTGAAGAGCGGTGAGACACAACGTGGGACTCGCTCTGGGAGTTGGGTCGTGCTCAGCCTGTGTTAGATGAGTAAGAGCAGATGGCAGGACAAAACAGAAACGTGACATCTAATACCAGCACTTAAAGTTTGACGCTGTGGCAACAAAAAAGTGCTTGTTGAAGTTGTACTGAAACTTGCTTTGGACCACAGAAAGAAGAGCATGTTGGCGAAGGGAGAACACATCCCAGTATATAGGTGACCCTAACAGCTGTGCCGGGGTCAGCAAATATCTGCTGTTATGGGCCAAGGGACGTCCAGAGTGTCCCGCGCCTCACAACCCCATGAAGAGAGACAACTGAGCATGGCACTGAGCATAGTCTCACTGGAATCTGTTTCATTAATGTGCTTCTGATGATAAATTCAGGACCATGTGCCCAAAGCAAAGAGTGTGGCAGTAGTAGTTCATAACAGGCTGTAGGGGTTTGGCGCCATATGTGCAAGCAGGCAGAGAATACGGAGACCTAAAATATGCTGTGTTCATGTAGAAGCACGACATGAGTGGTCGAGCAAGGCTGCAATACTGCAAGCGTAGTAGTTTTGGTTTGTAAGCCTTAACATAAGATTGAATTCTTCTTCACACCAGCTGTAATCTACTACCTCCCGTAATCCCAAGACCGAAGCTCAGCATGTGGTTCACCAATATCTCAAATATTGCATGTTGGCAAAGAAGAAAATCAAAACAACTGTTTGACGGGGTCTTCAGTATCACTATTCAGTATCATCCTGCATGAGAATGTTTTCATGCGAATACATTTTTGTCCTTGATCGGATTTTCGATCACAATGGCCATTTGAATTTCAAGAAAAGAAGGTGCTGTAGTTGAATATTGTCCTTCACTGTTCTTGCTTTATTTTTTATAACAATGCAATCTCATAGAAACGGACTGATTTCTGGCACCATACCTGCTGAAGAGTAATGGAGTAGCATTTTAGCTAGTTTCCTTTTCCCCATTATCCTCCTCCAAAAATGTAATTTCCTTTAATGGAGTCAATAACATTGTTTAGCAGTTAAGGCTCTTCATTCCCAAAGCAAGTCAGCCTCCCCCGTCTCCCCCGATCGTGTGCCCCACCCTTGTCACACCTATCCTCTTCACGTCCTCCTTCATCCTTCATCCTCAATGGTTGTCTATTGCCATGTGTCCACACCATCTGAGTTTGGGCCGCCACATTCTTTCCTACAGAGTTCCACAACACATTTTTATCTTTGCGGCACACATTACTTCTTGCTTCATATTTCATTAAAATGTTTGCAATGAATGAAGAATCCAGTCACCAGTTTGGCCTCCATGCAGACTACCTTTGATATCAACTCAGGAAGCAAACATAGTTTTGTTTGGGTGAAGGTCACGCACATGCACATACACATACACATCATAACTAGGGCCGGGACTTCAGCGTGTTCATTTTGATGAATTAATTACAGAAAAACATAAATCAATAGAAATCAATTGCATCTTTCACAGGGAGATTTAAGCAGCAGTTATACAATGTGAAGCCATAACCAAAACATCCACGATGAAGGAGACTTCATGAGACAGACAGGAATGTATGAGTGACCGTTTTCCGGATATAAACATGGAAATGCTCAGCATTATTGTTTAAATACAGCTCCTGCTGTACTGTATATGCTGTGTACTTAACACTCTGGATGCATCACTGCCTTGGAAAGTTGCCCCTCTGTAACCTTTGCTGTCAGCTGTTGTGGATCAATTCACCCGTGGACAGCCCTGGAATATGAAGAGAAATTCATGAGAGATGTCTCACTTTCAGTGCTGTCAAAGAAGCCGCTGCATTGCACTCAATGTGATACACTTCAATCAGCATGATGGCCACTAGCTGAGTGTGGCAGGTGCAGCTCTTGTTTTCTGGTCTAAAGTAGAGATACTCAAGTGCCTACCTGGTACAACAGGAACTTTTGGCCTCCAAAGCCAAAGTTGTACCTGCTTTTTGACGTGGCTGATCATATAACATCACACAATGCTTTAGGACAAGAGTCTAATAATAAAATAATGGACATAAAGTAACATGAAATCCTCTTGGTTCAGGCTCACAAGCCTTTTTCTCCGTCCGTTATCTCAGTGCGCCATCTGCTGGTTACTTTGTTGCAGCGACTGTCACAGTTCGCAGAACGAGACAACACTGCAGCAGGAGGCTCCAGTGGCCTCTTTGCAAAGTCCCCACACGTTCCCTCACACACTTTATCGGGCATCTTTTATGTGCTGGGTTGACGCATTACCGTGTCAGGTTCGGACACTGGGCAGAACCAGATATTCAACTGAATTTAACACTGGGATACAGTGAGTTTTACTTCTTCTTTTGAATTTTAATAGTCTTTTCCAATAAAGTCATTTTCTTTTTCCTTAACCCGTATTATTATTATTATTATTATTATTATTATTATTATTATTATTATTATTATTATTATTATTCTTATTATTATTATTATTATACATTTCAATACATGGCATCAATTGTTTTTCTTTTTGCTCAATATGAAACATTTGGTCAGAAATGAGGGAAACCAATGTTCAATCACAACTGATACAATTTAAAGTTATTCATCGGGCTCATAACTCAAAAACTAGATTGAATAGATTGTTTCTTCTGTATGTGATAAATATAAACAAGGTGACTCATTCCATCTGGTCCTGTCCGAAGCTGGCAGCCTTTCCGTCCAATGTTTTTGCGTGGCTTCATGCCTATTTTTGGAGGAGATTTTTCTCTTGCAGGAAAAATATCAGATCTGGGATCCATTTATCAAGCACATTAGACAGGATTTTTTTTATTATTATTATTTGCAACCAGCTGTCTCAGGTTTGGTTATTTTAGTATAATTGGTGTACCAGCTTGCAACAAAATTTGTATATATAAAATATTTTAAAAGAAAACAAATGAGGGAAACCATTGAACCAAGTAAAATATTCAGGCTCACAATTTTGGAAAAGTTTATTGCATAACATACTTAGTATCGAACAGAAATATATCGTCTGATTGTATTATTAGTACCTTTAGCAGCAGCAGTTGCAGTAGTAAAACAGGCAATAGATGATAGAACATGCAGTACAAGTAGCAGCACTGTAATAGTTGCAGTAGTGGTAGTAGCTGTAGTACAAATAGTGGTATAATAGTATAACATCTTTTTTTTTTTTTGTAGATTAAGTATGAGTAGACACACACGTTTTAGTAGACAAGCATAAGTGCAAATAGGGATACCAGTACAAACGTAGGTACAAGTGGTTACAGTAGTAGAAGTAGTACCAGCAGTCTTAGCATGTGTGTAGTAGAACAAAGAATAACAATGAGCACTAGCAGGAATAAAAGCATTAGTCGTTTAGCTGGAACATGTTGAAGTACAAGCAGTAGCAGTTGAAGTATTGCCGGTAATAAGTACAGTCATAGTACAAGTCAAAGTAGTTGTAGGCAGTCGTGGTTGCAGTAGGTAAATTAGAACACTAAGTAGTACTTGTGGGGGTAATGGTTATGACAATAGTTGTAGGAGTAGCAGGATTCGTAGTAGCAGTAGAATTGGGGTGGTTTTTATACATTTTGAATATGAAAGTACTACATGTTCAGCCATTTGGTTTCCTTGTAGCTTGTGGCACACATGTATATCCACTTTCAACATCTGAACTTAGAAACTTGTGACTACAAATGTAATTGATTTTGACCTTCCAAACCTGAATTCTGTTTTGTTAGTCATCTGTTTGATTAGTTGAAATGTTCCTGCTGAAAAACAAACAAGAAGTCTGGCACATGTACTGTAGCGGAGCCTGGTGGCCTCCAGACCCCCTGCGCAGCATGACCATTGAGAAATGTGGTCTTCTGTGACGCAAAGCTGGTGAAACAATGTCACACAAAAGAAAGCTTTGGGATTTCATGGCCTCATTCCTGACAAGTGTGAGTCATCCCAACAAGGTCGTGAAGATTTCCATTACTGTGACTCTCCATGTCGCTGGTCTCGCGGCAACAATGTGGTTTAATGATGAAATTGAAGCTGCAAGTGCCACACATGGAAATGCCATACGTGGCACCCTCATTTAGACGGCTGTCAGGTCTGAGTCGGAATGATTCCTTTTGTTCACCAAGGTCAAGTGGAAATGATCCAACTGGAACAGCAAACAAGAATTTCCAGCCTGTGTAAACAGCTTTCCACATTCGTCTTTAGCAATGAGGTGTTACACTTGGGTTGACTGATAGGAGCACGAGGCCACGCGGGGTTAATCATCCACCAACAGTCGACACGTCTCTGGATACTGTGAAATAAAGCAAATGTTGACTGATGTTCTGTGCGCGACAGAGCAGGTCGACTTCTTCAATTAAACTGATTCCAATTGGACAAGACGCGGGTCACTTCATCATCCATTCATCGCCTGACTCAGTCATTTTACTGCTTTTAGGCAATGTTTAGCTAACTTAAAAAATGGAGTGAAAGAAATCCACGTTTAAGTTATGGTTTATATTTTTCAGTGCCATTTTATTTTTTTCATTGCGGCAGGCTGCGGCTGCCTCCATGCTGCTGGCAGTAGTCGTGGAAGTAACTGTACAAAACATCCTGAGAAAGACTCTTGAGAGAAGAGTTTTTTTCCAACCAGGTGTCTCAGGTTTGGTTATTTTTGTATTTTTGGTGTACAAGTTCGCAACAAAATTTGCATATATGAAGTATTTAAAAAGGAAGGAAATGAGGGAAAACGTTCAAAAGACTTCAACATTGTTTGCTAAAGACAAACAGAAGGCAAGTGTGCTGATCCTGTTGAGTTTTTCTGGCGCATCCCTGGCATTATCTAAGCACTTTCGTGCAGCTGCCAGAAAATATTACATAACTACAAAGCAACGTGTACAGATATTTGCTAAATGTAAATCCGACACAGACACTGAAGAAACTGTTCTCCGTTGTGTTACATTCAAACACAGTGGTTTGGTGTTGATTGGCTGAAAATGACACCTGAGCAAACAGCCGGTGCCACTCGCCGCTCCGATTGGCTGCTGAGACTTTGCTGACTGGGCTTTGTGCAAACAGACTGCAGATGAGGGTGAGGCGGTAACAGAAACACCTGTTCCGTGATCCACTGAAGTCTCATGCAGGACAAAGTGCCTTTGTTAAAACTATCAAACGTTATTCAACTTTCCGGCAGCTGCGCTTCAGATCTCCCGGATCCATCTCCAATTTATCAACAGAGAGCCATTTGTCAGAGGCTGAGATACGACGGCTTATAAACTGCCGATGATAACGCTTCTGATGGTTGACCACACAAGACCTTAAGTATTACTGACGTGAACTTGTGTGATAAGAATGGCGCGTGATTTTCCTCAAAGCATGGTTGTTGTGAACTCTGTTATTCTCCATCTCTACAAATCTACAAATAAAGCCAGTGAAGTGCTCGTAAATATAGGAACTTGATTTTTAAGAAGCCATTTTGTTCCATTCCCCTCCTTGGTCTGCTAATGGGGCAATGGTCTTTTTTATGGCTGAAATTCCAAGAAGCCTCCCACAGCGACAAGCTGACACACAGGAATGTTGATGAGTTGATAACTTCACTCCACTGATCTTCTCATGTTGTAGTGCAATTCTGCATCTCCCTGATGTGTGTGTCTTCTATTTGAAAAGTGACTCTTTGGCCTGGATATTGGAACCAGAGCTTTCCGTTACTTTCAGACCGAGATAGTGCCGCTTCTCCTTATCTCTGACAGCAACTGAACTCTATACCATATCTCGAAGGAAAACACTAGAGAACGGACCTTGGAAACCTGTCATAAAGCTGTGTCCCCTATGCCACCAGGAAACACAACATCCCACTCCACTATTTTGGTTACTTACAGCATTATGTTTGCCTTATGGTTCCAGTTGCAAGTTTAGAAACCTGCCATGACATTGCCCTGATGCACCTCTGTGACACACTGAGCTTGGCTTTACAGGCTGAACACAGATGAGTGAGCACTGTAGTACAGAAATGCTGGTATTTTTCTGCAAATTGTAATGCCATCTGGTGGATTTATTTATCCAGAGCACACCGTGGGGCTCTGCCACCGCGGTTAGATACCTCATTTTATTCACCATAGCTTTTCGATTATGTCATAATTTCACAGAGGATTGAAGTAGAAATTGTCAACCCCAAGATAGATTCATGTAGCAGCAGTTGCACGCAGCTTTTCCTGTGGGCTACAGTTCAACCCCTCCATGTCTAACTCTATAACCTGTGGTACAATTGAGCTGCTACTCATTTAAAGTGTCAAATCTCTGAGATGCAAGAGTCCACCTCACCAGCATTACTTTACTTTACATCTTCAAAAATGTGAAGTTGGGCAGAAGGTGGAACAACACAATGCGGTGCTCGCTGTCCGGAAATCTGCGTTTGCATGGGCACAGCTGTTTACTCCAGCAGTTCAAGAAAAACAGGAGTGAATTAGGACTCTACGTTGATGAGGAGCAATGACATTATCACTTCAATGCGATGGTGACGTGTGCAAGGTGGCTGCTTTACCAAATACTGGATTATCTCCCTGTTGTTTTTCATCATTTATAGTTTTGGAATTGTATGAGCTGCGGCATGGTTTCAGTGTGGTACTGCATGAGGAAGGCAGGTTCATCAGAGTAGTACAGGAGGGTTGGACAGCAGTGCTTTTCAACCCTTATTTTTCATGTTATCATGGTCTCCATGTATTTTTGAGACTAATTTTGCAAGTTTCTGGCGAGTGCAGCCATTAATGTGTGTAAAACAGACCTAAAAGAAAAAGGATACAGAAAGTTTAGACTAAATTTTCTACCACAACATACAAAGAACATAAAACAACCAAAGAGGAGAAAAACGACTCGATTTCAATTGGTGAAATATCAGTCAACAACACAGTCATTTTAACAGGATATATGTGCACCAAAACACTGAACAGCTTAATGTCAACTTTAGTAACAGATGTTATGTCTTTCAGTGGAACAACAAAAAAGATCAAACCGCAATGTCTTGACTATTGAACCTGCAGCGTTACAACATGCTGCTGTTTAGGTATCTTCTTAAGCTTTCTCCTTCAATAAAGTGGACGCCATGACAAGAATCCTGTCACAGCTTGTCAGAAAACTGTCAGAAAAACCTCGGTGTTGAGGTTGGCACACAGCGGCAAATTAGTCTTCCTTTGCGTCATTTTATTCTAGTTTCCGGGCAATTACTTCACGCATTGTATTCACAATTTGGAACGTGTTTATTTAGCAATGCATTTTGTTTTAAGCCAGCTAACGAACAATGAGGTAAACCTCTGCGGGTGTATTTAAACTCATGAAGCGAAAGGTCATGTAAGCCGTTAGCAATGCGGAGGAGACAGTCCTTGGTGTTACAAGTTAGACGGGGAACTCTCCATCCTTCAGCCATGGAGGTGTGCGGCGACAGTTTGAGGCGCATCAGGTTAAAAAACATCAAAGTTGTGCTTTTGACCGCCTTATTCTGACTCGGACTGTGATTCTGAGAGGGAGGTTGTGCACTTGTGTGCAATTCCCTCTGCAAATGAGAGTCAGCACGTCAGTATAGATCATTTGTAGACTGTGACTGAAATATAGGAGCCATACGATGGTCTCACTTTGGCAGATCATCAGCACCTTCCACTCGCTCTAACATCGTCATATGACACACCCCCATCTCCAGAAAAAAATAGGTGAAATTGGATAACATCCCACCACACACCAAAGGTCTCTCACGACCCATTCTTGTTTGATATTATCATGGACAGACAGATGAGGACCATGAACTAAGAAGTTTGCTCATGTTATTGTGACCTCTACTGAGAGCGTATATAAGTTCAATCGAGCAACACAAAACGTGTAAATGAGAGGGACAGGAGGGTCAGTGAAGCAGGGAGTGGACAGTGAAAACTCTGAGTTCAAGTATCCGGGATCAGTAAAGCAGAGTGATGGACAGAGAATAAAAGAGGTGAATGCAAGCAGGGTGGAGACGACTGTCAGAGGTTCTTTGTGACAGAACATCAGAGACATTTCATGTGCAGAGTTAGGGAGGCTTAGGACATGTGGAGTGGACAGACAAAGTAAATGTTGGAAGAAGAGGACAAAAGAAGATGAAGGAGATGTGATAAAGGAGGACGTGAAGAAGATAGGGGTGACTGGGGAGGATGCAGAGGATAGGTTCATGTGGAGGAGGTTGACTTGAGGTGGAGGAAGTGCTGAAAAGAAAAACAGACCCAACTAATAACACTCTGATTCATGCTTCGACACGCTTTGCCGTCATAATGATTATCGTTTCACGTAAACACCGGGAGCTCAGTTTAATATGAGCTCCACTTGGGAAAACCACCATCCCTTCACTAGAAGCACAAACCCAGGCAGCCTTCACCAAATTGATGCCGCCCTCGCCGCTCTTGGCTTCGGTCCTCGGCTTTTTGGATTGTCAGCCAAGACTCACACACAGAGCGCTTTATTCATTTAGGGAAGGAATAAGCACGTTCTCCCCGGACATGAGCCGACAATATTCTTATTACATCCTGAGGCAGGAGGGCACATTATTGTCGGCTTACTGAAAAGATGCGGTACTTTAAAGCATTGAAGAACTTGTGCAAAGTGCGGAAATTCTTGTGACTTATCTTTATTAAGCATGCAGTCCCATGAGTAAGGGTTGGCATTGATATGATGCCATTATGTACCAATAAGGAACATGACTTTAAAAGTATTGCAGACTTTTGTACAGATACAGTGGAACCAGGCTTTAATTCCAAACGCCTCTGAAATAAACTAGAAAGATTACCTTATTACTCTGTAAGACATGCCCTGTTTACTTAAGCTGTCTGCCTGAACCAACAGGCTCCGAAATGATTTGAGGTGGAGAGATGTCAACTTTTCAACCCTGAGCATACTTTCATGCTCGAGGCAAATAGGCCTGAAGAACAGCTGAACAGCTCCAGTCTCTCCAGCTGTGACGTTTTTATTTGCCTCTTCAGTTATCGCCACATTCTGGCAATTTCATTTTCTTGTAGAACTGGAACCAATTTGGACTCAGACTTTTTTTTTTTTAATCTACGGCCTGCAATAACCTAATGACTCCACAGTGTCCACTGTTACTGACAAGCTAGATTTCATTTTGGCACAGGGACAGAAGAAGGCGACATTTTGGAATTATGTTATGGTTCTTGAGGGAAATGAAAAGATGATAGAAAAGTACTTTCCCACAGAATAAAATGTTCTCATTCTAGCCTCCTAGTGTGAATCTGCATTCATCCTCTGATGTGAAGCACTTGGCAAGTACATCTGAAGGAGGGAGAATAATTCAAAACCATCAGTCAGGTTTTTATCATGGTTATTTGGAAGTCGGTATGTTTGTCCTTAAAGACGCGAGGTGGTATTAAAGCGAATACAATGATGAATTAAAAGGGCTCTGGCTGGTCTTGTCCCTGAAGATATCTAAACATTTAAGGATTGCTGTGATACCAATGGAAGGAACAGTACACACCATGCTCACATACTTGAGCAAAAAGTCACTGTTCTTTCGCGAAACAAAGCTTTTAACAATTTATAATAAGATTGTATTTCACTTGCACATTTGTTTTTTTTTTTTATAAAAAATATATTATATAAAAAATATTTTTTATTAAAAAAATTTTTTATTCCATTTACACGCCGTAAACTATACTGCTTATTTTCTGTCATTTCCAAAATATGAATTGAGGAGAACACAATCCATGCCCATAAAGATATAACTTTTTCATGGTATGGAATGTGGCTGTCCACCCGTGAGCGACCGGTCAATATTACTGTTGCAATCCCAACTTCATAAATAAGCCCTACAATTGATTTCGGTTGGAGCAGCAGCATCCCAACAACTCAGTCAGGAATCAATGATCCCATCAAAAAGGCACACGCTCCCAGACATGTTTAAATTAGAGCTGGGATTCTTAACATAAAAAATATTTACTTGATGCAAATAATTATAAGAGTGATGGCATGTAAACGTTCTTATCATAACTAAAAACATGCATGAAAACATTTAAGCTTAAAAAGCATCACGATTGAAGCGGGGTGAAAAGTGTTGCTGTGCAGTTCATGCAGTTCATCTCTGGAGCTTCTACTTTGATCATTCTGGTATGAAGTACTGAAATGTGATCAATTACAATGAATTAATTACAAAACCTCTCATTATTATTATTAGTATTATTTTTTAGATCAAGTCCCATCCCATGTTTGAATATATTCTCTCAGCCACCAACAGCTCTTTCAGTGACAGACTGTCTGTTTCTTCCTGCACCAGTGAGACACCATCACCAGTGTGTGACCATAGCAGATATATACTGTCTGCTCTGTTTGTAGTTTGACTATCATGAAAGCTTCTTTATTGAAGTGGTCATGAACATTCCATGATAGCTTCATTCCATAATATTTATCAATTCACAATAGTTTGTTCCTAAATTCCTGAAGAAATGTGTCCTTGTGAGACGACTCAGCGTTCATTGAAAAATACTGAGGTTTTGTTTTTAAATGTAGCTAGCGTTAGATCTTATCTCTTTCTTGTTACCAAACAATAAAAAGTCCCCAGTTCCGCCTCCACAGTTAACTTTTCCCCCCAAAATGCACTGTGACAGTGACTTATTTTTTACACTTGAAATAACCCATTTCAAAATTGATTAACTGAACAGTTCACTTAATTCTTTGAAGCTAAAAGAAACAAGAGATCATTGTCACTTCATTATTGTTGCACCAGTTCATTGCCAAAACTGAAATAATACCCTCAGACATGCGAGCCAAAGATTGTTGTTTTAATTAAAATGACTCAACCTCCCACTAAATTGTTTTGCTTTGCAACATTTTCAGTTGGTGTGTCATCACATGACTGATTCACCCATGTTTTCACTCAGTGCAGCGTGTTTGTCTGGGGCACTGACGTAAAGCAGGAAAGCAAAACATTCCCCGAGTCTGTTTTTTTGAAGGTAGACAGTGGGCGTGTGGCTCTCTTATCGCTTCGTCATATAGATGGAAGATAGTGTCAGTCACATTCTTGCGAAATGTGTTTTTGATGGTCCCTTAACTGGCTTCCCCTGCGGGCAATGAACCTTCCCGTTATCTCTGGCACGTCTGAGGCGTCCCACATGAACTGTGTATGAGCCCTGACTGGCCTGAACAACAGCTCAATATCACCAAACGTGTGCTACTGACCTCATTTCACTCCAGTTGGTTATATATCAGTTGAAGCTTCGGCAGACATCTGGGAACAGAGAGGCGAAGAGGGATCCTACTCACCAGCTCCATATTTAAACTAGTAAGTAGACCTTTCTTATAGAATACTAATATACGCTGTTATTACATGTAATGTCCAGTGACACATGCAACTTAGTAATTTTAGCAAGTCTTTCAAACACACACAGTTGCTGTTCCTGCTTTTCATGTCAACTTGGAAAACTACTAGACAGGTTGACCTGCCAGGATTCTCTACTTAAGGTGCACAATAGACGCCTGAGAATGAAGTAGTCAGGACACATAATCACATGTAGCTTTCAATAGCTAAGTTGTGTGCTCGAATACTTTGAATTTATCGGTCTCAGTTGTGACTTTCTCAAACTATTGACATCTTTAAGTTGACTATGTGGGCGATAACTTACAGACCATTGACTGTCTATTAATACCATCCATACACCAATGTATGATTTTACACAATTTGCAACCTTAGGCAATAGATAAAAATATATTGAGGCTGCTTCATAATGCATAGTGTTTTTGCTGCATTGTACTGGATAATAATTTAAATAAGTCAGTGTCTAATTATATTCTGTAGTAATTATGATCTGTGTCCTCATTTGCATGTTGTGTCCATGCTTGTTCGGGTTCATTCCAGGCTCTGATTCCGGCCCACTGTTGTTTATTACTGAGGATATGGCAGTCCCTGTGTCCTGGGATGACTTCTGGTGTTCAATCACAAACCCAACTGGCTTGAAATGAGAACTATGGCTGCACCACATGGAGTTATTTAAAGTCGGGAATGCGCCTCAGGCAGCCACGAAAAATAGGTTTTACCAACAAAAATAAGTTGTTTAGGTGCTTGACTCCGTTGTGGATGATGGAGGGTATTTAGCTCATTGATCACTCAGGCATTATTTCCCAGTGGCTCATTATTCGTCGAAGCACATTTGGTTCTAACCTCGCCTGATGCTTCGTTTGCTGACACCTTTGTTTCGCTTCCTTTTAAAGTAGTTTCCACTTTCACTTCTCTGCAGCGTCTGTGGCGGACTAGTGGGCGGGGCTTTCTGCACTACGTCATATCAGCCGCCGCGCTGTGATTGGCCGCCGCTCCTCACCCGACACAGCTGTGATTGTCTTCTGCGGAGGAAGCTGACTTCGGTGCGAGCTGAGTGTCTCTTAACCGTAGAGTAGTCAACAATGGTGCTCCAGCGTTGAGTTACTGACCCAAACAAAGAAGCTCAGCTCAGCACCGGATGATCAGAAGACATCAGTGCATCGAGGTAAGAAGTGATCCATCGTCCGTTTCTTAGCCAGAGAAAGTCTTATTTCAACGTGTTTTACCACTGAGCTGCGTCTCACTTCCGTCAGATCCAAAGTGCCAAATGTCCAGATTAGATGACCACTGCTGGAGCTGTTCCTGTGCATCGAGGGTGGATACACGCGAGCCGTCGTCGCCTGCTGCCAACTGGCTCAAAAAGCAAGAAATGATGTCGATCATCACCTCGGTGCTCACCAACGCCTACGGCTCCCTGCACGACGTCAGGATCGCCAACCTCATCCGCCGGGGTCTGGTCCTCTTCACCGTGGGGGCTTTCCTCGCCCTGGTCCTCAACTTGCTGCAAATACAAAGGAACGTGACCCTCTTCCCCGAGGAGGTGATGGCCACCTTGTTCTCGTCGGCCTGGTGGATCCCACCGTGTTGTGGCACCGGTGCAGGTGAGCGAAACCCGTCCGTGTCAGTTTGGTATTATACATAGTTTGGTGGTCAATAGATTCCTCTAATTCCAACCCCATTCCCTTCTCAAATGCCATTTCTAAACAGACGAGCTCACCGTTTAAGTCGTTTAATTTGAGCTCCTTTGAATCTCAGAGCGTGTGACGTCCCTTTTTATTTTTATTTTGTTTTGGAATCCATGTTTTTTTGTGAGTCAGTTCAAAGAGGGGTGAGCGATAAAAAGCTCGCTGAAGATTCTCGAGCTCTGATTGGTTGCAACAGGCGGGCGCAAAGCGAGTTGTGTGCTCATTGGTTGAGGTCATAACGGGTGAGCGCAGGGGGTGGAGCCTTAAGGCCAGGAACCAGGAAGTCTGAGGGGTGGGGGGGAACTATCAACAGTGACATGTGAGGAGAAGCGCACGTCACAACAGTGGCGCCCTTTTTTTATTGCCTTATTCTTTGACTCGTTCGATACTTATCTAATATTATTGCCGTCCCTGTTGAATTAATGTCGATAATAAATAGAACTATTATGAATAGTATTAGACGAAACTGTCTTTTCCTGGCTATGCTTTTGAAACGATTCAAGTCATGAAATCTAAGTGCATGTTTCTTGTTTCTCAGCTGTGATCGGCTTGCTGTATCCCTGCCTGGACAGTCATTTGGGCGAGCCTCACAAGTTCAAGAGGGAGTGGGCCAGTGTGATGCGCTGCATCGCCGTCTTTGTGGGCATCAACCACGCCAGTGTTGTATCCTTTGTTGACAACTCCAGGCCTGAACTTTGTATTGGCTGGTCCTTCAAATAATTGAAATACAATGTGTCACATTATCTGACTTTGCCCTTAACCCAGCACAAAAAACAGAAGCTGGACTTTGACAACAATGTTCAACTGTCATTGACGTTGGCGGCTTTGTCCCTCGGCCTGTGGTGGACATTTGACCGATCAAGGAGCGGCTTCGGATTGGGTGTAACAACAGCCTTTCTAGCCACTGCATTCACCCAACTTCTTGTCTACAATGGAGTCTACCAGTAAGTCCCTCAAAGTGTGTGACATTCATGAAGTGTCCGTCCTCCCTGTCACTCTGACTTCCATTTTCTGTACAGTTCCTGTCTCAGGTCCAGCATTAATGCCCGCATTTACTTAAGAGTCTTGAACTGATGGTGAAAGTCAACTTGACAGGGATCAACTTTGATAAGTCCTTGTTTTGTGTGTGGCACAGGTACACATCACCAGATTTCTTGTATGTGCGCTCCTGGCTGCCATGTATATTCTTCTCTGGAGGTGTTACTGTGGGAAACATTGGACGACAGCTTGCCATGGTGAGTAGAGTAAAGATCACATGCATAAAAAGATATATTCTCACATCATTACATGCTAAACTGATCCTCAAACCAAAGCAGTTTACTGGTCAAGATATGTGTAACCTATCATAGTATGGCATGGAAGAACAAAACAGGTAGCCACCCAGTAACTGGAGGGGGTAGGTACTTTTACTTTCTAACTTACTCCAGTCATCAGTACGACGAGTACGAGTGTGTAAATGGACATAAGCCAACTAGATCCATGATTTAGATACACCATTTAAAAAAAAAAAAAAAAAAAAAGGTTAGAAAACCATTTGAACTTATTAGATTCAACAGGCGAATAAGATCCAAAAAGCTTTCACCTACATCATAAGAATCAACACTATTCAAGTAACAACAGCCTTCAAACAAGGCCATGAGTTTTGGTGTTGTAATGCGTTTTGAGTGTGGACATTGTGTAAGTGCTGACTCTGGTGATTTCTAAATGTGTCTCGTTCTGAAATGAGAACTGGGAGCCAGAACTAGCCGGTGATGTCGTCTCACATGTGGCATGCAACTATGGAAAAAGTCAGAATTAAAACGTCTTTTAGGTTAACCATATGTCTTTAAGACTGGCCGAAAGTTAGTTACGTCTCACTAATGCCTCAGAATGGAGGAATGAAATTGGCGTGACTTGAAATATCAAAAAAAAAGGAGAATGCGACCAAAGGTCATCCATTGTGAGGGAGCTGGTTTGACGTTTTGGTTATCAACGTGCTTCAACATAACCTGGCTATGACCCCAACCTGAGGCCACTCCAGGTGGAACACGCACAGTCTTGCCTCAGCTGAAGCATCCGTCAAGTTGTATGCATTGAGATGGAAAACATTGTGTTGTGGCAGTCATATAAAATACACATGAAGCTTGTCTGCTGATTTGGAATCATTCCAGTATTTTAGTGGGAATGTTTATTTTCATATGGTCCTATCTTAAGAACTTAAGGTCAGGTTTTCCGATCAACATTTAGGTCATCTGTGTTTAACAGACTTGACAGCTTCCTCCGTGCAACATCTTTAAAAGTGTCATCCAGCTCAGCCTGGGTCGCCTTAAACTACTAGTAAATCCTCACACAATCAAGACTTAGCTGAATTTGAGGATTTAATAGTTGGAGAGTGGCGTATGAAGCTGCTGCAGAGAACACAAATTTGAGGTCTTCTGAAGAATTATAACGACAGAAGTGATTGTCAAAAGGTTTTACAGTAACACAGAGCTTAGTGGACGCACGCCCCCCACATCATAATCGCCCCATTTAACTCTCTCTGATGTCTTCATTACGCTTCAGCCCACGAGCTTCACCTCATTCTGTCTGTTAAGCAAGAGTCCCGTCACTGCCTCAGTTTGACTGAGAGAGAGCGTGAAAGCAGATTAGGAGCTGTTGTTTTTCGCCGTCGTGACAGGACACTGAGCCAGTTCGGACTGGGCTGACCAGAGGGTCACTGGCTTCTTGTTGGTTTTGTTGGAGACGACGCTTGGAATGTTGGCACAAGTCTGCACTTGTGTGTTTTTGTTCCACTTGTCTGCAGCTGTTAATTTATGAAGCACCATGTGGAGTTGTTTTCATATTTGTGCGTGGATCAGGCTTCCTTTGACATTACATCATCAACTATTACAAATTTTGTAAAGAAACAAACGCCATCATGTTGCCTCCTTCTCACCACCATCCTTCCAACTCCTTATGTTTGAAAGACAATTTGGTTCTTTTATCCCACATCGAAGACCTCATGCGCAGCACCTAGTGGTCATATTCACCTACTACTACGGATTTTCTCTGCAGTTGCAGCTCGCAGAAAAATGTAGAATCTGCGTTTGTGAGAGTGATTTTCTCATGAGTCATGTGTTTTGGTTTCAGTGCGAGAGTCAGTGCAACACTTTCATCAAAGAAGTCAATTTATTCTCAATGTAAAAGATCCATTGATGTTGTTGTAGGCCAGTGGTGGTTAAAAGTAATGACCTTCCTCTGTCTCCCTCCTCAGGGCTGTGTTGAGAAACCTCACAATGACTAAGTGCTGATGCGGCAACCTGAAGAGCCAACGTAGAAAGAACGGAGAGACGAAGGGAAATTGTTCTTCATACTTCTCCCAAAGTGCTGGTCCGAAAAGCCCCATGTCTAGCGTGCCATGTTCTCAGCACGGTGGCCATACCGCCCCTCCCTTCTTCTGTCGTCCATGAACACTGCATTCACAAGAGACAGGAACAGTGTTTGCCTTTTCCTTGATGTAAAGTTCCTCACGACGCATCTCCTTAAAGTATAAGCTATAAAGTTGTCTGTTGTAGTGACGGCTTTGGACTCGCTAGAACATCACCATAAAGGGAAAACATGAGAAACTGTCTGGGGCCGGAAGCGATGAATGTTCCCGAGTGAATACCAAATTTAGTATTTATTTGCGCTGAATGATCGGAACCCAAAGTGCAGAATACCAGAAGCACCTTTTGCTGTGGAGGTTAGCTGGTAAATGCTTAGGAAACACGCCTGGGAGTGCCAATTTAGTCCGCAAGCGTTGAAAATGTTGCTGTCATTGGGGATAGAAAGTAGGAGGTTAAATACTTCATTAAGGCGAAGAACAGCGTGAAAGTTTTGTTTTCTTAAATAACCAGCAATTAGTGTACTACTTTTTTTTTTTTTTTTGGAGCAACGCCGCCAATACAAATGGAGTATTGAACCGAATGTACTCGAGGGAAGATCGTTTTGCTGTTAAAAAATGTTCCGGGTTAAATGTCTTTTGGAATGTGTTGTAAAGGTGAACAGTTCATGTGAGCTGGTTCAAGATCGTGTGAGGAGGAGAAGAAGAGCGAGACATTTTCACTTCAGCCATGAAGATTTGCAATCTGTGATTGCCTGTGTATTTTATAATTTAGTGCTTTTGCCACTATAACAGTCTGTTTGTACAAATATGTTGACATTATTGTTTGTAAGTGTGATGTAATCAGACAGGTATCGTTGTACCAGAGTTACAGTCCATCGACATGAAGTGCAATCAGAGATGAAGCGAGCGGACGACTCTTTATTTATTTCTCTTGTTTCTGACAACGGCTTAAAAATGACTCAAAAAGGTTGCCAAGAAGCAATAACTTCTCAGAGCCAGCAGAGGCGACGACGTTGATTCTCCGCTCACCGATGGTGTCAAATTTGATTCAGTAGCATTATCGAAGAGAAAAAAAAAAAACCTCATTTGTTCCTTTTAATTTCTGTTGCAGATCAAAGCTGCTCATATTCAGGTTTGTTGAAGACAAGGAAGCTTTACTTTGTTTCTCTTTTTAAATTTTCTTGTGACTGATATTCAGCTGTGTATCACTTCAGTTAACGACATTAAGCGAAAAATAAAATGCCTGATTAAGAAGGTTTCTGTCTTGAGTCATTGTTACAGTCACTTTAGCTGGAGCTTGTTGCTCAATCCCAAAGAGGCTCATATGTGTGGGGTTTTTCTTTTTTTTTTTTAGTGTTGGTTAGCTGGACTGCTATTCCAACACTGGCCATGGACGACAAAAAACATCTATATCATATGAATTGAATCCTGTAATGGCTTGTTTCCCTGCTATTACAAAAGTACACAAAACAAAAGGAAAGGTTCCTCTCATCTTTGGTGGACAAGAGCTTTGATCGGCGGGCCGAGAGGAAACCTGTCACCATCAGCCAGATGTTTGGAGGAAGCATGTTTCAAACTTTTGACCAACTAAAAAGTACATTTATTCTGTCATCAGGTGATCACAATTGAAAGTTGCAAATAACAAATTACATTAAAAATCACGCTGACTGGGATCAGATCAAAAGAGAACCAACAAACATAGAAAGACATTTCATCAATTTGACTGAAAATGATGGGGCAATGAAAAAACAAGTGTCCTTAATATATCAGAAGTTATTGTTGGATTTATCAGATAATACAAAACATATAAAAGAACAATGGGAATTGGAATGGAATGTGATATTGGTTGATGATATCTGGGAAGGTGTTTGTTCTGGTTGTCACAAGGGTGTGGGGAGCCAACTCTGGAAGGAACTTAACTGGAAAGTCACAATAAGATTTTCAAAATATTGTGTTAGTAACTTGTTAGTGCTGGAGGAACTGCACTCTTGTTGGTGATCGGACACACATATTCTGAGATTGCCTTGTTGTGAAACACCTTTGGACAGATCTAAAAGGAATATTGGAAAATGTACTCAAAGTGAAAAATTTCTATGGAGCCATTATTATTTCTACTGGACGTTTTTCCTGAAGGCGTGTGGCATGACCAGTAATTTATATTACATATTCTTCTGATGACTGGAAGAAAGATGATAACAATGCTTTGGATGAAACCTGAGCCTCCTACAGTTGGGACAATGGGTACAAAAAGATAAACAAGTGTGTCTAACAGTTAAACGCAGCTACAGTTGAAGACTCTTCGAAAGAAGATGGGGACCAATTTTTTTGGAGATTGTATTTGAGCCCTGATTTAATTTTTGTCTTGTTTTTTCATGCCATTGAAATTACATGGCATAATATCCAATAGCGACACCTCACTAGAGGGCTTCGCACACTTTGGAGAACAACGGTTACAATAGGTAACCTACAGTTTCATATTGTAAATTTAGGCCCAAGTTATTTGTACATTGTCTATTCATGCTTTGTTTTGTGTTTGTTTTTTCAATGGAAGTTCAAAAAAAAAGGTGACAGCAAGGAGTGTGGCCAACACAGTCTTTGGCCACAATCTTCCAAATCGGTACACTTCCATTTAAAGTCAACTCTTTGTTCTACTTTGGTTTCATCCAGAAGATATTAAAGGCGTGACTTCCCAAATGGATCGGTTATCAACTGTAACACCCTTCTGCTTCCACACCACTGGGAACTCAGCAACGCAGTCTTCCCTCAGTTTTCCGTCATTGGATTTTTTTTTCTGTTGCATAATTGATTGAAATATTTTATTAATCGGTTTATAAGACTAACTTCATCTCTTTGTCCATCTCTGTAACAAGTCAACTAGCAATATGTCTCAGAGGTGTGAGTCAAATTTAGAGCTAAAAAGTTTTTCGGGGACTCTTTTCTCAGTCATCCCTGAAATAAAAAATAAAGAAAAACTAATCAAAATGAACAAAATTGTCAAAAAAAAAAAAAAAAGCGGTTTATTGGCGCCACTACTCTGGTGACCCCTACTGGCCTAAAGAGTCACTGCTAATCGCACTGGAGGGCCGTGTGTTGTTTGCGCTCTCTCAAATGTTATCAGCTCATCTTCGTCTGCATCTTCACCCTCACCCCTGTCAAAAATCTCAGTCCAGCCAGTCTCCAGTTTGTCCTCACTGCCCCCACCCGTCTTCCTCCTCCTCCTCCTCCTCTTCATCATCTAACCCCAGCATCTTTCCAGAGGGGAGACTTCTATTTATACCTAGCGGGAGACTGACAGTTAACCTTTTGCACTTGGGGGACATTTCTGGGAGTGGAGCCAATGTCTGTGGGCTACTGTGTCTTGCGCCCCCCTGCTCCCATCCTCCCTGTGTCCATCCGTCTACCCATCCATCCATCCATCCTGCGCCACACGCCACTTCTCCCCTCCTCTTTCTATTCTCAGGCGGAATAATTGGCCAGACTTCAACTTCCTTTCATTTCCAGCCTCAGCAAACTGAAAGACTCCATTAGAGCACTTCCTCATTGCCAAATACACCCTCCACCCTCCCACCCACCCACCACCATTCTTCTCCCACCCCTCCTTTCACAGTCTGTAACCGGGCCCATCTTATTTATCGATCCGCTCTATCTCTGTCCGTTCCATCTCAGCTGCAGCACCTTCGGCTGTGTGACTTTGATTTTGCCTTTGGAGGTTTTTTTTTTTTTCCGTTTAGCCTCTAATTTGATGGAGAGAGTCGAGTGCCGACATGAAGACAGTGATGAGAACATTTACTCCTCACTGCAGGAGACATTTTAATTGATCTTTTACATTCTCTCTCGTGGAATAAGTGGTGGAATCATGTGTGTTTGCCAGAATATGTTGGGGGGTAGTTGTCAGTCATCCAGGTCATTAGGTAAAAGAGAAAACAAAGGACGTACATCCTAAATTCACCAATGTAAAGATAACCTGTCATGAAACCAAGATTGCTGTGGGGGTTGAGGGTGATATTACTGCTACCGACCTGCTGAACTCTTCTGGTCTCCCCACGTAATGCATACTACTCTGTAAACAACAACAGAAGCTCTGCTCCACATCTCCAATGGTTGGTCTACATGACCAACTGCAACATATTCAGCTGGTGAGAACACTGAATCCTTAGACCAGGACCTGCAAAGCGTGTAGTGTGTATATTTGCATCACTCTCATAACTGAATCACGTGTTCCTGGTCCACTTTCCTGAGTCAAGTTATTTTGAACGCAGACAGAGACAAACAACATACATCCTCCTTGACCTAAGTCATTTGTGATGCATCAGCCATAAACCCATTTCAGATACCACCGTTCTCAATAAACACAAGCCACACTTTCAGTTACTGTTATTTAACAGTGCCTAAAGCATGTTGCTAACTCAAGGCATGGAGCCAAATCCAACCTGACCAGTCTTTTTATGTGGCCAACCAGAGCTCTATATTCTTGGAAAGAATCAAATTCAATAGTGCACTAAAAACTCGCCTGATTTTTTTTTTTAAGCAGAGTGAAGATAGTTAGATGAGTCACTGGCAGAAAAGTCTCTGCCGAACATGAGGAAACAACAATCCAGTTGATGCTGAGGAAAGGTAGAGCCACTTCCTAGCAACTACTAATAATTCATGCCACCGAACGTCTAGCGAGGCTGCACACTAACTACTATTACTACGACTTCAGCTTCAACTGCCTATTTGCCAAAAGAAGTATTGTGTTGTATCGCAAAGGGGAGTGTTAAGAGGAACTGTACGACAACCCTAAAGTGCCATATTTTTTAGTGAAATCGCCAATGCTCCAACTGGATCTCAGGTTCTGTTATTGGTTGTTTCAGGTCAACTAATGTGATGCCAGATTAAATGGTACATCCCCTTTGTGAAGATGGGAATATCCATTCTGGCATGCCACTACTTTGGCTCTATCCCAGACTTGAACTGGCCCTTGAACAGAATGAACTCTTTCAGTTCCACTACGGTAATTCTACGAAAGAACGGGTTGTATTTTGGGAGCTAGATATTTTGAAGATTTCAATTGGAGTGTGTGCAAAACAGTGTGTAATGTGTCAGCAGAAAACATCCCACACTGCAACATCGCATTTCCCAAGTGCTCCTGTGTATTGAAATACACACTCGAACAAACCCTGGCTGCACGTCTTGCACCTTCCACATATGCATTTGAAGCTATTCCCAAAGTGTCACCAAGCTGAGCAGGAGAAGTATTTCTGTCGTTATCAGACTTCCTCATGTTGTTGTCAGAGGAGTGGGGCCACCCAGTGCGCACGGAGTGGAGGACCATCACGGTTGACTGTTGCATTTCTTCAGGCTGATGATGAAGTACCAAAAGCTTTTCACGATAAAAACACTAATTTTGCTTCAGCAAAATGTCATAAAAAACAAGTGTTGTATTTTGAATGACAAATGCTGGGCCACTCAGTATTAACTTGGGCCCTATATGGCCCCCGGGCCAGCATTTGAATCACTGTGTGAATGGCTCTCGGATAGACTTGTGAAGTCACAGCAAGTGCCGCTGTCACCTGACACCAACATTAAACCGCTCTCCTCCTGCAGGATGCAGAAATCTTGACATGTCGCTCCCCTCCCGCTGCACCCCGATCTGCGCTCGCACTGAACCCTCAAATGAAGTGTTTAAAAGTTGAAACGTTTATTTGACAACATGGTGGAGGAGGTTTGGGTCTGGTGAGGGGGCAAAGGAAGCGGTGGAGAAATAGATGATCTCAGCAGTGATGGCTCCTGTAACCACCAGATGACAGTATTTATCCTCCCAGTTTCTCTGGACTTCATCTGATCTGTGGACCCTCAGAAGCGGATCCACTGCTCCCATTGAACCCGAATTGTCAGCAGTATTGACTGAGGAGGATTAATGCATCACTTTTCTCAAGTGCAGCACACTTTGAATAGGCGTAGGGAGAAAAATGTGGAAGAACAAGAAGAATTTTACCTGTCGGATGCTCTTGGCTTTTGTTCAACAGTTCTATTTAATTCTGTTTACCTTCACTGTTACCTTTAACTTTACCTACACATTTGTGGAGATGTTTATTGAACTCAAACAGAATCAGGACCTAATTTTCATGTTAACTTTAGGAAAATAAAAAAATAAGGGAAATATATGCACCAAATATAATTATGATCATAACAGATTCAGACTGCTGTGCGACCTTTTATTGAATTTATTATTCATATTGCAAAACATTTTCTTTTTCCAATGGCTTCTCTGCTCTGTTTTTATGGTCAATTCTTTCCTGCATTTTTTGGCGTTTATTTCTTGTTATCAATGCTAAAATGTTTGTGTTTTTGAGTGTACAGTGCCTCTCTATTTGCTAACTGTTGGGTTTGTTTATGTGATAACCAGAAGAGCTGCATCATAGTTGTTTTTTGACGCTCTGAGGGGAGTCCTGCTGATAAGCCTCAAAATAAAAAGAGCTGGCGTTGGTCTCCATCCTCTTCTAGGTTTATGAGTGCATACACTGAGACTGCAAGACAGTACATTTATTGACCATCTTTTTCAGGAAATACAGCATGCATCACTAAGTATTTCTAAATCACAGGAATACACTCACATCAGCGCATTTATTAAATGTTGGTTGGAATATGATCGCACAAATATTTATCCGACCATGCAGTGGGAAGCCGAGTGTCACACGCACCATCGAAAAGGTCAATGAAATGGATTGTTGGAGAAAATCATCACACAGCGTTATTTCTCTGCCAAAAGGTCTTCAGGAGCATTAATGTTCTGCTCTCCGTGAGGTATAATGAAAACCGGTTTGCGTGTGTGTGTGTGTGTGTGTGTGTGTGTGTGTGTGTGTGTGTGTGTGTGCGGAGCCGTCTGGGTCTACTGAGTCTTCATTACACCGAGCAGGGTCCACTTCTGTCCTCTGCCCTCGCTCTTCTTCCACTGACGGTCAGGAATAATGAATTACCGCGGATGCCATGGGGAGAGGTCGAGGGTGAATTGGACTCCATTTTAGTTCAAACCACCTCAAATCCCTCTCATCTGCAGATCATGTTTGTTAGTTTGGAAAACAAATTCGCAGTTTACATTGTCCTCTGAAATGATGTACACCGGGTCTCTGGGAAGGCGAAACCAAGCATGGTTTGCGTGAAAATTTATTCAACCACAGAATTGACTTTTTGAACTCTTAACTGCTCTGTGATCTTGTAGGACGGAGACGGACTGAGCATCGCAAAACAAACAAGCTTGCTTGTCGGTGGTTGACAATTGTTTAAGGAGAGAAATGATGAATATGAAATGACATGATCAATATATACATGTTCCAAGACCATGTATATATTGCCATGACATTAAAGAAAGAGCGGAAGCAGAGTGACATGCTACAAAAAGAGATTCATTATCTTCTATTGATCAGTCCTGCATGCCAGGATCTTCACAGGTGCCGACGTCCATCCCAGCTGCCTAGGGTGGAAGGCAGGAGGACACCCCGGACAGCTTCTTACAACATCAGAGGGGACACACATTTGAGCAGCCTGAAATAAAGTATAAGATTAATCAATAACAACAATGAATGAAGTATAATTTGTGTAAAACAATGTGAATCCCGGAGAACTGAGAACATGAGAAACACTTCACTCACCAAAAAAAATAGAAATAAATAAGTCTGGGTTCAAAGCTCAAGCAATCGTTTAAATAATTACTGTGATGACTGCAATATAGTTATTATATTCCGATCTCATCCGGAAAGTTGCTCATCTTAGGTATGCAAATGAATAAAAACTGTGTTATCATTATTGCTGTCATAGCGCCAAAGTAGTCTCCACTGAAATGGCCCACAGTTATAGTGGATGAATGAATGAGATAATTCATGAGTAATACATCAGTAATTAATAATATTCCCATGATATGCATCCATGCTTGAGCTCGTAGGAATCAGAAGACGAGTGAATCGATTAGATAGTGAGTGCATAAATGCTGATACAAACAGTGGGTTTAAATGTTTTCTTTGATCAGACCGAGGATGAGGAGCAGAGGGATCTGATGAACACCGACACCATCATGCTGTACTCACTGTGACCAGCGGTTTAAATTGATCATAGAAAATACGTACATATTTAATTCACACTTTTAACATCCAAACACAGTGAGCTCATAATGCACAGTATGTGCAACATTTGACTATGTTGTTTAAATGTATAACAAAGTTTGAACACAAAAATACAGCACTTGCCACATAATATAAAATATCATACATGATAATAACATATTTTGCTGAGACTAACAGACAGTCAGCTACTGGAAAGAAAATACTCAGTATAATCATTTGAGCTGTGAAACAAAAACAACACAAATACACTAGATCAAGTGTTTTAAATGTTTAAGAAAGGAAAGAGCATTAACAGGGCAAAGTGATGAAGACTGAAGAGTGAGAGCTCCTCCATCCAGGGTTCTTGTTCAGGAGTGAAGGGCTGTTCACAGCCAGAAGACATTTGTCTGAAACAAAGGATGCTAATTTATCACACAGAATAAAAGTATGAACAGAGTCTCAACATTTTCAAGTCTATTAAAATTTCTTGTTTTTCTCTTCACTGGAATCTGAACTTGTCTTTGACATCAATAAGAAACCACCTCATCTAAACTCTCTTGACTCGCCTTCTTCACATGTCTGTGTCCATGTTTCTCCAGGCAAATCACCTGTGATGTGTAATCGCCAGATTATTGGAATAATAAGAAAGTATATCTGCATAAAAGTGTGTCAACAACAGCTTATCAATTCAGCTGTGTTTCGGTTCTTCATCCACAGGACAGCCACAGCACGACACCACCGACCTCAGGTGATGACATATTATTCATGCCATCCAAAATAAATCCTCCGGGGTGAATTAAAAGCACATCTCTGATCCCTGATCCGACTCCGAACGTCGATAACAAGTGCATAAAAAGATAATGGAATAAATCAAGGTGAGCGATTAGGTGCCAGCATCTGCCTTTTCAAAACTGAAATATGCAAATGTTGACGGCTTGAAATGTTCATTTGCAACAAAACGCTGACAAGGATTCACAACATCAGATATAGGTTTATAATTTATGAGCTGTTCAGAACGACGTAAAGTGTCCCGCTCCTGCAACTTAATGAGCATGGAGATCACAGGGCGTTTTCCTTCTGGGGAAAACACTGCAAATCCATGTAGGCTCTGAGTTGCTCTGCAGCCAGCAGCGGTGGAAAACAACATGGTCAGTTCCAAGGTTCTGAGAGGTGTTTTGTTGTGGCATCAACTATGTTCAAGAAATTGACTAGCATGGTTGCGTGTCAGTTTCCTGTGAGGTTGTGTTGAACCTTCCAGTTTATTCTTCTGCCTGAAAATAAACATGTTACCGCAGGATGTTTAAAAGATGCTTGGAAAGTCGCTGTGACTAAATAATGAATGAATGAATGTCTATAAGAACAGTGGGTTTAAATGAATGAGAGAACATTTGACTTATTCTAAAATATACTGTTAGTTTTGATATGTAGTGAATAAGATGTTCTGGAAAGCCCTGTGCAAGTAATAACAACGAATGAAAGAGTATATTTAAATACAAGTACACAACACAGAAAGGATGTTTGACAATGAACAAGTGAATAGCAATTGGAATAAATATCTTTCAGTGATGATCAACATTAGTAAGGGTAAGTGGCTGGTGATGAATGGATGGATCAACCAAGCAATGAATCCATGACTCAGCATCAGAGGAAGGCAAACAAGTGTTTTGTTTACTGCAAATAGCAACTGTCGCTATAGTATAACGGGCTTATGAGGGATCGTTTGGGGGCACTTCCTTCTCTGCCTGCAGGTGTTCCGAGAGCTGTCAGTCTAAATCCACCCGGGAAAGTTATTGCGCCTAATTTTAGTCCGCGCCTGGCCTCCCTGAGAAGTGACAAATTCTCCGCATTTCCGACGGTGGGGGGGCAAAACAACCCAGGTGCTCAGAGGTGAAAGGGACCAGGCGCTCGTGGGGGGGCGCCACTATTTTGGCAATGAGCGAAACGATACCACACAAGGAGGCTTGACCCCCACCCACTAAAATTAAAGTTGCAGACATGACACGCATTGTTCCCGTCAGACTTTTGACACGGATGCAGGAGTACAAACTGCTGGATCGGGTTTCACGATCATCAACCCGAATGTCTTTAAACCTGCGCAGTCTTCGCCTCAACAAGATCCAGTCGAACGTGAGCTTTTGCGGACACCTGCTTCGCGGCAAGTGCGTTCCACCTGTTGCCCAGACAGGTGCGGGAGGCACGCGGACCATCTCGAACATCCTCGAGTCCTTTTTGCGAGTGCTGGGACTAAAAACCCGCGGGTCACAGAACCTCACAGAAACTCAGCTCCGTTTTTTTCATTTAAATTCAGAGAGAGAATGTTGACTCGTAAAGAGGACGGAAAAAGGACCAGCCACAAGACAGTCCAACAGCGACTTTAATAATCCACTTTCTTTAGTAACTGAGCAACATTTATTTCAACTAAGTGTTTATCCTGTAGCTGATATAGTCCTCAACTCTATTTTTAATGGCTAAAACAACTACCTTATTTAAAACATAGACACTAGTGCGTTTTAGAATGGAAAACAAAAAATCATAGTAATGTGTATAATGCTCGATATATTTTCCTCTATACTCATGAAAATAAAACTTTAATTTAGTTAAACGTCATAGTTGGTATTTGTACGGATGAAATGAAGTAATGGTTGGAAGAGTATTCTGATTTAAAAAATTTTTTACAAAACAGAATCATTTCAAAAGTTCAAATTAAATAAATTAATTTTTTGTCAAATCAACTTTTGTGTTCTTTTGTCTTTTCTTCTTTGAACAAAATACTTTTTTTTTGTTTGTTTCTTTCTCTTGTAGGCTAAAGGTTGCGATTAAACTACCAACACGTTTGCACTCAAAATCAAAGATAAATATGATTTCCGAAACCTACTTTAGGAACTTTTAAATTAACTTTTAAATATTTGTGTTCCATGAGCCTCAATGGTACTTGCTTTGTTTTAATTTTGCCACTAATCCGTTTTACTTTTTCGACCATTTCAGACATGAAATTTCAGATTTCACCTGTATTTAGTTTTTGGAACGATCACTTCTATAACGTATAGATAAAAAAAAATACATTTATACTGTTTGCATCCTACAGTAAAAGCAGATTTTAGGGATGTATTTTGAATTTAAACCGATTCATGATAATTATATTCACAAACCTGCACCTGTTTTGTTTTGTTTTGTTTTTTTACATTAAGATAAACCCTCCCTACAGAGTTGAAAGAGAGAAAACGCGACGTTTATCTGACATTAGTGACGCATCTGAGGGGTTTTGTTGGTCGGAGCTCGCCTCTTTCATCACCTCCGTCCACAATGAGCTCCGGCCTTAATTGCGCGCAGGGTGGTTCGCTTGTTGGCGTTAAGCTCGTTTGAGATCGTGAGCTGCTCTTTAAGAACAATCGCAGGCCCAATGAGACTTATCTACGCCACAGCGATCAGGCGGATTAGGCGTTATTAGAACGCAAAGAGGGATTCAAACCTAAATGTTCCAACTCCGGGATGAGGCGGCAGTTTGCGTAAACACAGCAGTAAATATAGACATCATCAGCATACAGTGACTGTTGCTGTATATCCAGCGCGATCTGGATGCTTCCAGAGCGTTCACTATCCGTGAAGGATGGAGTCGTATAGGATGCATGGTTAAATCACTCCCAATGGAAGTGTTTTGCCAAATGAACAAAAGTAACGGCATGATGTCATGAAAAAGAGTGGAGTACACGTTTTACCATCATGGAAGAGTTCTCTCAATACGATGAACTGCAACAGCATAAGAAAAAAAAAACAGTATTTGTAACCATTTTTTAAACAGTTTTGTGACTCTGCTATTATTATACAACCATGCAAACATAAGCGATAACCACCGAATATGACATACTACTACAGCAGTAATACTTCATGGTGAGATAGAACAACTCAAACTGCATACAGCAAGCTCACCAACAAAATAACATGGTCCTGAATTCTGACTGGTCTCATGATGCTGTTTGAGTAACTCAGATATTCCCAACCTTTCCCAATGAAAGCCTCCATTTGTTAGGAAGGAAGAATTAATGCTGCAAACGCAGACACAAAATAATAAAGATTGCTGATCGGTTATGCTGTGACTGACTACCATGTTCAGTGAGCTGGGGAAAGCAACCATGACAGAAAGTTGTTTGCATTGTGAACAGCTGCCAAGCCCAACTATGTGAGTGCTTCCCTTTGTTCCAGGCAATATTATACTCAGAGTAAAAAGCAGAGCAAAATTAACATTCTAACTTTTAAAGATTACCAGCCACAAATAATTACTTTTTTGAACAGCAAGGGACCATGGTGTGACCCTTGTGGCACCCCTTGATGCATGTGAATTTATCTTCTTACTCGTGCTTATGTTTTTGGTGATTACTCACGAGAGTCATTTTGAATATGATAATTCTGTCAATCATTCAAGGATACAGTATTCCATTAAATAATAGTGAAATCCAAATTATTTTCTTCAGAAAACACCCAATTGAAAAAGCTCAAACTAATGTGCTAGGTCAGAATATTAGATGTTTATAATTCAAATGCTTGAGAATAGGTGTCACAGTTTTCCCATGCAGAAAACAACACGTGTTAACATTCAAAAAAGTTGAGAGGGGATCCAGTATTGATAATATAATGTATTAACGATAAAGTTCTGATTTTGTTTCAGTAAAAAAAAAGGGTGCATTTGTGAAGAAAGCATGTTTAATTAATTCAGGAAAATATGTCTGACAGGCAAAGTTAAGTCTAATTGAATTGAATTGTTATTTATTTTAAAGTGTTTTTAATCAAATTTGAGTTCGAGGGGAGAAATGGCAATAGAGATGCACATGTAGCCTCACTGACCCTGGATCAGAACCAGGGGGCGTCCTTCTTCCAGACCCACAAAGGCACGACAACAAAACAAAATCATAGAGGGTCATCAAAAAGAAGAGGGGAGCTTTCAGATTGTGAAAGGCACAGGAAGCTGGAGGATTTGCTGCGACCCCTGCACGGTGACAGGGCTCATGTCTCTGAGAGCCCCATTCATCTGCAGGGAGGGGACAGTGACCGGGCGGGGTCCGGGAGGGGGGCCTCGGGGTGCATCTGCACAGGGTCCCACCGCCTTCTGATCCGTGTGCTGGCACACATCACGGCGTCCATTCACAAATCCTCCTCCTCCGCGTCACCTTTTGTAGTTTCTCCACTCTAGTGACGTGGACGAGAATCCTGGCGAGGAGGAACACGCAGCAGCAGGAAAATAGGTTACAGCAGCGCGAGGACACGGCGCATGCGCAGCCGGCCGGAGGTGTACTATCGGAGGCGCGGTGTGTGATAATGCTGGATTCATGACCCGAACATTGAATTCTTTTTAGTCCCCACACAGGATTATTAACCCGTTCTTACTATTGTCACCGTCATATTAATTAAATATATCCAGATTAATTAATATTTTAAAACCAAGCTATTTCACAATTCAAGATATCCTCAACCCCAAAAATAATACAGCAGATTATTTGTTGAAGAGTTCACAAGAAAACTCTCAACGGTTAACACATTAAATTAAGTTAAATAAGTGGGTTTTTTTTTTTTAAAGAATTTTTAGAGATTTTTTAGAAATTAAAATAATATATATGTAATATGTATGTATAAATAATAATACATTTTTTAAATCGGATAGTCTTTATTTCCACAATTATTTTCTCACACCTTTTGTTTCCCATTTATGCAATTATTCACAGACATGAGCAAAATGAATATCCGGTGATAGCGGACGCAGAGAATAATGTAATTTTCGAATTCAAAACAAATTAAAATCTGAAGACTGAAAATAGTATGCAGCCTCTAATTTATTGACAATCATTCAATTGTAACCACTCCAATAAAATTATTATAACAATAAAAAATCCATATAACTGTACATATGCTTAAATATCATAATAATTTAATATCATTATTCTGCATCCCCTGGGTTGCTTTGTTTTTAATCTTTAAAACTATTAAAGTCAGATGAGAGATTTTGTCTTCTTGAATGCTCAACTGACGTATCTAGTTTTCAGAGTGAGTTACATCAGGAAGCGAATATAGTCACTGACTCGCACAGACAAGAGATGCGCGTCAGACTCATGCGTGAACCTGCAACCAGGAGCCAAAATAACAGCAGTCGGTGGAAAACAGGTATCTATGTCAATCATGAATCCCTGGCACTGACTGGGGAGGAGGAATCAAATACAAAGCCATCTTCAGATAAACCCACACGAGTCGCCTTCTGTGGGCATGAGACTGTTTTGCCCCCTTATTATAATTCACAGCTTTAAACCGGTGTCATTTCCTCCAGACTTCCCCTTGTTTAGGTCCGAGGTTAGAGGCCAAGCCCAGGCAGCAGCGGCCTGTCTGTCGCTCCATTGTCTGCTGCTCATTTAGCGCTCCACATTAATCTCAGCTTCCCCTTCACCACAGAGAAACAATCGCAGCATGAGAGTGGCCTGTCTCGTTACATCGCTCACTAGACGAGACGTGCTTCTAGCAAAGAGGCAAAGAAATAAAAATCCATCAACGTTTAAAAGAAAACGAGTGGCTGATTTCATTTAAAAGAGAGCCGGAGTTAAAGAGCCATGCGCAGCAGCGTGGATGCTTTTTACATCCCGTCCTGTCTGTCTTAATTCTCAACTTTAATAATCATGCAGCAAAAAGTTTCTCCAAAAGAAAGAGAGCGCCTTACTTGCGTCTCGTCACCGATCGTCAAGCAGCCGCGCGGAGTAGTCCAAACCATCCCAGCTGTCGTCTCCAGCGGGGGGAACGCAAACTTAGCCGGTCAGCAAAGTTTGGAGAAGTTTTGTCTTTGGCGCGCCTCGACATCCTGAGCAGACGCGCACAAAACAGTTTGTGCATCATTGATTTTTCTTTTAAAGGGATATTGACCCAGTTTGTGGTCCAGCGCATCGTCACAGGAGATGATGGGGAGGTTTCGAACAAACAGTTGAGCATGAGTGGACGCAAAGAAACGTTTGTTACCATGAAACGTTGAAACACAAAACGCGTCTCTCGCTCACCAACGAGCAACCAGTGGGTCAAATGACCTTTGGATGATATTGAGGATTATTTTTAGGGTTTGTTTTGCTGCCATTCACACGCAGCAGTGATCAGGTTTGAACAGAGGCGCCAGCGCGCAAACGACAATCGTTGCACGTGAAAAAGGAAGAAATAAGAAGCTTGGCAAAAAGATCCATTTTGTTGCTGAAATTCAATTTCACCTACAGCTGATCTAAGTATAGTCACACATTCCAGACGTAGCAGCACTACTCTCAAATAATGTAATATTGCTCTTGAACAAAACGACAAATCTGCTGCTGCGTGTCTGTTTGTGGCAGTTCAAAAGTCGGATTTAAAATATCGCCTGCAATGCCCTCAATAGGAAGTAACGTGCTACGGGAGCCACCAATAACCATGGTCCGAGTACTGACCCTCTTGTTCTCACCACGTGTTATGACAATTAAATTTCAACATCTGTTCCAGCTGTACGTCATCATTAATTAACAGTCAGTTTGTGTAAAGTTTACATTCGTCTCTAGGCCATTAGTTTAAATTGAATCGAATATCTATTTTTTTAAAATCTATTTCATTTAAATCCCTGAATCAATCAACATCATTGACTTGCTATTGTGAACATGAAACATTATTCTATTCCTTATTTGTCAATGCAGTCTGAGACGGTTAAAGCACTGACCCTTGTGGCACCCCGTTTCTGATGATGGTGAACCTTTATGCGACTAAATAAACAACCCACAATGTGTTTTATTTGAATATTGGCTAAGTTCCAGATTATATACATTCCAGATTTGTTTTTTTTTATACTTATATTTGACTCTCACCAGAATCCACGTGTCAGTTTCACATGACACATGGGCTCTGGTGGAAAAGAAATGCATCCTTGTCTTTATTCATATTTTATCGTTTTAATATTTGATGGTGATAAAACTGAATGGGGAAAGTGACTTGGCTACAAAAGTGAAAAACTCATCTCACCATGTTACTTGTTTGTCATTGAAGTTATTGCATTTATTAAAGTGTAATAACAACATCAATAGAGTTTTGGACAGTGACGCCGTATGTGTGGTTAACTGGTGCAAGAGGTCCAGGGGTTACAAAGTTGGATGTCTGATTCTATTGGAAATGTATTTGTGTCCTTGGATTTCTTTTCATTATTTGAATGAATGTTGTGCCTTAAAAGGTCCTTCTCAGTCTCAGCCTGATTCTCAACTTGTATTGTGGTTGTGGGCATGAATAGAAGATCTGCACTTCAATTACTGTTGCGCAGTATAAAATAAAGATTTCAGATAATGAAAGCAAATTCACTCCTTTATGAGTAATTCTGGTACTTTTAATTAACCAACAGTTTGAACGTTTAAACATCAAACTAGTCCATCAAAACAGTGAAGCTCAAATGCTCCAACATCGGTTCCATGTGGACTCCCATTTGTGATATTTATCTTCTTACTTAATAATAATATAAACTTAAAAACATACTAATGATTTCATTGTTTCCTGTGAAACTTTTTATTAGTCATTTCATCCATAATTTAAATGGATGGCACCATTTGCCATAATGCTGCATAGCGCCCCCTCTGGCTCCACGTTTCTGGAAAGACAATGCATTGGCATTATTTTTTTATTTTTAGATATTATTTGAATTGTGTACCAAGATTTCCAGTTTTGACGAACTTGATCGTACAGACGGTTATAGATCAATGATGATGTCATATTTGACCGCGGGTCGAGAGCGAATGGAAATATAAAATAGATGGTGCGTTTGGCTCTGTCGATGCTGCTCAAAAATGTAAAGTGACTTATTGTGGCTGAAAAGTAAATATTAAATGACAGTTTCTCACTCTCCAATAAATAATTGGGAGTATCCTGGAGCATGCGGTGGGTTTAAATTAGGCTCGAGCAGCGTCAGTGAGGGACTCAGCCCCCTTTACTCAGGCGAGGATGGGCGTTCGTGGACGGCTCCGGAGTGCTGGTCACATGGCCTGGTTCCTCGCAGCCGATTGGTGAAAGGCACGTGTCTGGGAGGACGGTGGGAAAACGTCACTCAAGGGGGCTCGTATTGAAAATAAGAAGCAAACTCCAGAGTGAGAGTATTAGAGCATCAGTTTAGCACTGTCTTTATTTAGTTTAGTTTAGCTGTAGACGACACTCTGCTTCCTAAATTGGATAAATTGGACGCTGCGCGCATGGCACATGTTTGAGCGCAAAGATTTCGAGGATTTAATGCTTGAAAGTATGTTTTTATCAAAGGACACTAGGGCAAAGCTTTGCATGGTGTCCAAAGCGCTGAAAAGAATTTGAGTTTTTCCAATTCTAGTTTGATTTTAACCAGCTTTCTGCAGCGATAAAGGGGTTAAAGAAGAGCGTCAATCAGAATGGAAGAAAATGATCACAGAGAGAGACAGGGGTCGGCGGACGAGTCCAACAGAGCCATCCTTCCTCTGCTGCAAGCGCCGGGGAACCTGCAGATTCCGCACCGGGTCACCAATTTCTTCATCGACAACATCCTGCGCCCGGATTTCGGACGCAGAAAGGACAGCAACCGGGACGAGAGAAGTCGGGAATCGCCGGAGCTGCACAACAACAGCAGCCCCGCCGCTCCACAGACGGAGCCGGTGGGAAGCACGGTGCCGACGGAGGGTACGTCCACCCCACACACGGTCACCGGGGCCAAGAAGCCAGCCATAGCCGCCGAGGAGCCCCTCAAGTCCCGCGGGGAGAGCGGGGACCAGTGCCTAAGCTCAGATTCGGACAGTTCCCAAGCCAGCTCCAACCCGAACCCGTCCCAGCAGCCAATGTTGTGGCCCGCCTGGGTCTACTGCACCAGATACTCGGACAGACCTTCGTCAGGTTAGTTCGGATTCCACTTCTGCAAACCGTAGACACACTGACCCAAACATTTCACATACAAAATATATATATATATATAAACATAAAACTAAACGAGAACAGAATTTAGTCTCGACTCCCAGATCGGGATCCTAACAAGCGTGTAAGCGACTGTATTATTTTAGCAAAAGCACTTAAAGGTTCAAAATAAAAATCATGGATTAAAACATGAGCAAATATTTTAAAACGAGGCAGAAAAGTCATTTTAGCTGACGAGTCGACGGACGATATTTGAGTAAGAAAGACATGCATGTTCTTAGAAAAAAATGCGCCAAGTTAAAATGACAAGACTATAGATTGCTTATTCGCTCGTGAAATAATAACACGCGCACACACACAGTTGTTTATTCATTTATTGATCAACGAGGTACACACGTTCTTGCTTAAATACGAGTAAAAAAATAAATAAATATATAGTAAGGGATCTTCCAGGGAGCGGAGAAGTTGCCAAACTGTGCGTAAATGTGCGTAAAAGTGGAGTACAACTCGTTCTCATGCATTATGCAACGCCGTATGGCAGCGTAGGCGACTACTACGAGTTGTAGGAGTTTTTCGGTCGTTCGAAGGGAAACAGTCATTCAAGATTCACATTCCCTCTGCAGCAAAACACCAAATAGTCTCATTATCTTTTGGGAGGTAGCGTAAGGAGCTCGGGATGACAACAGGCCTTCATCCAAATTGAAAACGAGCAAACGTGTGGTGCCCTGAATCACTTCATGCAAGAGACGAGACTTTAATCTGCAAAATGACAAGAAAGAAAACGAGTGCAGAGAAAAGGAAGCCGGATTTATCTTGCGCTCGAAACCACCTGGCTGAGTCAGTGATGTTAGCAACGTTTCCTATTGGTTGATGTGTCCTCAGTACTATAGAGAGCGTGTGTGTGTGTGTGTGTGTGTGTGTGTGTGTGTGTGCGCGCGCGTGTGTGTAAGAGTGAGTGAGCAGCATCGTGGAAGGGAGGGGATATACATACATATAGCTTCTTTCTTTTCATGAATGAAACTGTCAAAACACCCCCAAATTCCAGTTTCATGACTACGTCAGAATTCTTTACACATGACTCGTTTATTTACTTGTTTTTCTCTCACAAAAGATTGACTCTTGTGAAGTATTTTAAATGCTCTAATCACCCGTGTAACACTTTTACAACCCACCTGGAAGGGAGAAAAGGTTTGTCTTTAAGGTTGTCATATTGTTTTTTTGAAAGATCATTTTATTCACCGTTGTTTTGCTATACACACAATAACGTTGCATTTGAAATATAGTGTATTCATATGAGCTGGTTTTGAAGCTGTATTTCATTGTAGCTCCACTTCGTTTAATTCACATTCTCACGCGACAATGCTTTTTAAAAAAAAACATTTTGACCCGTTTTTTTCTTGACCTATATTTGTCAAACTCACAACGGTCCGGCTATTATAAGATATGAATGTCAATAAATGTACCAAATATTTCTTGTATCGCTGCTCATAGCGTCACTTACTGTTTTGCAGATAACTTACATTTGTTTGTAAAGATACATTTGCTTATAATCATCATTAACGATGTTGCAATGTTAGCATGACGCACCGTTTCATCACTGGCTGAATGTTTATGTTACTTGTTTTGCAATTTTGTAAATATAAATATATTGAGAACTGGTACACATTGTACATTCAGGAAAATCACCCTTTGGCAGTATTAACCAGTAACCTGAATACCAAATGAATTTCCTGCATTTTTATTATTAATTTTATATTTTAGTGCCCCAGATTGGAGGCGCAAAATGCGCAAGTTATTCTTTAATTATCAATTTAATACATCTAAAAAGCGCGGTTCTGTTTGATGGTGAGTCAGTTGAATGATTAAATCTACAGCCAATTTAAATACATTTAAACGAGCAACTCAAATGTTTGTCCCAATTTGTCGTATCTTTACGTCACAACGCGAAACGCAGCTGATGCAAGTCTTCGTCTACCATTAATTTCACATATCAAAACGAATCGTCGAAGTTTCATAGCTTCATTTACGCAACGTTAACACCACGTGGTCCAAATTTAAACGCGAAATCGTTGACCCATATCCGAGCTGTGACGCGAACTATGAATCCATGTGTGTTTGTAATGCGCTTACGTTTACAGGATTTTAATAGAAAAATACAAAACAGAGTACTTGCATTTCGTTTTGACATATATTCAACAATATTCACGTGAGTTCATCAGTCAGTTTTTACATTGAATTGCTTCGCATGTTAAAATGAAACTACACAGAGAACTAACCTATTTAGGAAGGTGCTCAACCTGAGCCATTTTCAGTGCAATTTCTTTACTGCATGTCTATGAGGAATATTTCCAGCACGTTCGTTCGGTTTGTCTTTTAGAGTAAAGCAAACGGTCTGGCACAAATAAAAAGGATCGGTGGTTACGTCAGTGCGCAGAGGGGTGCCAAGTGGGGGGAATCGATGTTGGCACTGTTCATGTTTGACCCATATATTTTGTTCTTCTGACTCTAATGGAACATATTTATCCTCCGCCACGTCTCATCAGGACCGAGATCTCGCAAACCAAAGAAGAAAACGACCAGCAAAGAGGACAAGCGACCACGCACGGCCTTCACCGCAGAGCAGCTGCAAAGACTCAAATCAGAGTTTCAGACGAACCGGTACCTGACGGAACAGAGGCGTCAGAACCTGGCGCAAGAACTTGGCCTCAACGAGTCCCAGATCAAGATCTGGTTCCAGAACAAGAGGGCCAAAATCAAGAAGGCCAGCGGCACCAAGAACAGCCTGGCACTGCACCTGATGGCACAGGGACTCTACAATCACGCCACCGTCACGTCAAAGGACGACAAATCAGACAGCGATTGAATCTTCCCCACAGAACCTACGGTTGCCGTGACAACACCCATACAGAGATATGAATCATCAGAACACATTGGAAACTGTAAAAAAAAAAAAAAGGGCTACTGAAGTCCCTTCAGGAGTGTTTAGACACCCACACGTCTCTCTAGGTTCCTGTTCTGATGGGAGGATCAATCACCCTACAATGCAATAATCTCTCTGAATAAAGGGCCAGTGTATAAAGTATACCAGCATAAATCGTTTAAAAAAAGGAAAGAAAGATATTTCTGCAATCTCACGTCTATTAAAAAAAAAGATGTATAAAGTTTTCCATTGTTTGTTGTTGTCAAGCAGAAGCTACACTCCATTTTATAGGCCGAAACACAGCTTTTTCATGATTGTCCACACTCTACATTTCTATGCCACTGGCACTTGAGACCTTTGTCAGTGAACTTGAAGTCCAAAGAATATTTTTCTGCTGCACCCAGGCATACTGTGAATTTAAATATAACAGTTTTATTTCCACGCTTGTTGTATTTTATAAATTGAGACAGATTTTTCCAGTGTCAGAATTTTTCTAAAAAAAAAAAAAAAATCATGTACAGAGAGAAGAGATGTAGCGATTTTTTTTCCCTAACAGGCCACTATAATGTATGTGGTCATTTCATAGCCTTTAAGCAGTTATATTGTGTTGTGTTGTTTTTTTTCTTTGACACCAACGCAGCTGTTATAGTTTTAAATAGCAATACCACTCATGTTTTGTAACTCTGAAGTGAATTAAAGGCTGACATGCTGCCTGAAACAACTCAGTAGCATCGAGACAATGAATAACACTCCACTACACATGCAGGTGATTGTGAAATCTTTATATATATACAGTACATTTCTATCACATATATCATAAATGAAGGCAAATCTGTCTGTTGGAAATGGCTTATTGTTGTTCAAAGGACTTCATATGTGTATTTATATAGATTATATTGAGAAAAAAAGAATCTATCCAATGACCAGTGTTGCTTTAGAGTAGATATCTGAGGTGTTCACACGCTTGTTTATCTTGCAATAACTTCCTTTTGTTTGAAGGTTTTTTTTTTTTCTTGTTTGTGAATGGAAAAGAAGTCTACGGGGCCTTTGCATGAAAGCTGCAATTTGTTGGGCAAACAGCTGTGTTTGTAACTTTTGCTCTTCATCGACAAATGTGTGACCGAGCAACATTGAAGACGGTATCCATACCAAATTGTGGACTTTTTTGCCTTTGAAAAGTGTTTTTATTGTATATCTGCAAACAAGTGTGTGTGAATTAAAACAAAAGAGACCCACCAAACAGAAAACACACTTTGCCTTAAAAGTTCAGAGTCTGAACTTTTTATTAGAACGGAACTGTGCCAGATCAGAGCAGCAGTGTCACTTCAAATGCAGACTAATTAAGCTGAATGCCTTTATGACCACAAACAAACCAACTGCTGGTTACGACGTATTGAATCTACTCATCAGCGTATATATTCTATCTATATATGTTCAAATGAAAGTACAGCACAGAGTTGTAGAGTACAATGCTATTTTTTATTTTATGTTGGAAGTATTCTTTGGTATAAATGTACATAGTTTCAATCATGTATTAATTGTGTAATTAACTGCCTCTTTAAAGTTACAAAAGAAGAGTAAATAAACCTGAAAGATTATACAACACAAGCCTCTGACATGTTGATTTGCAGGAAGTTTAACAGCAATGCTCCAGAGTGGTTTATTCATTAACAAGTGCAAACTCAACCACATACAAAAGATAAAATGGCTTCACAAACACCCCTTAACACGGACAGTGAGTCAAGAACAGAAAACCACTTGATGTTTATCTCGCTTCATGTTTCATTTACAAAAGATTTTAGAAAAAGAATTTACTTTAAAGGTATGAATTAATGCTAGTCTAAATGTGAATGCTGGTTACTTAAGTGTAAAATAATCTTCAAGTTTTTCTGATGTTACCTTCTATTGGAGGCGTCTTCAGTGATTTCTGGGTTATCTATGGAAAAAAAAATAACAGAAAAATAAACTTTTGGTTTCACATGGCTGCAGGAGGGAAATAATTGAGGAGACAGACTAATGAGAACGTTGAAGGGCAAAAAAGTCTTGATTTAACAGAAAACACAAGCACAATTGCAAAATCAACCCTTGAGTGAAGGAGCTGCAGATACAGAGACGCACAAATAACTTCTAGCGTAACATGAGAACTTGCTAGAGGAGAGAAAAACAACCAAACAGAAGGCTCCTGAAAAAAAAGTTTCATGATCAAATTCACCTATTTATCAGGACGTTTATCTTGCCAACTTGGTTCATTCTCCTGATTTTCGATCATTTCAATAGGATTTGCATGGTTTAAAAAAAAAAAACGTCACATGAAACAAATGCTGTGATCAAAAATGATTCATCGTGGGGAAGAAATAAAACACTCGAAAATGTTTTATAGCACAGAAGCCAGAGGTTTTACTTTAGATAGCATGATGAACACATCCTTTAAACATAATAATAAGGACTTAAATATATGTATGTATACAGCGCAAATGAGAATTACAATTAATTCATAGCGATTTAAAATGTGAGATATAAATATTAATACAGAATTAGCACTTCTAAAGTATGCTATTCTAGGCTAAAGACACATTCACAACTCGCGCTGCGCAGTTAGTGCGGGTCATGTTTGTCAATCAGCTGTCCCACTTTGTATTGCCTCTGACATTATAAGAGAAGTGTATGGGATTCTAATCTTTTTTTTTGTGATACAGTACGTCATGCGTCCCAAACAACTACTTACAACAACTTAAAAACAACTCTTGCCAATGAACGTCTCCTTTAAGAAAACACAAAGTTCAAGTACAAGATACAGAGCAAACATATGACAATATGACACACCCTTTTATCAAATTGTCTGTCTGTAGTTTCTATAGTAAAATCATAATCCTAAACTGATTCTCGAAAAGGCTTTTTTTTAAAGGCAAACGAAGAGTCATTGCGCAATAAATAAACAGTTCTAATCAAAACAATAAGTGCAAGGGGAATCATAACATCCCATGTAACCTCTGTTTGTTACCCAGGTAAGACAGAGCACAAACAGCACAAAAGACTACGAGTACAATCTAACACTGACAGAAATTAACCTACCAACATACATTATCTCACACATTATGCACAAAAACATGCAATGCTATCGCGATGCAATTAAACAGATTTTCTTCTAGATTTTATACTAAAACTGTGGATCTACGTTTGATGTCGACAGTAGACTAGTAGTGATGTTTAAGAGTAGTTTACAACTGAATGTTTTGTGTTTATAAGGGGGTCGTCCGACTACATACGAGCCATTTAACGTGTCACCAGTTCATCCTCACTGTTGGTCCCATGTTTTGCAAGGCGGTGTATTATTTTACTGGTGGAGCGTTGCAATCATTGAGATTAAAACATTATGCACCAGCGAGGCCTTGAACAATCCCCAGGCTTGTTTTGACAACAACCCCTTATCTGCATTTTCATACTTGCGCCATTAGTCTTTGTACGTTCAAGCCGACACTGCTGCTCCCAGGACTGTCTTCATGACGGTCAGTCTTCATCCATGCCGCCGAAATGAGCCCGAGCTTCAGTCCACAGATGGAGGGGGGAGAAGGAGACAGGGAGAGAGAGAAGGGGGAAGAGGTGGGGGTGAGAGAAACGAAGGTCAAAGCCTGTCATGGCTGCAGGTGGCTGGTTTCCCCCCCCTCCCTCCTCTTGGTAACCCATTCTCCACACAGTCTTCTCACTCACCAACTCGCAGCTTCCATTCTTGCGCACACATATTACGAACACTTTTATTTCATACTCCCTCGTAGCCCCCCACTTCCCAAAAGCACACACAGCAACCCGTTTCATTCATTTTTGTTCCTCCCCAAGAACTCATCCGCTTGCACCCCCTGTTGTTTCAGTGCTTCATTCAGTCCCTTCAATAGAAAGTTTGGAAATATTCAAAAGGTGGCAAAGCTTTCCAAAAGTTCAGCTAGGGACACCAACACTGGCAATACTCTCATTTATAAGTAAGTTTCCAAGCGAGCAAATTTGTAGGCTGCAACTTGAGAACAAGTTCAGCATAATATTTAAAGCCAGTTTCTTTATGCTCTGAAATGAACAGTGATGACATGGGTCACACCTGTTAGAGCACGATCACAGCAAGGGAACAGGAGAGAGAGGGAACACCCTTATGCTGGAGCAACAAGGAGGAAGGATGCTGAGGTGATAATAGAAGGAAGGGCCATCTTTAACCATGGTTACAAAAGCCAACTCCTCTGAGCAGGAACAGCAGCAGAATCTATGGAGGGACACAGGGACGCAGAAGGTGAGCAGAGAGACGAAAACCGTTCTCACACCGATGTCAGCTGTTCAACATACAATAATTCTGCCGTGAACAAGTGGAGCTCACAAGATGGGTTTCTCCGGCACAAATAGTATGTCGGCTATGATTTAAAAAAAGCAACCCAGGCTGTGCAGGTCCATGACTGAACATGGCAAGTGTCTGTTCTGACATTAATGTTTCATCAATAGGTCAGTGTCTGTGATTTCCACATTGGATAGGTCAGCCTTTACATGCTGAGAGGTCTTCTGCAGGACCCCCTCCTCCCAGCAGGACCTGCCTTCCCTCCTCACTTACACCGGTAACCCCTGGTCACCCATAACCACCTTCATTCATGCTTCACCTGTTTTGACTAAATTCCTACATGTCAGCTTTGACACAGGCGCAATGTTAGGATAACCATCTGATAGACACGTCGCTAAATTACATACCGTTCGATCTGGATTATTCCCAACTTTTTTGAAAGATTTGCTAGAAAATGCCAGTTTTTGAAGCATCTGTAAAGAAAACTACAGACACTACGATTATTTAGTCAGTTTGACACTTAAATAAACAAACCAAATTAAATTAAAAACGCATGGACACAATACTGAATAAAGAACAATTTAGACTCAACAAATGTAGACATATACAACAGTACAACAACAACGGAAATAAAATGCATATAATAACATAAGATCAATCTCCACTCTGCACACTGATCGAGTCAGCGCTGATGGCATGTTGTGACGGAACCGGACCAGTTAGCTTGGTGGCTAATTCTGCTAATAGACTCTGGGATCCTCGGCGAAAGTTGCCAAAAACGTCTACAACCAGCCTCATCGATCCGTCGAGCAAGTGTAGTCAATATTAGTATCAGAGGCCTCACTCCCAGGACATTTGAAAGTACACTGTATGTGTGGTATATTTTGGACAGGCAAGTCTGCGCAGTCTTCATTCAGATTCTTAACATGGTGACATGAAGTGGTTGATGTGGAGCGGCATATCCAAGTGGCCGGTGAGTCCGTATTTAATTGAGAAACAGGGTAATGTATGATAATTTTAACAATAACAAACTGAGGTATGATTAATCACCGAGGCCTTGTGAGGAGGATTGGCTTGACATGGAGGACACAAGATCAGGGTCAAGGCGAAGGAAGCTGCCTTGCAGTATTACCCATAAGCCTTGCTGAAAAGCAGAGGAGATGTGTGTCACAAAAATAAGTTTCAATTCAACAACGGGAAATGATGAATCTCTAATGACATTCACATCCAATAATGAGCGGCATGACTGCCACCAGGGTGACGAAACAGCAACATCAGCCTGTGTATCTCAGGTGTTTCCAGCCTCAACTCATCTGATATCACGATAAGTTAATCATAAAGCAACAATATTTATTCAACTGAGTTTGTAACATGTGAAGTGGTATAAAAACAATGCAGTATTGGAGTGTATTTTAGACGCCATAGCTACATCTAGTTTGGTGGAGCTACAAGATCACTTCATATTCAGCACCTTCAATTAGAAGCTCAAAGGATCCGCCAAGTCTCTGCCCGAGAACTCTTTAGAAGTCTGTCCATTCTTCCAAAGCTTCTTAGTCGGACCTCTCTGTGAACACAACGCTAATTTGCAGTTGGTGAAACAACTCTTTTTGCACTCGAGAGCTACTGCATCTGAACTTTTAGTGCCTCCCTGCTTGTTTTAGCAACACACACTTTTTCCTTCATTTGCCCTCGACAAATCGGCCCACACTCTTCGTAACGTGCTGTGGGATTTCCAACATATTCTCTTTTTCAGACGCAACTTAACTTCCCAATGTTTACTTTTTTTCCACCCACAGCAACTCTAAAGATGTATTTGGTTGAATAGGTTTCATATGAAAAGTTCAATCGTTGCCCTTTACAGGTCTTGAAATTGCTCAAAATGACCTGAAAATGGCAGATGGCACAGGAAACATCACGAGGGAATCAGTGCCTCAGTCCCAAACCCTGACCTCTCACACAATCACTCACCCCTACTGTGTCATTTACCCAAAGTTTTTCCTAAACGCTTCCTACAGCCCAGAGTGGAATCTGCTCCGAGGTGCTTGGCCTTTGTGGCGGAAACATAATTAAAGTGGTGAAAGATGTAAAAGGTGAAGAATGGGGATGACATCAGGCCAATTTCACACTTGGCACTCGAATGGCTCGGCCCAAGCCAGGACTCTTGCCTCGCAACACAGATCAAAGCCCACCGTCGCCACACCAGCGCTGGAGAGAAAGAGGCAAAAGGACACCTAACTATGCTAATCCCCAGGACGAATATATTTTAATCTTGTTAGAATACAAGTTAATGCCGTGGCTCAGCGACTGAACTTTTCAGCAAGAATGAGGAGGTGGACAAAACTACCTCTACCTTTCTACATGAGGTGCCTCTGTCTGGCAGCGGATAAACAGCCCGAACAAACTTCCCTCTGCCAAACTTTCAGCCACATACAGTACAGGCAGCAGAAAAGCAAGCACAAGATTTCATTAAGCAGCAATGGAGGAGAAAAACCTTCAACCTCCGTGGCTGTCACTGACCCTGTCTGAATCCCCACTAGGGCAGCGAACGTGCAAAGGAAATTAGTATTTTGTGGACGGGTTTGTCCCCGCTCACATTGAGCCCTTCCTTCTCAAAAGCACCTAGGTAACCCTTGATCTCTCATGTATGGAAGTCAGAGCGCTGGTGCAGGCAGAAGTTGACTGGCCACACAATAGGAAGCGGATGCTTTCTGGAAAAGTCACACCCAGGCAACTCTCATTTCACACACCGTGTTTGAGTGACCCTCGGAAGAAAAAACAGTCAAGACTTTTGTCCACTAAAGAAGCAACAGAGAAAAAAAACATCAGTATACTTTTTCCACATGTGTCCACCATGTCTGGGTTCAAAGGGAGACTTCTCTGCAGACAGGAAATGAGTTTAAATATATTTGAAATGGTTTATTACAATGTGGAGGACAGAGTATAATGCATGCATTATTTTAATTTCAGTGCTGAGACGTGTGGCTATTAGCCTTTTAGCATTAAGCAAACTGATAAATGAAGATACATAAACTGGAAGATGGATTACAACGCGTAAAAAGTAGGGATGACACTCAATTATTATGACACCAGAATGATCAAAATTGAGTTTCTATTTTGTGCTTCTCTTTTAATCTCCCATCTATGAGCACAATCTCATTCAATTTCCTTCATGATGGAAGTTTGGGTTCTGACATCACATTGTGTGATGTGGTGCACCTGGAATTGGTGCAGTGAAAGATGTTCGCTCTAAGCTACAGTTTATTGGCAATTAATCTGTGTTGTTTTTATTTTGAAAAGTACTTTTTTCTTGTAATTAATTAATCTAAATTAATTTGTTGTCCATCTCTCAAGTTCCTAACATATAATGAAAATACTGTATATATATATATTCATACAGTGCATCAAGTCGAGCCAGACAGAACTTGAATAAACGTCAGGAGCGACCTGCCAAATTACAGTCAAGTTGAACATGAAAATGTTTTCTCTTTTGATCCCAAAAAACATCCTTTCCTTGCAAAAATCAATAGCGAGGTCAACATTGAAACTCTTGTCTGTGTATCACAATTTGATTGTATACTTTCGAAAGACTCCAGGCAAGCACCTTCTGCACCAATAAATCATCCTTATGTCGAGAAGGAACAGAAAAATGTTCCCATGTGCAGCAGTTCATGTGAAGTCACATTCATGAAAACAGGGAGTGACAGTTTGGATTTTCATAAGCAGTTTTGGCGAGACTGCGCCATATTTTCCTGCTTCTCAGTCAGATAGCACAATATTTATCGCCAATTTCAGAATTTCATGACCCGTTTTATTCTGTTTCAGCATGTACAAACACGGCCGATAATTAGTGGCAATGATTGGTGCCTCATCAGTGGACAGAATATGGAGCACAAAATGATCCAGTCTGATTTCTGGAGGTTCGTCTGTGCCTGACGAGAGGATTGTGCCGTCGCACTTCTTACATTAAGAAGCAATAAAACTTGACTAACATTATGAGTATCCATCAAGGTTGGACAGACTTTATCCTACATACTTGTCAGATCACAATATGGGGAAGATCCATATTATTATTGTTGAATAGTTGGAGGAAACTGCAGCACATCACAGATTGAAAAGGGAACGACGAGGACACCATGGACATTGTCACAAAAATCCACACATATGGACAGACCGCCCAAATATATAGACAGTATAGTCTCCACTCCATCCCACTCACCAATTTGCCTTAGTTCCGTGTTTAAACGGGACAACAAGGTGCAGCAGGACAATGGTTGGCACTGAAGGTGACACCTCCTCTGTCTTTTGTGTAACATTGTGGAAAATAGTAGTTTCAAGTTCTGTGAACACTTTTGCTTTTACACTTAATATTTTACGGCATTCTTGACTTTGTCTTTAATTTTATTTCGCACCGTATCGTTTGAGTTCCTTATATCACAACACAGCATGTCCTGAAAACTTCAAAATTTGGATTCATCTGGTGTTGGAGAAGAGCTCTTCAATGGTTGTGAATTCTACATGTACCAGACTTCCAATTTCTATCATACAGAGTATTTTCTTTTAACTGTCACAAGTTGTACCAAAAAAGAATTAGAAGAGGAATAACACAGCCTGAATTTCCTGGTTGCATGAATTACATATAAGCGGATCCTAATCATTAGAACAGACACGGGGCAATTTACGACCTATTTTTGGACGTGTGATGAAACCGAACAGTGTTTGCCCTAGTATGTACAGTAGTATGGACTTTCTGAAACTACTGGACCATTGGGCTGCAGACCACCATCCAAAAGAAAAAAATAAGACATAAAGAAGTCATATGCATGATGATGAGTATGATATTGTGACAAAACAATATAAAAAAATATATATATATATAAAAAAATATTTTATTAGAAGCTCCCAATTTGAAAAAAAAAAGATTGCCATTGTTTATTTGCCTGTATTTGTTATGCTAATATGATCACGAATCAAAGAACCAGAGTTTTCTTATTACTTTATAATATGTCTGCCACACGGTCAATAATAACGGGTTTCTACTCCACGACAGCAATTTAGACTTTTTGATACATTAGATCACAATTGTTTTTGAAGGATACATTTTTATTTTGAATGTATCACCAACAAAATCAGTCATTGTTGGTAATTAGGATTGAGTTTGATCTCCATGAATAAAACCTTGTAAGAAAACAGCATTCATACAGGTCTTTATTACTTTATTACTATAAGTTGAAATGCCTCACTGAATCGGTGTAAAAGGGAATTATTCTCTAAAAGATTAGACTTATTGACATATATATTTGATTTCGCCACTTCAGCTGACACAGCTGGACAGGGGGTCAAGGATACATCCCACTCACCTAAAACCCCTTGAGCTCCAAAGGGACGGACCTGTCACTCAGCTTGTGGTTACGCATCATAGCTGACGACGGCACAAAGTGGGCGCTCCATGCTGCAGCGAGAGAAGCAACATCATCTCCAAAAACTCTTCTGGAGCATGACATCTTCCTCCTGTTCATCCACAGTCACTCCACACTGTGAAAGTAGAACACAACACAAAACAGCAGGTTATTCAGGAGGAGTGTTTGTCACTATATATATATATATATATATATATATATATATATATATATATATATATATATATATATAGATAGATATATAGAGTGAGAGAGAGAGAAAGAGAGTATACTAATTAAAAAAGTGAAATATTATAAAAGATTAGATCCAATTAAAGAGAAAATACACACAGAACTGTGTAGATGCGTTCTACTTATTCTTACTGCTTACTGACAACGACGTTAAAAAAAAAAAAAAAAAAAGAGTACTTTGAGCAAAGGGTTAAAACGAGCAGTGATCATAGCAGTTAATTAATTTTTTATGTGCAAAGAACACAGCCACTGAACTCCTGTACAAGCACCACTTTAGAATACCAATGATAGTGCCGTCCAGTCATGAAAATACAATCAGGAGGATCAAAAATTCATTAAAAAAATAACTCAAGAGGTCAAATATGAGATGCACAGAATGAGGGGAAAATGGCAACCTGAGAGAAGCACTCTGTATTAAGTAAAAATATACAGAACAATGTGTCGTAACTGCTAAAAGCAAAAATACTTCTATGGTCACAATCATTTGATGAATGCCGAATTTGAGTGATCACAGACACATAACTGAAAATACCGTGTTTGACTAAACAACTCAGTCAACCGTGCTCGCAACGGTGGGCGTCGTCCTTCTTCGTTCTCACTCATTTTGCTGCATGCTGCCATTTTAACTGTTACTGAGTGCCAAAGCGGAGGGCGGGGTCGCTGGTGACGGCCATGATAGTGGAATCACTACATCTATTGTCGAGGAAAAGCCCAAACACCCCAGCAGGTTCACGTGCTACAGTTGATTAAGGTAGGTAACGAAAGCATAGGTCAGAATATCCATGTGAAGATTCAATTAAAACGCAACATTAAAGGCATATATCACATGAAATCTTTGTCTCGAGAGGTGTAGGAACCACCATCTTTCATCACCAAGCAGACAAAAAAAAGGATTTTTGGCTTCTCTTCCAATGAAAAAACACCAATACAGTTACTTTTAAATAAAACATCAAAATATTTTCAGTAGCGGGAAATGCAACAAGCTGTTTCAATGAATACTTACTGAAATGTATGGTTGAATGGCTCCAAATGTAAAGCAAAATATAAAACATTGATCCAAAAAACGTGACCCAAAAATCACTTCATCATGGTTTTTCAAATATATTTTTCAGAATGAAAGGACAACTGAAATTTCTTCAGGAGGTCCACACACATGCTGCGTCACTACACTTCGTAAACATCTACCCACTCCCACCCACAAGTCTCTAAATTAAAAGATGACTAAAGTGGCTCCTAACCAACTACATTTGAGGTCAAAGTTCATAATTGTATCCCCTTGGCAACACCCGGGTAACAAGCAGTGGTGTCTAGACAGGTCATGGTATCCTGCCTTGCCCAAACTAACCCAGAACCCCCTGGATCTTTCCGGAAGGAGGGGTCATCGGTAGCCAAGTGCAGGGTAAACAGGGCGGGGTGAGTTTGGCCTTTGGCCCCCATGAGGTCGGATCAGCACCTCCACCCTTCAGTGATCAAAGATGAGGATCCTCCATGCCAGGGCCGCGGTCAGAGGGGGCAGGGTCAGGAGATGAACTCTGCGTTTCTGTAATCGAGACGAGTCCACAACCAATTGTCTTCTTTCACAGCCCAAAATGGACCCTTCCGGTGCCGCTGATTACATTAGAGAGGACAGACTCCTTTCACAGGGACGCCCGGACAAAAGAGCTGCTTCCGTGCCCCCTCGCCATCTGGTCCCAAAAAAATAAAAAAGGTCCCAAGGAATAGGAAAAAAAAGAGCGAGCAGCCTGAATGAAAGGAACGCTGTTTGAATAGATGAGATGGCTGGGCAGATAAGCAAACATACAGTAAAGCCCACATTGGACATTTACACACAGAATAAAAAAACTCAATTTTCATCAGCAAATAGAGCCATGGAAACGTTCCTGCAAGGGCTGCCAACCACAGACAGATTTAAGGACTAGATGGCACTTAATATCTCGGCTGATAGTACAATGGCTGCATAAATTGTATATCATAAAAAATATATGTTCCAATGGTAAAATAGAGTTAGAAAAATTGCATTTTGGACTTTATTACACACATCCGAGATGCACGTTCAAAGGGCAGCAGGTACAAACTGGACCCAACCTAATCACCTATGGCGAGAGAACAAGATAAGACACAATATAAACTAGATTCAAAGACAATATAGACACTGCATCTACTGTTTGACAGGCTGAAAATGATCACGTCTAGTTTAGCGAAATAGCTTGTTTTTGAAACACAACAATGCAGATTCAATTGTGGAACTGGAACAATCTACAAAGCAAATGGTTCCTTGCCACAGCCAATTAACAAATGTATTTATGACCGACTGCCCATTGGCGAAAAATCCACACAGCCGATTTTTTTCTTAACCTGGCGCCAGCCTATTTATGGTTGGATGTCGATATTAAATCAATACACAGATAGTGATGCAAACACAGCACTTCATTAACAGACAACCAGCACTGTATGTGAGCTTCTCAAAACTTAGAGCCCTCACCAGCTACTAAATGACCTTGAACTATGCCTCCAGGTCGAAGGTTAGAAAAGGAGCATTAGTGTTTAAAACAATCCACGGATGGTCTTCTCGGTTCGATTTCTGTTGCTCATGTCAAAAACCAGAGCATTTGGAGCCTCTCTGCTAATGTCAATGATGTGCTCTGCTATGCATGGCTTGTTCTCGCTCGCGGAGTCTCTCAAACCCACAAGGAAATTTGGTAAATAAACAAGCTCATTAGTGGCAAAGGTGATGGTGCCCTTGATCTTGAATGGTTTTAGTCTGGAGAAAGGTGCTGCATGGAAAAGCAAAGTCAGATTGAGAAACCCGCCCATGAGGGATTAGCAGCTCCGTAATGAATTCAGGCTAAGACAGAGGTACAAACCACGAGATGGGAGGAAGACACAAGGAGCATTCAATGATAAACAGCACAATATTTCCATCATCTTCACAATTCATTACAACCCTATTTGATTTGTATCATTTGGTTTTAGCAAAAGATTAGGCGCTAGATTGCGACCCAAAATAACTCAATATTTCTTTGGCATATTATGGGTTGGGATTGTAACTTTGATTAAATACATAAATGATCCAAATCGTGCACAATACTTTCTGTTGCAATGAATATTTTTCAATTTCATTTTTCCCACTTCAGGTGCACCACATTACGACCATATGATGATATGTCATAACCAAAGAGCACTTGATATTTAAGCTCATGTCTACAAATTCATTATCAATTTGATCATTCTGGTGTCAAATATTAAAATGCGTTAATTGATTATAAAATCTCTAATAAATTACATTTATTTTTTTGTTTTAACTCCTGCCCCTAGAAACAACACATTCTATGTGTAATACATAAATAGTTCATGAAAAATGTTTCAAGGAAATGCATCACAAAAAACATCCCACATCACAACAATGGTTTCACGTTGACAGGCAACCTCTTCTTGTCCGGTTAGTAGCCATTCTCAAATATCTGTCGCATTATATAATTGTTCCGAAAAATGTTAAAAAATAAGAATCATAAATGCTGTTCAGGATGAAACAATGTCACAGTTATAATATTATTAAAATTAAATCACTAAAAGGTTTGAAAGTAAGATATTATCTTACTTGACTGAATCCAGATAACAAATTCTTTGGCTACTGGTATTTCTTTTTTCCCTGTTTTTTTTTTTTTTTTTTTAAATGCACATCTACCTCCACTGCATTTCATTTTCACCCACAAGTCATTAACACATTCTAGAATTATGTATTGTGTGAAAGCAAGCAAAAAGAATAATAAACTGATTCTAGAGAAAAGGAGAAACGAAAATGACAGTCTGCTGGTGTGGGATTCTGACAGCTATATCCTGAGAGGAGTTGAAATAACTTTCACTGTCTCACTTCAGTCATGACAACAAGGTTTTTTCATCCCTGCTGTGACGCTGCAACATCCGGCGAGAGCCTTACGTCTGAATGTCTCTTCATCTGTGTCACTTCAGAGAAGCATCGGTTGACACAAGTACAATGCGGAGGGAATAAAATTGTTGCCGTGAATGACTAGTGATTAATTCATGTTTCGGGAATAAAAGGGGAGTTCTTAATGAGATCTGGGAAATCCAGTCGGGCAGAGCCAATCAGCTGATCCTATTAAAATAAACATTCGGTCCCAAAATGTACCGAACATAACTCAAATACAATTGCCTCAATTTTCTGGCAGCAACTACACTTTCTCCAGACAGGCTTGTTTTTGTTTTGTTGGCTGAAGTGTGAAAAACAAACACTGCACACAGTTTGGTTTTACTGGGAGAATCACGGGCAGCTCAGATCTGCTGACCTTTGTGATGTCCACTCTGAGAATCCACTCCTATTAACACGAACAAACTCAAGGCTGTTTAAGATCGAAATTACACTTCAACACTCTCATGATCATATGTTCAGAACTCACAAGACAAAGTGAGGGAGAAACCAGGCTAAGCATGTTTTTATATCAGAAAACGAGAGATATCATATGCAACAGAGACTTGACCTGGAGAGACTCAAAATAAAAAAGTCAAAATAAAAAGTGTGTGACTACAGACCAATAAATTCACATTCGACTGACATGCTAGGATTCTTTTTGGACATTAATATAAACTTGGAAAAAAGATTTAAAGTCACTCATGTCCAAACTTTAAATAGTTGACAAGGTGTTAAGATTATCAAGCACAATAGTATTTTTGGCGATCTAATTAGGATTTGAACACGTTTATTTAAACCTTTCATTCAAATTTGATTCGGGCACCACTTGGATCAGACTTGAATGTGGTAGTGCTAGATGCAGTGAAACAGAACAGAAAATAGTATTGGTTGCCTTCTAAACAAGCATAGACATGTGCACTGAGCCACAGTTTGTGTGTGCAGTATCGGTTTTTACTCATTTAGATTTCATAACAAACACTGAAATGAGCTACATTACAGAAAGCTACAAAACAATCAGTGAAAAGTAGACTACAAAAAATGCAGATGGCAGGCTCAAGGTCCACTCAGAGTTGCACAGCTTCAAAGTGGCACAACCAGATCCACAGCCACGGCCAAAAACACAAGGATGAAAAATGT